>NC_090022.1:72421374-72728041 GCF_037176765.1 Anolis sagrei
AAAATCATGCAATCCAATATTGTAGTCCACGACCACTGCAATTTGTCATTTGTCTATTCTCTCTTTTCACACTTATAAATTACTCACTGAATGCTTGGTCTTGCATCCAGATCTTTAGCCTTTTCTTAAAGATCAGAAGTGAGGGGGCTGATATTATTATTATTATTATTATTATTATTATTATTATTATTAGCCCCGTGGTGGCACAGCAGATTAAACCACTGAGCTTCTTAACTTGCTGAACAGAAGGTTGACAGTTCCAATCCAGGGAATGGGGTGAGCTCCCACTGTTAGGCCCAGCTTCTGCCAACCTAGCAGTTTGAGAACATGCGTGAGTAGATCAATAGGTACCACTTCTGAGGGAAAGTAACGGTTCTCCATGCAGTCATGCCAGTCACATGACCTTGGAGGTGTCTTCAGCATAGAAATGGAGATGAGCACCACCACCCAGAGTTAGACACGACTAGACTTAATGTCAGGGGAAGCCTTTACTTTTACCTTTACCTGTTGTTGTTGTTTGAAACACAAGATGAGTCCACAGCAGAAAAGAACACTCTGCTGGCTGTTGTATTGGATCACATGTCAGACACTTCCCAAATGTCTAGGAGTGTGTGATGTATCAGCAAATAATGCGTGCAGATCCCAGTAAGGTGGCCTTCTGCAGCTGGCAGATGGTAATTTTGTCAGCGCCGATTGTGTTTAAGTGCAGGCCAAAGTCTTTAGGCACTGCACCCAGTGTGCCGATCACCACTGGGGTCACCTTTACTGGCTTGTGCCAGAGTCTTTGCAGTTCGATCTTTAAATCCTCATATCGTGTCAGCTTTTCCAGTTGTTTCTCTTCAATCCTGCTGTCACCTGGGATTGCAACATCGATGATCCATACTTTGTTTTTTAACACAATCATGAGGCCAGGAGTATTATGCTTCAAAACTCTGTCTGTCTGAATTCGGAGGTCCCAGAGGAGTTTGACGTGTTCATTTTCTGTAACTTTTTCCAGCTTGTGATCCCACCAGTTCTTTGTCGCAGGCAGAAGGTGTTTGTGGCACAAGTTCCAATGAATCATATGAGCAACAGTGTTATGCTTCTGTTTGTAGTCTGTCTGCACGATTTTCTTGCAGCAACTGAGGATGTGATCTATTGTTTCATCTTGCAGAGTCTACATTTGGGATCTGTTGTCGACTTTTCAATTCTGGTTTTGATGGCATTCGTTCTAATGGCTTGTTCTTGGGCTGCCAGAATCAAGCCTCCATCTCCTTTTTCAAAGTTACATTTCTGAGCCGCATCCATGTTTTTTCTTTGTCAATTTGGCTCTCAATTTTTGTTTCACTTGCAGAAACCCTCTGCCTCCTGATTTTCTGGGCAGGTAAAGTCTGTCAACATCACTACGAGGGTGTAATGAGTAGTGGATTATCATCAGTTTTCTTGTGTTTCTGTGCTGGCACAACAGTGCCAGGAGATTTGAATTCCTTTTCTTGCACTGCTAGTTTGCATGAATCTATTTAAGCCAGGCATTTTGCAATAAGGTAGCTTCCCTCAGGTTGCAATCATAGGGCCAACAATTAGGCAATCATCGTTAGAATCTTTAGACCCGCCCCTTTTCCCAGGGTTATGGGGGGAAAGGAGGACTTTGTTCAGTCTCACTGTTTGAAGCCTAACAGCAGGACGTGTGGGTTTCTCTATCCCACCTGCACAAAGGCTTCACTACTCACGGCTCTGCTGAGGGAGTAAAGGGATAGTCCCACAGCTTTTGCTGGGGGAATTCAGCCAGCCTTTGCTGGGGCAACAGGACAGTTCCTACAGCCTTTGTAGAGTAATCTAAAGGACACCTTTCAGCTTGGCAGATCTACAGAAATCTTGTCTGGTAAGGGACCACTCGGGCTATCCATAAAGTAGCTTGGAGCCGGAAGTGCGGCAGCCAGATTACTAACAGGAGCGGTGTACAGGGAGCACACCACTCCTCTGTTGCGCCAGCTCCACTGGCTGCCAGTTAGCTTCCAAGCACAATTCAAAGTGCTGGTGTTAACCTATAAAGCCCTAAACGACTCCGGCCCAGTTTACCTTTCCAAACGTATTCTCCCCTATGAGCCATCAAAATTACTAAGATCGTCTGGAGGGGCCCTGCTCTCGGTCCCACCGGCCTCACAAGTGCGTCTGGTGGGGACGAGGGATAGGGCCTTTTCAGTGGTGGCCCCTCGACTCTGGAACTCCCTTCCACTGGAGACTAGAACAGCCCCTTCTATCTTGACGTTCAGAAAACACTTAAAAATTTGGCTATGGAAACGGGCATTCAACGAATAAGTCAAGATCCTGTGATATGGATGGATGATGACGAACAATGATTTTAGGATGATGACTGACCACTGTAATTATGACTGTGCTTTGCTGTTTTAATGTTTTAGTGTAATTTGGATTATGATGTTTTAATTATTGTTTGTAATATTGTTTGTTGAAAACCGGCCTGAGTCCCTCGATGGAGGTGAGAAGACCGGTATACAAAACTGCTAAATCAAATAAATAAATAAATAAATAAATAGTAGGGGCCTCACACCAGAAAGGTAAAGAAAGATTGTCCAAGGAGGGGTCAGAAGATTTCCCTAAGGAAGAAAGGAACAGTATACCACCAGTTGCCTGCCCTTGATAGCAGATTGAGGAAGCTACCAGTTTTCCAAGGTTATAAAGCATTTAATTCATTTGTTTGAAGATTTAAGCCCAAATAAAGAACTTTGTTGAACTTGTTTTGAGCCTCAATAGAACTTTGTGTTGGGAAATCTGAGGGGCCCTTCAGCTGAGGCACCCCGGCATCCTGTTGGGCATACAGAGAGCACATCCTGTAAACAGACATTGTTTCGAGCCCAGCGTTCCACAGCAGAGTTTCTGTCTGGATCATCCAGCTCCGTTTGTGTCCAGTTCACAGTTCCAGCAGTGTATCTAATGGGATGGCCCAGGTGTTGATAGCCTTGATCATATTTCTGCCATTTAATTTGCTGTTCAAAACCTTTCTGACTCTTTGGATATATTCTTTGCTGACCATCATAATCCTTATTATTATTATTATTATTATTATTATTATAGTTCTTGAGAAAAGCAGCAAAGAGTTGTGTTACAAATTAGAAATAATTTTATTGAGATGCCACAAGAATCTGGCTTTTTAATTCAGTTGGCTAACACAGCAGTCTTTCAGAATATTGTCACAGTGGAAGGGAACCTATTACTGTTGTTGTTGTTGTTGTTGTGTTCTGTGCCATAAAGTCATTTCTGATTTGGAGTTACCCTAAGGTCACAGGGTTTTCTTGGCCGATTTGTTCAGAGGGAGGTTTACCTTTGCCTTTGGGGCTGAGAGAGTATGACTTGACCAAGACCATCCAGCAGCTTCCTATGGTTGATCAGGGATTTGAATCCTGTTCTCTGGAGCCAAAATCCAACACTCATTCCACTGCTCCACACTGGCTCTCAGGGGCCCAGTAGCAGTTGTGAAAAGAAGCCTCATGCATATTATCTGTTATGGAGATCTCATTAGTACCTCTTTTCTTTTAATGTACTACCTTGCTTTATTACTCTACAGGGCACTTCAAACTACTTACAAATGTTAAAAAGACACTTAACAAAACTGCATCATATCCAGGGAAGAAAAACAATAGAAATTAAAATAGAACTGCAAACACTATTTATAAAAAAAAAAAGGTTCAAATGGAAAAACAGAAACCCCAAATCATGATGTTCCTTAAAAGCCTGGGGAAATATGCAGCAGGCTATAGAAGAAAGAGACTTCTATAGCTGCAAGTGCCACAATAGAATCAGCCTTTTTGAGAGCTTTTATATTCTAAAAATATGTGGGCATATATGGGTCCTTTAAACTAAAAAAGGTATCTTATTTTTCTATGAAACGTTTTGCAATAGAAGTGGGAATGGCTGAATAGATCATATGGTTCAATAGCCTACCTGGTTAGCTGTATCCCAGAATCAACTCAATTGTGCTTCTCCATGCTAACCTTTTAGTAAAAACAACCATTCTTATAAATATGCTTTTTTATTAATGCTTTTGGGAACTTTCTATCATATGCAAAATGTAATGTTCTTATGGGAGCCAAATGTACAAACAGCCCCATCTCTATATGCCCACTCTAGGCATAATTTGAAAGAACCGCATCATATAGTAAAACATCTTGTTATTGCCTGCATCCTATGATTATGTTGTCTCATAGGATGAGAAAAAGAAAATGCAGACATAAAAATCATGATGAAGGGAGGAAAGCAGACATAGAATCAGACATAAGTGATGAAATCAGTTTGGGAGGGGGGGGGGGACAAGGCTGGAGAAGAAATGTTGATTCTTAAATGCAGCCTGTCCATTTGTGATTTGTTTTGCCATAATCAAAAACACTCCCAAGAATAGAGACCAAATTCTCCATATGAGTCCCTTTTCTCTGGATGGCAAAATGCAATGTATTTTATTGTTATTGCTCTCAGATATATAGCCCCTTGGCTGCCCACTTGCCAGTAAAGCTTAAATTTTAGCTATCATCTATAGGTGTAGTTTTAGTCATAGCTGGATTCTGTATTCAGGTCCTTTCTTGAGACTAGGTTGACACCTTGATCTTCAGCTCTTTCGGGAAATGTGGCCAGGTCAGAATGCCTTCATTTGTTTTGGTTTGTTTTTGCCCACTGGTGTTATCTATCTAAATCTGTTTATCTAACAAGTGTTATTTTCAAATAATTATGTCCTCTGTATGAATTCCAGATTATATTCAGATCTAACTAGTGTTCCTGGTAAATATTAACTCAACACCTTGTCATGCTCCACCTGTTTGCTTTTTTTTCCTTCCTTTGGACAGCTCTGGGTGGATATTACCACTGCTATTCTTTGCCTGGTGTCCCTATACACACCACACACACACACACACCTTCCTTATTTGTAGGTTGTGTGTTTACTTTCCCATCTTTTCTTTCCCTCCCTTTTGTTTTTTAACCAAGTGACTTGTTGATTTTGGCCATTTCTCTCTTTCCCTCTCCCAGTCTGTCATTTTATAACCTCAAGCTGGAATTTATGACAGATTGCTCCGAACGTGGTTATTTTTGTGTTTCCATCTGAATGCGCGACAGCAGATGCTGAGTGTTTGGAATGCATTAGTGCTAATGGCAGGACCATTAAACATTAGAGTCACTCATTGCAGATGGGTTGCTATGGAAGTTCAGGGGAAAATGAAACAAGAGCCGGAGTGAAAGCGACTGTTAGGCTGTTTCCAGCAATCTTCGCTGGGCAATCAGTCAGAGCTGTGATCCCTACATGGAAAGCCTCTTCCTTTTTTCTTACATTCCCCCTTTTGCCCTCCCCCCAAAATGAACCACAAGCTAGCATTTTCTCTTTCTGGTTACAACAGCACAATCTTTTGAAATGACCTTCAGTTGTCGTCTTTGAAAGGAATGAAGGGCATTATTCCCTGCACTCTGACAGTAAAGAAATGCCGGCCCCAAATTCTCACTTGCACATCTATGTCCTGTTTCCCATCACCACCTTGTGCAATATTTCTTTAGCCAGAATATTGGTTTAGAAAAGCCCCAACATTGAAAGTAACTTTAAAAGACCTTCCTCTCCAGCAAAAATGCTCAGCTCAGAGTAAATGGAATGTGAATGCATGTTTTAGATGGGGACATGGGCCACACTGGCAGACCTGCATTTACCCCTTCCTCCTCTCCTGCCTAATGTCTAGTAATAGGAAACAAAAAATGGAATGTTATCCTGTGGCAGGTTTCTTGTAACCCTTCTTCACCACTGGATGTAGCCGGCTTAGGTGAGTGAACATGATGATTTCACATCACTAGGTTTGCTTGAAGGACTAATGTATTAGAAGAGAATGTGAGCTGGAACTACTCTTTTGGCAACAATCACATATATACTTCTTAATATCTTATAGCAGTTTTAATGATCAGGAGTCTGACTAGCAATCTTTCTCTATTGCTTCATGTTTTCTCATGTTGGCTCTGATGTCTGTGTGGATGGTGAAAGGACTGGATCTATTTGGGTGATGGATTTCAGCACCTTTGATATCTTTTTCTTTAAAAACCTGAAATGGATTCAGAGCTGCGGTGCCATGGGAATCAGCAGCTGCCGCTGCATTGGAAGAAGGAGTGCCAAATAGATGGGGTAGTGAGATAAAGTCACTGGGGAGACAGTCACTTTGATCACTCCTGCTGCTTATATTACACGAGACTGCTGAAGGACCTAGAGATTCCTAGAGAGAACATACTAATCAAATCCATGCATAATAAAACTTGCAAAAGTCAAACCTGCAAATGGGAGGACTAACTTGAATGAAACTTGATCATATGTTGATAATGGTATCCAATCCAGAGGGGGTCCTGGAAGCAGATACCAAGGGTCCACTGTATTCAAGTTCATAGGCAAATCCCCGTAGTTCTTGTTTTATTTCCTTTGTCTTGTTCACACATCACCAGTGTTGTTGCTGCAAACAGGATGCATTTTGTTTCTCCAGACTAATTCCATAGTGAAATGGAGCAGGTCAGCAGCAGCACTTCCCGCTCTTCTTGGTTATTTCTGGACAGCTGGTGTCTTGGATGGTTTTGATCTGGGGTGAGCACTGCAGTGTTGTTCTCCAGATTTCAGCCGTCCATTTAGCATTTCTTTAGATGAGGAACAGATGTAGAATGTACCTATAAAAATGTCTGAAGATGGCTTTTCTTTTCGGTTTGTCGGTTTCCTTTATGTGACCCTTGCAAATGAGGAATCACTGCCAAAATAGAGAACCATGCAGTCTCTTTTTGGAGGTTTTCAGCCAGCAGAAGCAGATTGAAAATAACTGCCCATAAGTTGATTCTTTGCATTTACTACTACAGGCATGGACAAACTTCAGCCCTCCAGGTTTTTTGGCTGTTAGGAATTGAGGGAGTTGAAGTCCGAGACACTTAGAGGGCTGAAATTTGCCTATGCCTGTACTACTAATAAGTCAACTGAAACCATAACCTGGAGGGAATTCCTTCATTGGTTCTGCACTTTGAAGCCTAGTCCCTGTATTTCAGTTTTCTTCCATCTGAGTGCAGATGATTGTGGAATTATTTTGTGTCGGCAAGGTCTGAAGTTTCTGAGGACCTTTCAGATTACATAACTATAGCACTATGATTTCCTTTTAACTGCCATAGCTGCATCCTATGGAATCCTGGACTTTGCACTTTGTACTCTCTGGCTTAGAATTATACATGCACCTTTCCTAAACTACAAATCCCAAGATTTTGGGCAGAAAACTATTTCTAACTATTCCTGCCAAATATAAAAAGAAGGGTGTAATAGGCCAACTGAGGTCATTTCTGGGCTCTCCCTCCATTGCTGTTGTAGAACCTAGAAGGCCTTTCCTCTAAACCTCCTCCCAAAAACATCATGTTAGCAGCACTTTGTCCCTTCCTGGTGCAAAGCTTCATGCTGCCTAAGGCAGACAATTTGCAAGCACCAGATTTGAGGACCCTAAACTGCAAACCCTGTAAGCGTCAACTTTTCAACTCTTCGGAATCACACACACATACAAACACATATACACACACAAACCATGACTGCAAAGCTTGTCTTGAAGTCTTCTAGACAATTGTATGGCAGGGAGTTAGATTGGATGGCCCTTTCAGTCTCATCCAACCCTCCAGTTCTGCAATTCTCTCAACACTACACTTTTTTGCCAAAAATATATCTAAATATGTTTGGAAATATCTGAGCTATACACTTCCCTTGTCTCCAAATGAAAAATATGATGAGCAAGGTGACAAGAATGCAACACATTACTCCCCACAGAACAAACAATAGCATATTTTCCCCACTGTAACAAATAATGAACACATCGCTTTTTTTAAAGCATAACATCCCAAATGTCTGCCTAAACAAAAAGCTCTTCATTATGTAGTTAAATACTGTCTGAGGTGATGCCAGCCTGTTGTACCAAATTCCACAGTCCGTGTGCAACCACTCAAGAGAACCTTCCTCTTATTCCCATCCATTGTAGTACGAGTATTTGCTGCTGTGTGCCATCAAAAAAAAAAAATTCACAACATACAGAGAATATAAGGCAGTCCTATCACAGGGTGTTGCTGGCAAGATTTTTTTCATGACAGGTTTGTCATCATCTTCCTCTAAGAAAATGAAATTTGCCCAAAGTCACCCAATAAATTTCCAAAGTCAAGTGGGGATTTTTATACCTTGGTCGCTGGTAACTTTACTCTTAGCCCAAGATTCAAACCACTATGTCATATTGGCTCTCGTTTAATAGTTCCAGCCATTATATCAAGAGCATGGAAGCAGGCCCTTCTGATGAAATGGTGAGATTTAAAGGACACCTTTAAATCTGTAACAGACATTTTAAAACTGGTTCTGGCACATAAATGAAGATCTGCTTTAATCATTTTAAATCCAATATGAATTCACAATAGTCTTCTTGGTTTGATCAAACATACTCTGGGTATATACAAAGGAAAATTACTTTGGCCCATAGATAACTTTAGTGATCTCTCATGAACAACTAATGTTTTTTAATAAACATGTTTTTAATTTTTCATTTACTGTTTCCTTCATATGTGCAGTCTACTGAATGCATGTAAGCAACTAATATTACCTTATTACTGGAGCCCAGCAAATAATCTGATATTTTAAAAGAGATTATTCCTTCATTTTCTATAATGCTGATGTTCTCCAATTCAGTGGTGCAACATGGTTGCCAGAAGCTATGACACTTAGCATTTTTCAGATTTTATAAAAAAAAATATTAAAGTCAACTGCTTCCATTTCTTTCCTGTCCTCTAGAGATGACTTCCCACAAAATGGGAGTGGCAGGCCAATTCCAGGACTGATATCTGACGTCTCTTTCCCTCCTATATTCTCAAAGATTATTTGGTGGTACTTGAAGTGGTGGTTTATACAGTGGAGCTCAGGTACCCACAGGGGTTTGAATGCAGGATCCCCCTCCACTCTGTGGATAGCAAAATCCATTGGTGCCCAAGTCTCATGATATACAATAGCACAGTAAAATGGTGTGCCTTAAATAAAGTGGCAAAAATCAAGATTTGCTTTTTTAATTTTTTTTAATGTTTCAAGCCTTTAATGGTTGAATCCTTGGATCTAGAATCTATGGATATGGCGGGTCAACTACTTTTGCTTGATAATTCTATACAAGTTATGTAAAGCAACCAGCTGTGTGTAGTGCAAGATGATAAAACATCTATTTTTAATAGCATTGGGGAAAATGTTCTGCTTGGGCAGATCAGACTGTTTCCTATAAGCATTGCACAATTCAGCAAACGCAGCACTTCATGTCTGCTAGAAAATATATACATATTGTAAAATGCTAGTGCATCCATGCATGTTTTCAAGGAACTCTCACTATAAACCTCCTCTGTTTGAGTGCCTTAAGTAATGAGGAGAACAAACACGTTAGTGCAATTTGCTGATCAGGACAGCAGCGAAGGGAGTCATGTCAAGAATATATTGTTTTGCTTCATATGAGACACTTTCATCGACCTATTTCTTTATGGATATGAGCTGGGACATGAGAGATTGAAAGGCGAGTAGGGCTGGGGAGATGGGAGCTTGAAAATGAAGAAGATGGCAAAAAGAAAGCTGGAGAGAAGCAACAGTAATAAACATTTTATGAAGCATAAAATGGCTTATAAAGAAGTCAACTTTTAAAGGCAATTTATATAATCCTGCCAAGTGCACATAAATGGGGAAATAGCTCTCTCTGCAACCACTAAGCATTTCTTTAAATGGGACAAATAGCTTCAGCAAAGTGTTTTGGAAGCCTAAACAAGCCTACCAAAAACAACACTGATAATGATAGGCAGCCCACTCTCAGTGAAGTCTGTCATCCGGAGACGGGAAGAATGGATTTGTTGGCGATGAATACCTGGCTTTCACTAAGCATCCTTTTGTTTTCAGAGTTGCCTTGTGTACAACAAGAGAGGTTTCTTAGTACGCCCAAAAGTTCAAGGAATGTTTTATTTGTTAAAACACACATCAGCTTTCTTAATGCCTCTGCTGAGGGTTCAGTTCTTCTTCTGTCTTTGAAATTTAATTAAATATTTATTTATTTATTTATTTGCTTCATTTATACCCCGCCTTTCTCACCCCTGTAGGGGGACTCAAGGCGGCTTACAATTCAGGAAAGGAGGAATTGGGGTATAACTTGGAATTTACAGTGATTTATGTCACATTTGAAAACATATAAGATGCAAAATATTTCATACTTTTTGTTTGGTACAAGAAAGCACTGGGATTTTTTTCTGAATATATACCCTGTCATATATATCATTTATACAGCATGTTTTAGGGTGCTTTAAATCTGTGCCCTTCCACATTTCATTGACTGTAATTCCCATCTAAACCTCTTCTGAACCAATCTTGCCAAGAAAATTATGTTAAAGAGTTGCCTTACAGACACCATAAGTCAGAAATGACTTGAAGGCACATAACAACAAAATGTGGGAGACAGGACTTATTTACCAACTACACACATCACAAGAACTACTTCTGCATACAGATGACATGTTTGGTTGTCTGTAAAGTGATTTATTGGAAGAATGACGCATTACTGGGGAACACGTTTCTCACCAGAGACAAGTTTAGTACTGGAATAGAAAATCCCCTAATATAATTCATGCTGGGTCATCCTGCAAACAACTGGTGGTTTCCTTGCAGGGATTGTATTCATTTTCTTTTTTTTTTTTTGTTCACAAACAAGGTTTTAAAATATTATTTTCATCTAAAATAACAATAATGGTATTTTTAGGATGCAAAAAAAATCAGCCAGAAAAGATCTGGTGGCTTCTTTCAAAAGTTCTAGCACATGTGAACACATGTTTTATAGCTCTGGGTGTTTGGTTATTGTGGAATGCTCTTCCCATCTGCACCCACAAATATTTTCATCTGCTGATGTACAGGGGAATCCCCATTGATTCAGAAAATGCCCCAGAAATTGCTAGGTGCAAAATAAATTTAAATGTCCTTGTGGATAATAATTGTATGCTATGAAATGGAATAGAACATCTGTTTAAAATAATACATCACACACAAGTCCTTATTATGTTTATTGTTTGTTTGTTTGCTTTCTTTTGTTTAATCTATACCCACCTTTTTCAAGAATAGGATTCAAGTTGTATCTATATATATGTATATATGTTTGGCTTCAAGCTCTCAGTTGACTTACAATAACGCTTTGAATTTCCAATATGGTCAGCTTCTGTGAGGGCTTCTTTTAGTAGGGGCTTCGTTTAGACCAGTTGGAGTGCTGCCTTGCTGCAATGAGGCATTCATCCTATTACCAGTTCAGCCAACCCCCCGACGGGCTGCTTTTATAAGCCAGGAAGGGCAAAGGTCCAGTGCACATGTGGTGGCTCTCACCTCTCCAAGGATCCTGTCCATTTCCTCAGGCTGGAAAAGCAGCAAGTTGCACCTTGTATCCATTTGATCCTACTGGGAGAAATTAGATTGGAAGTATAATTGGCTAAACTGGAATTTTACTTGAATTTACCAGAAAAGTTCTCACAGGAGAGTTTTCCATCCCTGATTGCTCAGTTATCCAGAAAGCTGAACTCTATGGCAAATGTGATTTCATCAGAAAGCGATGAAAGGTTGGAGCTTTCATGAAAAGTAACATTTCAAGTATCTTAGAAATGTCAAGCTCCTTTTCTTAAATAACAGTAACGGTTTACGAAAAAATATTTTAACATTTTCAAAGAGAATAATTCTTTTTCCTCTTCCTTTTGAGTATGACATGAATGTTTGCAGACTCCCCTAGGTTGCCTTATTTTATTGTAAGTATTGAATACAGAATACATCTGAGCTATCTTCTTCCCCATGGGATCTCTGGACCTCTCAGTTCCTTGAGTCAGCTCAAAGCAGTCTCTGTTTTTCATGAGTGTTTCCTATTTGGAAGCACTGAATTGTTTCTTCTTTAACAAAAACGATTTAATTGTACAAAAAATTCTTCTGCCCTTTAGAAATATATGCTGCCCCGTGGTTCTATACTAAAATGAAACATCCCACTTTGCCCCAAGCCATTTTCAGTTTGTTTTGTGCTGATTGAGAATTCAGATTTCTGCACAGAATATCACAAGCTGCACCCTTTATGGTCTGAATTAGGTCAAGATCTCCTGAAAACACTGTTTGCATTCCCTTGCCTTATCATCAGTTGGCATAGTTTCCCTTCTCTTCCAATATCAGATGATTGCTGCATGTGTCTGCACCTAAATACTCAGTTTGAAGTAAACAAAATTGGATATGGGAGCAAGAATACAGAGAGCAAATGTAATGGGATATAAGTCATGATACAAGTATATCTCAGAACGCCCAGTCACATGCTTCTAATCAACAACACATTTCCCTTTCCTTCTACTTCATGGTCTCCTTCTGTAATGAGTATTCTGCCTTACCACCTTCTTGCTTTTCATCTGAACTAGTTGATTACCAATTCTGGGAGCAATGTTTCTTAAGTTATATAATGTTGCAGATCAGGAGGGTCTCCAAGGATCAGCACCACATTTGTGCCTGTTGGGAATAGCAGTTTCTTTCTTTCCTGGAAATTCACGGAAGACTGACAGCCAGCCATTTGTGAACCAGCACCAGCCCACAGATCACTACAGGTAGTCCTGGTGCAGCCACTGAATAACAAAACATGCATACATCCAACAGCCATACTGGGCAGAGGAGAATAAGAAGTACCAACCTCTGCACCCACAAAATGGAAGTCTCTTCCAAGAGAGTTTTGGTTGTCATCCTCTTTGCTTTGTTTCACCTGCAAGAAAAGATCTTTAAACAAGCCTTCAACTGGAATAGTGCACAAGTAACTGGTTTTATTATGGAATAGGTACATGTTTTGAACTGTTTTTACATGGACTGGTATTCAATTTTTTAAAAAAAATGAATTCAGATTATTTTAGCTATTTTGTTTTTAACATAGTGTAAACTGCTTTGGGTCCCTTTTGGGAGAAAATTAGGGCATATGATAAGTAAATAAATATCATCTGGCCAGATAAACACAGAAGAGGCAAAGACGGTCACCTCTGGCTATTATGCCAAGGAGGAATGGACCCAAGGATGAAAGCACCTCCCCTGAAATCCATGTCTGGCCAGCTGACTGGAGGTCTTGCATCTTTGCTTTAGGCTATCACTCACCATCTTGCATGAGACCAGTAAGACTAAGCACAGTATACTTTTATGCTCTTACAGAGCAAAACAGACTTCTGTCCCATTTTCTATCTGTTATGTCCCAGTCAGCAGGAGCAGAAGATTTCATCCATTTAGTGTGCAAAAGCCACCATGACTGATTCACTCTGCAGGCACTATGTGTACCTTCTCATCTTTAATCAAACTATATGCTGGCTAGCAAGCCAATACTGTTCAGGTTTAACAGAGACTTTCAGATAATGGGTTTGGGGTCTGTTCCAGTTCTGGGGAAAAATAAAAGATTAGTCCAATTTTCAGGGTCTGTGTGACCTGCTGGACGCTGCAGCAGCAGCAATTTCACAGAATTATAATTTTCACAAAATAATTCCATGTCTAAAATGTATAGAAAATATGTACACTATGTGTATTAGGCATACTGAGGCATATGCACTAATGTATGTATGCATACGATGCCTATCATCTTGTTATTTCCACGGCTGTATTACCGAATCTGTTCTTTGTGTTCAAAACATGTTAAGAAGGGCAAATGCAGCTCAGCACCCCATTTCATTTTTTATTCTCCCTTAATTATGGAACCCACTTATCGGCAGAGAACAGAAAGATCGTCTCTTTAACCTTCCACTTGCCCTTGTGAAAGGTTTACCTAAAAAGCTGGAAAATAAAACCAAATGCTCTAATTTGCAATCATCTTGCCATTTCAAACCCAGTTTTCATTACAGCAGAAAAAGTGCATTGAAGCTGTGTTTATAACTCCCTTTCAGATAACAAATCACATTTTCTTTTGGCTGGCGAGTGTGCAGAATTGATATTTTTTCTCCAGTTTAATAGGTTTGTGTGTTCAGGAATGATCTTCATCAACTGAGACTCTTTATTGTGTTTGATATAATGTCAGCTTTCATTATGCCGTGAGGGCGCACTGCGAATTCCTGTGTTAAAGCACCAACCTTGCTGTAGAATCATTCTGACTTAAAGTAAAACAAGAAAATCATCCCGGGGAGGGGGAGAAAATCCTATGACTTTGACATCCATTTTTAAAAGAAAACGAAATCTATTAGGCATGGGGAGGATTTATTTCTCTATCTGAAAGAGAAAAGAAGCTACTTGCTAATGTCATATGCATGGTAATATGGTCTGAAATGCCCTATATTTCTGATCATAAGAGAACTTTATAAATGCGAGGTTAAATGAGATGTATTCCCCTGGAGTCTATAGACTGGTTTCATTTCAGATGACCTTTCTAAATGGTGGTTATCTCAAAATGTGAATTCTAGGGTTAGTCCATAAACTACATTCACTTTGGGAGCCATTTTAAGTCCAACAGCATACCAATGAAATAAATAATATAGAATACTCTGTTTCTCCGTGCATTTATGAATTGTTGTTGTTGTTATCCAGTTTGGGAGTCAAGGGGACTTGCAACAGCTAAAAAAACAGTGAAAAATTAACAGTGTACCAAAGATCAAAAGCAATTAAAACATCAGTTAACCATCAGTTAAAATAAATGAAAACAACAAAAGCAAAGTCCAGCACATTATTCAAGGTCTGTTTCCCTTGAAAAATCAATTCTCAAAGGCCTGCCAGAACAAAAATGGCTTTACTTGCTTATGGAAAGATAATAAGGACGGTGTCTGTCTGACCTCTCTAGAAAGGAAGTTCCGGAGCCTAGGAGAAGCCACCGTAAGGCTCTTTCCTGCATCCCCCCCCCCCCCAATATCCCTGGGCGGCAGGACAGAGCATGCTCCCCAGAAGATCTCAAAACATGGGTAGGTTCGAATGGGAGGACAAAGTCCCTCTAATAACCGAAATCTTGCAGGGCAATATAGGACTTTACCAGCACTCTGAATGAGTGAACTGACTGATGAGTCCGCCTACTAGGATGAAGTGGATCGGCTGCTCTCATGGTGCAGGGACAATAATTTTGTTCTTAAAATTAATAAAATGAAGAAGCTTATAGTAGATTACAGAAAGAATATATCAAAAATTGAACCTTTGGTTATAAATGATTTTTCCCTAACATTAAGTCTAGTTGTGTCTGACTCTGGGGAGTGGTGCTCATCTCCATTTCTAAGCCAAAAAGCTGGCGTTGTCTGTAGATACCTCCAAGGTCATGTGGCCGGCATGACTGAAGCGGTACCTATTGATCTACTCACATTTGCATGTTTTCAAACTGCTAGATTGGCAGAAGCTGGGGCTAACAGCGGGAGCTGACCCTGTTCCCTGGATTTGAACCGCCGACCTTTCAGTCAGCAATTTCAGCATCTCAGCCATTTAACCCACCACAACACCGAGGGCTCTGGCAGATGGTATAGGATGATAAAAACAAGGGCAAATAGGCTAAGAAATGGCTTTACTTTCTAGAGCTGTGACTATATTGAAACCACACCAGTGGTTTCACACTAATGTGACATTAGAGGTTGTGCAATAGCAATTAGAAAGTGGAAGGATGGGTGCTTTGCTTTATAATTTGTACATACATGATGTGATTGGGGATGGCATTTAATTTCATTGTATGATGTACAGTGACAATAAAGTTATTCAA
The DNA here is from genome assembly GCF_037176765.1 of Anolis sagrei. Taxonomy (NCBI): domain Eukaryota; kingdom Metazoa; phylum Chordata; class Lepidosauria; order Squamata; family Anolidae; genus Anolis; species Anolis sagrei. The sequence continues at coordinate 72,437,085 of NC_090022.1, forward strand.
TCCTATTCTATACCAATGATACACTGATAGTCACCTTTGAAGTGTTTGATCCACAGTATTCTCTCTACATGCGCATCATCTCGCTTAGTGGTACCATTTGTAGTTGTATGCTATCAAGTCATTTCTGACTTATGTTGACATTGAGATGTTGTCATGTGACCAGTCGCCGGGTATTCTGGGCAGAATTTGTTCAGAGGGGGGTTGCCCTTGCCTTCCTCTGAGGCTATTTATTTATCGTGTCAGGAGCAGACCAAACAGTTGTACTGCATTTTTTTAACAAACAAACAAACAAAACACAAAGTTTGCAAGCTTGGTAGTTGATTAAATGTCCTTTGACCAGTAGCTGGCCACTTGGAGTGCCTCTGGTGTTACTATAAGAAGGTCCTCCACTGTGCATGTAGCAGGGCGCAGGTTGCATTGGTCTGTAGTTTGCTCTTCTCCACACTCACATGTCATGGATTCCACTTTGTAGCCCCATTTCTTAAGGTTGGCTCTGCATCTCGTGGTGCCAGAGCGCTGAGGCTGAGAGAGAGTGACTTGCCCAAGGTCCTCCAGTGGGTTTCCATGGTTCAGTGGGGATCCAAACCATGGTCTCCCAATGCTCTAGTCCAATTCTCAAAGCACTGCACCATGCTGGCTCTCAGTGTTACCATTATCTTGTGATAAATATGTTTCCATGGACCACTGATTTCAGAAGACCTTTTTTTAAAAAGTCATTTCTTTATTAATTTTAGCGCCATCTCATTCATAATCAATAAATATTCAGGAAAAAGAAAGAAGAAACGGACTGAGAAGAAAACAATACTAGAATACTTAATTCTAACTGAGCAAAACACAAAATACACAAAGGGGCTCTGACTTCTCCCCCATCCAAACTGTAACGAAAGAAAAATATATTTTTCTACCATTACAAATCTAAATAATTTACAATATTATTAGATTTCATATTATTAGATTTCATATTATTAGATTTCATATTGTCCAAAAAGGCCATTTAAAAATCTTTGACTGGTTCAACCTTTGAAATCCATCTTAATTTAGGCTAATTCAGTCAACTTAAGCATCCATTCTTCCATTGTTGGTGCTTCAATCTGTTTCCAAGTTTGAGCAAACAATGTTCTTGCAACTGCTGTCATATATCGAAGAAGCCTATGTTTACTATCCAATTCTTTCTACAGCAGAAACATTTTTGGCAACATTACAAAATCAGAGGACCTTGTTCTGTTGTTTTGATGCTACACAGACAATGTTTGCCACTTTATTAATTTTATTTCCAGTATTTTATATATGTTCAGTTAAACAATGTTATCTTGGAACAACAGTGCTGCTTTCTTCTGCCTTCGCTGATTTAATATCCTTTTATTTCTCAGAAAATATTTCCATGCACTGGCAAATTTTCAAAATGTTACCGCAGTTAGCACTCTCTGCTGTTTGCAGAATAGTCTTGCACAAGGAAAATTGCTGGCTTTATTCTGTAACAGTGTGAACCTGGACAAATGAATGAAATTTTGTGCTTCATTGGCAGATAGTTGTGGCACAATAGAGAGAAGAGAGTTGCAGAAAGAGAGAGAGAGCTATGCCGTTTTCGCTTTAGGAAGTCTGGCTAAAAAGTATTGCTGAAATAACCAGCTGATACAAAGAAAGAAAGAAGGAGAGGAAGTTAGGTAGCAGAAGAGAGAGATCCTACCAAAAGTTTTTTAAAAAGCAGTCAAAAATACAAGATTCACTAAAACACACACTCCAAGAGAGAAAATGCCCTGTTAATGCATCACTTAAATATTTTTCTTGCTTTGTCAGAGAGGCAGAAGGAGAAAAATTACTGAAAAAGGAAAGAGAGCTGCCAAAGTGGATTATGCAAGCTGTTTCCACCTGTGTGCAGTAAGACATTTTGCATTTCATGTGGTCAAATGCAGAAGAAAAATAAATTCTGGACTGGAATCTGTGTTTGAAGTGGGAATAGTTTCAGTACTCACTCCTGCAGCCTTCAAATGATCAAATTTGAAGTATTGTGACCTGTCAGACAGTAGCAATATAACATTAACCTTGACCATCTCCTAATAGGATAGGATATATATGACACAATACTCAGCTGGCAGATAAATACCTGCCAACATTAGAAACAATGGTAGTGGAGAAAACAAGCTGCACCTGTCTCCTCAACCTAAAATTATCACCCCATATCCCATACTTCCCTGTCGTGGTCCCTGTGAATCATACAAGTGGTATTTGAGCTGTTCTCCTGAATGGAATCCTAAACACAAATTCTGGTCCTTGGGCCCTAAAAATAAACTGCAAAACCCTTTCCTGTGAAATGAACCATTACATGATCTTGGTTGATCTGTTCAGGTCTAGATGCATTCCTGACTGTAAGGTATGGAATATGGATATGGGCTTTCAAATCCTCTATTGACTTATGGTGGCTACATTCATTTTATTAGGAAACATATCCAGTGGTTCAGTGGGTTAAACTGCTGAGCTGCTAAACTTGTTGACCGAAAGGTTGCAGGGTCGAATCCAGGGAATGGCATGAGCTCCGGCTTTCAGCCCCAGCTTCTGCCAACCTAGCAGTTTGAAAACATGCAAATGTGAGTAGATCAACAGTTACCACTCCATCAGGAAGGTAACGGTGCTCCATGTAGTCATGCCACCCACATGACCTTTGAGGTGTCTATGAACAACGCCAGCTCTTCGGCTTAGAAACTGAGATAAGCACCAACCCCCACCTTATACTTATTATCTGGTTTTCAATTGCCTACACCACTTGGTACTTCTTGGCAGTTCCCCATGCAATTACTAACCAGGCTTGGCTCTACTCAGCACCTAGTATAAGATAAGAAGGGTCTGAAGTGTCAGGGAGCAAATGTAAGCACATAGTAGGAGCCAAAAGGAGCAGAAGAGGAGTCCACAAGAATATATTGCCAATCTGGCCAAGACAGAAATATTATACTGCCTGCCAATTGTAAAAATCAATAATGCATATTACTATTCTTTTTATCATCAACAACAATTATTATTATTGCTATTGCTATTCCTTTCAGTGACCAAAGAAGGTTCTAAACATGTCCACATATTCTCACAACCATACGACATGTGACACAAAAGCCCTGGTCACTCCTCACAAGTGGAGTGGGGAATGCCTTAAAATGAACATGCTGGAAAAGGAAATAACACTCGTCCCTGTTTACCATGTTGTACTTAGTTAAGCCAGTGTGATAAGTACATGGCCATCCAGATATTGCTTGACTACAAGCCCTATCAGCCCTAACATAAGCTAGTGATGAGGAATGGTGAGGCCTACATCTCACAACATCTGGAGATATACATGATACCCACACCTGCTTTAAGCCATTCCCCTTAACCTAACTCCAGTACCATGTAAGCGCAGGTGCATTAAATGAAAGGAGGTAGATCCAGGCCCCATCTACACTGCCATATAATGCAGATCAATGCAGTTTCAAACTGCATTATGTGGCACTGTAGATTAGCCCCAAAGGAGCCGGCTGGTCAGTCTCATTCTGCCATGCAGGAATAGACAATCTAAACACAGCAGATGGCTGTCCAACCCTTTTTTAAAAAAATCTCTAGAAGAAGACTCCACCACATGCCAAGACAGTGTGTTCCACTGTCAAACATCTCTTTATTTATCTCCTCTTCATGCCTTGCTTCAGGTTGATATGTAAATGGGATAGGTGCACATATAAATCGCTCATCAAAGTAGCGCTCCTGTTCCAACCACCATGTTCCCTGACAGATGGTCTTCCCAGATATGCCCACGTCCACTTTATTTTGATCTTTCCGCTCTAGCTCTTTAATGCTACCAACTTTAGTTTACTTGTCTTCTTTCAAAGATATTTCGCCTTACTTATTTCCTGTTTGGATTGCTCTAAATCGCTTTATGTGGAACTCCTTTTGAAATGTGTTTGGAAACTTCAACTGGTCAAAACAGCTGCAATCAGATTACTATCTGGGGCTGCCTACTGGGAGCACACAACTCCCTAGCTGCAACAGCTTCACTGGTTGCTGGACCATTTCTGGGCACAATGCAAAGTGCTGGTTTTTAGCTATAAAGCCCTATATGACTCAGATCCACATAACTGAAAGACCATATTCTTCTTTAAGAACCTTCCCATGCCAAACTCACAAGTCTGGATTCTCCCACTTTTATTATTTTGCCATTTAGGCCATTTAGACCATTTAATAGTTTAATAGAATTACTGAATTGAAAGAATCTCAAATGATAGCAATTCAATGTCTGTGTGAAAACATCCAAATAAGGAGAGTCTACCACACTTACGACCTTGTGACATGGCTGCTGTCACAAGGTTGTAAGTTGCTCTGCTTCATTGGGAGGTGTGGGGAACCTGACACCCCATAGCCAGCATCACCCAGCTCCAGCTGAGGGTGATTACATGGGGGGGGGGGGGAGGCATCAAGCACATGTGGAGTGTGCATCTACCCCCATGGATTCCAGTGGCAACACAGGTAGCCTCCCATGTTGCCGTGGCAGTGGCATGCACCACCTCCACCCTCCTTCACTCACAGAGCCACACCAGTGTCATTTGATGAGAGTCGGTGGGCTATGTGGGTGACCTGAACTCAACTGGTGCATACCACCGATATTAGCACCATGTGAACAGGTCTATTTTCGACTTTCAAACACCTCTTACAGTCAAGAAATGGTTTCTAGTGTTTGTGCTGGATCCTCTCTTCTGTAATTTCTACCCACTGGTTTGTGTTCTACTCTCTGGAGCAGCCAAAAATGAGTTTGCTCCATTTTCCACATGACATTTCCTCAAATATTTTTAAATAGCTGTCATATCACCTCTTAATCTTATCTTCCTCAAGCTAAACATACCCAGCTCCCTAAGATGTTCCTTGTAGGACTTAGTTTCCAAAAACATTTTATCAACTTGGTCACTTTTCTGAAGACACATTCAAAACTGGACACCAAAAAATAGCTTGTCCAAGTGGCTGCTAAAGTGTATATCCACAAGGTATGTCTTCGCAACTAGGCTTTATTGTGCTAATGGCATCCTAGTCTCTATAATGCATACTGCTGCCAACATTTTAGACTTTGGTAGTCACAATAGTTGTTACATATATTGTGTAGTTTGCTGAAGCAAGATAAGAAAATCAGAATTATTTGATTTAAATCTTTGCAAGTCTATAAATGTATTGCTTCATTTTTCATTAATGATAGAATCTAGAGCTTTTATAGTCTCAAATATTTCTACATAGTCTTTATCATTAAGTGCCTTAAAGTCTACTCAGATTCATAGTAACCCTACCACAAGGTTTTCTTGGGACAATTTATTCAGAAGAGAGTTACCACTGTCTTATGGTCTTAGGGTTTCCTTGGCAATATTTACTCAAGGGAGGACTGTCATTACCTTCCCCTGAGGCAACAAGAGTATGATTTGTCCAAGGCCATCAGTGGGTTTCCATGGCTGAACACAAATTTGAAACATAGTATGTATTTCAAAATTCTACTACAATGCTTTACTCACCATACCACATGGGTCCCCGTTTATGAATAGTAGCTCGTGGCAAATGTGGATATGAGTGAGCAGTAATAAACATAACTTGTAGGAGAGAACTGGAAGAGTACCGCATAAAAATGTTTCAGGTTAAAGTGTCGGACACAAGAACAAAAAAGATTCTTTAGATAACCTTAGTTTATAAATTTACTGAGATTCAGAGCAAATCTTTCAGTCACATATTGTGAACTGTAGCATATGAAACAGATTCTTAAATAAAACGGAAAGTTTTGTAGCAAGGAGATACAACTGGGAATCAATCAACTCTTTTGTCAGGCCATACATTCAGAGGAGAGCATTATGAAGAGTAGGAAGTAGAGTTCAACAACCCTCTTGAGGTCTCTAGTAAAAATTCATGAACAGGCAATGACCTAAAATCCTTTGGGTATTCCTTAGTGAGCATGTACAAAATGTTAACAGAATAGAAGAAAAGGGATCAGATAAAGAAGTAATTTTGTAATGGAACTTTAGAAAGTTTAGCCAACAGAAAAGAAGCATTCAAGTGACTGAAGAAATACAGGTCTCTGTGTTTTCAGTCCTTGGGCAAGAAATGACATTCAAGTCAGAAACCTCTTGCATGCTTGATGATCATGCAAAGCCATCCAAATGCCAGAAAACTTATTTCCGGGGGGCGGGAGCTAAAAGTTTATTCCAACTTCTACTTTGCTTGCATGAAACAATACTGTGGAGTCACACTGCTGCCTGTGAAATCTATGAGAAATAAGAGAAGGGACAGTTGCTTTGAGCATTTCAGTCTGAACCTGTAAGTGACTATATCTAAGGACTAAACCATAACACAGAATTTTGTATTGTCGAAGGCTTTCATGGCCTGAATCCATGGGTTGTTGTAGATTTTTCCGGGCTATATGGCCATGTTCTGGAGGCAATTTTTCTCCTGACGTTTCGCCTGCATCTATGGCAAGCATCCTCAGAGGTAATGAGGTCTGTTGGAACTGGGAAAAATGGGTTTATATATCTGTGGATATATACCCTGGTCATTCCACAGATATATAAATCCATTTTTCCCAGTTCCAACAGACCTTATTACCTCTGAGGATGCTTGCCATAGATGCAGGCGAAACGTCAGGAGAAAAATTGCCTCCAGAACATGGCCATATAGCCCGGAAAAACCTACAACAACCCACAGAATTTTGTATCTATAAATTGTTTTGGGTCAGAGGAAAGGCTGGGTAAGGATCTTGACTCTTTCCCTGGCAACTATTCATCCTCCACAGAATCACTCCCCTAATTCCTTTTCTCTCCTTGGTAAAACAATTCTAGAATTTGTAATTTCTAGTTTGGCCTGTTAGACTAAAAGATTAGCAAACATAGAGAATCCTATCACAGAGCCAAGGGAAAGAATGGAGAGGGGACTGATTAGGTAGTCTAGCTCAGTGTATATTTTGGTTGAGAAGGATATATACCATTTCCATTTTCCAGTTTCACCATTTTCCAGTTTCACTGAAGGGAGAGTTCTTTCCTGGACACCTCTCTTAACCATAATGAAAATATGCAGGAGGATGGGGGAGGGTGCTCCTACTCTTGAGTAGAAGTGTAAGGTCATCTATATTTTCTGCTGCCACCCACTGATTTCATTCCCTGTAACCAGAACCAAGTAGGAGATTCCTGATCCCCTTCTTTGGGGGAAGAGGACCAGATACCCTACTCACAACAACCAGGGGAAGGCACATGAAAGAGCATGGAAACCAGGAGAACTTCAAAAAGGAAACATTTTATTTCAAGCAACATTGGCAAAAGGTTATTTTCTGCAGAAATGTTTTTCTGCAGAAAATATTTTTGCATAGAAAATGCTGTTTTCCGCACAAAAGTAGCTCATGTGCTTTCTGTACAAAAGGAGCTCAAAATTTTATTTTGGTTAGAATAAGTCCCAAATGCCAAATAGTCTTTGTAAACCATGCAATTTTCAACTTTTTTGCAGACAGAAGAAAAATTGTAATTTTATTCATTCTTACCTGCAGGAATAAAATTTACAGATATTTACCTATTCATATCCCCCCATATTGAGGAAATTTAAAAGAGTCCTTGTGTTCATGACTAAGCAAAGGCAGTAATGTAGACATTTTGTCCATAGGATGGGAACAGTCAGACAGACAGAGCTTCTGACATTTCATTGGCCACTCCTGATACGAGTCATCAACCTTCTCATTCAAATGCTGCATGTCGCATTTACTGGCACTTTGGCTCCAATTGTCTCCTCTCTCACATCTTTCCATTTTAAAAAATATTAATGCTAGGGATAACATGAGAGTTACAGCTGTGCAAATAATAGCTGCAGTGTTTGCTAATGCAGCATTTCGCTATCAGACACATAATTTTGCATAGCATCTTGTAAAACAAATGTACTGCCCTGTGCTAAATGCCACTCTAATTTTTATTTATCTCAGAGGAGAGGAGCATAACTATTATCCAAGGGGCAAACACATCCATGTTTACTTTTTCATGATCAGTTCTGGTAAAACTAGAAGATAAATTGGATGGGGAGCAAGCCATTATCATTATCATATGCTTATGATAATGATGGAATACCCAGTCCAAGGTTCCTCACAATAATATTTTAACCAACCACTATGATAAGATATGGTAATGATAAATAATAAAACAAAACAGCAGCATTTCATAACAATTCATTAGCAATGTAAATGTTATCATCAAAACATAAACTTACAATTAACAATTCAAAAGGCCCATCAAAGCATCTGATATTAAGAAAATCAGCATTACACTACAACTGGGCAGTTCACACTGAAGAAATGAAAGGAGTGAAGAGAGACAGATTCCTAATTAACATAAAATATATTTTCCATTGATAGCTCCCATAGTAAACGAACACAGTACTATGAAAGAAGATTCAAGCTTCCATTTCTAAGCAGTTTTTCAAAACAAATATGCGCTAAATCTACAGATGATATGGCAGAAGAGAAGACACATTTCTTGCAGCCTATTAACCATTTTGATCTGCAGGGGACTTATATCCAGTTAGGATCTTCCCAGCCTAGAATTCCAGAGTGTAAACAAAGCTGATGCATAAAGTCCCCCTCTCTTCTGCTTTGGTTAGACCTCACCTGGAATAACCTGTGTCCAGTTCTGGGCACCACAATTCAAGAAGGATATTAACAAGCTGGAAAGATGTCATATTGAGCAAGCTAGTTTTCTGCTGCTCTAGAAAACAAGATATGGATAGATACATAGATTCAAATTACAGGAAAAAAATTAAACTAAACATTAGGAATAATTTCCTGACAGTAATAGGAGTGGAATATGCTGCCTTGGGGTATAGTGGAATCTCCTTCTCTAGATGTTTTTAAGCAGAGGCTAGGTGGCCATCTGTCAGAAGTGCTTTAATTGTGTGTATTTGCATGCCAGGGGGTTGGACTGCATGGCCCTTATGGTCTCTTCCAAATTTATAACTGTATGATTCTGGAAGGAAATCCCCTTAATGTGCCTTCCTGAAGCCCGTGGTAGCTTGACCAATGGTCAGAGAACCTAGGAGCTAAAATCCAAAACATTTGGACAAGCAGGTATTGAGAACCAATGATCTAAAGAACAAAGAGGATCATCTGTTCATGGGTGTTCAAAATAACTATGTAACTCTAGGCTGTCTCTTTATGACTACTTTCATGTCTAGAGGTGTATGGAGAGAATAGGGGGATTGGGCCATTTAGGACTAATGCCTTAGCTTAGCAGTAGCAGCCAGAATGTGCTTCTATGCTAATTTTCTTTTAATCAGAACAAACAAAAGAAAATTAACGCTCCCTTTACAAGCCAATTAAATCTTCATAAAGGCTTGTATACACTAGGGCCATGCTGTTTGGGTGAATGAAACCCATAGCTGGAGATTATAAAGCAAGCCCAAATCAATACAACACAGCAAGCGTTAGTGGAATCATCCAGCTCAGTTTACTAAAATGCCTACCTAGTTTATTATTAGAAGGATGACCCTTGCAGGATTTAAGGAGGCCTCCCCCAAAGATATATTGAGCTGAAGTGAAGGATTATCTAGCCTGATGGGCTTTTCAGAGAAACAGATAATAGAGAAATGTTTATAGAATCACTCTGGGTCTCGGTAACCAAAGAGGAAAGTAACACAAAGGAGTGATAGAGAGATGTACACAAACCAGCACCACAAGAAATCATGACTCAAGCTTTTTTGTCCCATTTTGACTTACTTATTTAGGTATTCTGGATAATTCTTGTTAATATATTCATCTCCACACTAATGTTACTCATTGCAATAGACAAATTACTACTTATTCTGGTAATCATTTCCCACTCTTCCTCCAACTAAACACCTTCATTCAAGAAACACACACAGTTGACAATTATCAACTCATCCTACTGCCAGCAGGAAGAATCTACTTTCAAACCAGGTGTACGCCCTGTTTGAATCAAAGAGTAGCTGAGTTGCTGGCCACAGAACATCTGCTGAGCCTACGGACCACCCTGACATCGGCCCCGACTCCTAGTGCACTCCTGGAGAAGTACAATCCCATCACTCAAGAGCTCCAGAAGCAATTAAGTCACAGTAACACTGCACCCTTGAAACAATGACAATGACAACAACACTATTCCAAGCCCTGGTTTTACAAGGTATGTGTCATTGCCCAAAAAAAAAAAAACCTCACTACCACCTGTCAGGTTTATATATCCAGCACTACATCAACAGCTGCATAGGACCTTCCCAATACTATAACCAACTGTTGGCTCGCAAAAAAAGGGAAGCCATAAAAAAACAACTGGACACAGCTCATTCAAGCAGTAAAATCCAAAGTCCAAACATGGCGGACTCTCACAGTCCCCCCCCCCCCCCAAGGATCTGGGCAGCACATTTCCAAGAATTATATATGGACACCTCTGCTGGAAGTGACCGTTCTAATCTAGCTACAGAAAACCTGCCAATGTGACCACCTGTGACAGCAACAGAAATCAAGAACCTTGTTGCTCAATTAAGACTAGGAAAGGCCCCAGAAGTAGATCTAATTCAACCAGAGATTATCAAGAACAATTTGGATTTCTGGGCCCCTAGTCTAGACTTACTTTTCACATGCATCTACAACTATGGCTAAATCCCCAAGGATTAGGGGCTTATAATCATTGTCCCAATTTAGGAAAAAAGGGGAAAAGAATGACCCTACAAATTACAGACCAATCAGTGGCTGGATGGGAATAGAATACAGAATTCAAACAAATTGGTAAAGAGAAACAATGGTTGAAGAATAGGCAGAACTAGCCTGTGTATGACTTTGAACATTAAAACAAGAAGCTTGTACCGAATTCTAGAATAAATGGTTAGCCACTGAAGAGATATACAAAGTGGGGTCGCATGATCAAAACAAACAAAAACATAATTTTAGCAGCATAATGTTGAATGGGAACCAGAGAAAATGACTAAGATTCATGTCTTTGCAGAAGAAGCAGAAAGAAAAAATTGACAAGACTTAGCTACAGCTTCAATGCAAAGAACAAAAGTTCAAAAAGAGCGGAAAAAAATAAAGCCAAAGTTACAAGCTTCCTTCACAGGATAATGGGAACATTATCAACAATGGTGAACAATTTATGTTGTAAAGAAAAATACATAGTTCTGTTTTCACCATGTTATGTTTTAGACAACAATAAAGCATCCATGCTGAAATAGCTAAAAGACATGCTGTGATATGATGGTTGATATCAGAAGAAAATTCTGAAGTGGAGAAATTCAGCTGGGAATCATCAACATAAAATGATATTGAAAACCATACAATCAGATATAAGATTACTTAAAGATAATGTATAAAGAGAAAACAGTGAATGGCCCAGAACACAACCTTATGAACCCTTAAGCAAAAGGGGAATCATAGAATCATAGACTCATAGAGTTGGAAGAGACCTCATGGGCCATCCAGTCCAACCCTCTGCCAAGAAGCAGGAATGTTGCATTCAAAGCACCTCTGACAGATGGCCATCCAGCTTCTGTTTAAAAGTTTCCAAAGAAGGAGCCTCCACCACACTCTGGGGTAGAGAGTTCCACTGCTGAACGGCTCTCACAGTCAGGAAGTTCTTCCTCATGTTCAGATGGAATCTCCTTTCTTGTAGTTTGAAGCCATTGTTCTGCGTCCTAGTCTCCAGGGAGGAAGAAAACAAAAAGCTTGCTCCCTCCTCCCTGTGACTTCCTCTCACATATTTATACATGGCTATCATGTCTCCTCTCAGCCTTCTCTTCTTCAAGCTAAACATACCCAGCTCCTCAAGCTGCTCCTCATAGGGCTTGTTCTCCAGACCCTTGATCATTTTAGTTACCCTCCTCTGGACACATTCCAGCTTGTCAATATCTCTCTTGAATTGTGGTGCCCAGAATTGGACACAATATTCCAGGTGTGGTCTGACGAAGGCAGAATAGAGGGGTAGCATTACTTCCCTAGATCTAGACACTATGCTCCTATTGATGCAGGCCAAAATCCCATTGGCTTTTTTGCCACTACATCACATTGTTGGCTCATGTTTAACTTATTGTCCACGAGGACTCCAAGATCTTTTTCACACGTACTGCTCTCGAGCCAGGCGTCCCCCATTCTGTATCTTTGCATTTCATTTTTCCTGCCAAAGTGGAGTATCTTGCATTTGTCACTGTTGAACTTCATTTTGTTAGTTTTGGCCCATCTCTCTAATCTGTCAAGATCGTTTTGAATTCTGCTCCTGTCCTCTGGACTATTGGCTCTCCCTCCCAATTTGGTGTCGTCTGCAAACTTGATGATCATGCCTTCAAGCCCCTCTTCTAAGTCATTAATAAAGATGTTGAACAGGACCGGGCCCAGGACGGAACCCTGCGGCACTCCACTTGTCACTTCTTTCCAAGATGAAGAGGAAGCATTAGTGAGCACTCTCTGTGTTCGTCCACTTAACCAATTACAGATCCACCTCACCGTAGTTTTGCCTAGCCCACATTGGACTAGTTTGTTTGCCAGAAGGTCATGAGGGACCTTGTCGAAGGCCTTACTGAAATCCAGGTACGCTACATCCACGGCATTCCCCGCATCTACCCAGCTTGTAACTCTATCGAAAAAAGAGATCAGATTAGTCTGGCATGATTTGTTTTTGATAAATCCATGTTGATTATTAGCGATGACCGCATTTGTTTCTAAGTGTTTGCAGACCACTTCCTTAACAATCTTTTCCAGAATCTTGCCTGGTATCAACGTGAGGCTGACCGGATGGTAATTGTTTGGGTCATCCTTTTTTCCCTTCTTGAAGATTGGGACCACATTGGCCCTCCTTCAATCTGCTGGAACCTCTCCCGTTCTCCAAGAACTCTCAAAGATTATTGCCAATGGTTCCGAAATGACTTCTGCTAGTTCCTTCAATACTCTTGGGTGTAGTTGATCTGGCCCTGTGGACTTGAACTCATTTAGAGCAGCCAGGTATTCCTGGACGACTTGTTTCCCAATTTGGGGTTGGATTTCCTCTACTCCCTCATCCACTCCGTCTTGCTGAGGTTGAAGATGACTTTCTTTTTGTGAGAAGACTGAGGCAAAGAAGGCATTAAGTAGTTCTGCCTTTTCCCTGTCCCCTATCAGCATTGCCCCATCTTCTCCTCGAAGAGGCCCTATCGCCTCCTTGTTTTTCCTTTTTCTACTGACATAAGAAAAGAAGCCCTTTTTATTGAGAAGCCTGAGAAGAAGGTACATGACCTCCAGCTACCACATGGAATGACTAGCCTGAAATATAAGATTCAGTTGATGACTGAATCAGTAATCCCTAGGTCATTGAGTAAATACAACAAAAGAGCATGATCAACCCCATCCACACTGCCATATAATCCAGTTTCCGAATACAGATTATCTACTTTAAATTAGATTATATGGCAGTGTAGACTTATATAATCCAGTTTTTTAAAGTAAATAATCTGCATTCAGAAACTGGATTATATGGTCAGTGCAAATGGGGTAAATATCAAAGGCTGCAGAGAAATCAAGAAAAATAAGGATTGAACATAGGGCTTTTAATTTAGCCTGAAGAAGATCACCTGTGTTTTTCATAACAGCTATCTGCACAGAGAACAAAGGCCAAAATTCAGATTGAAAGGGATCCGTTATGGAAATATGAAAAAGAAAGTCAAGGCAACGTTCATAAACAACACATTCCAAAACTTTAGAGAGGAAAGACAACAGTGAAGCAGGGCAATAATCAGAAAGGAAAGATGGATCAAGTGAAAGCCTCATAAGAATTAGAGAAACAGTACCATGTTTAAACTAAAAAAAATGAGCTAGTAGAAAGGGACAGATTGAGCATCCCTTTTCTGGATTTTCAAAAAATCCAAAATACTGTGAAATCTGAAACTGACCAATTACCCATACTATTATTAAAAAGTCAGAAAAGACACTGCCTCCCATCTTCTCCATGTAGTGATGCTGCACTGTCTTGGACATTTGCTTGCTTGCGTGGTATGGCTACCTTTCTCTCCCCATCTTCTAGCCTGTTTCATGTGACACAAAGATTTTTCAGAAAAGCGATACCTGTGGCAGAAGGCCTTGGTGTTTGAAAGTGAGCTAATGACTTGTAGCTGCTTTGCCAGCACAAGCTTCTGCCAGTCTTAGTCCAAGCCTCTTTCCCAGACAGTTCTGACAGCAACAGCAACTCACCTGAATAGCCGACAAAATGGCCCATGCTGTAATTCCCAGGGAGCGCTCTCATTTCTTTTTAATTAGTTGCCTATTAGCACTTTAGTATCTGTCGGCAAGGTCAGCCGAGGCAGAAACTGAAACACAGAAGAGTCTTTAGAGCAGGCATCCTGAAACTACAGCCCTTCAGCTGCTTGGGCATCCAGTTCCCAGAAGCCCTAGCCAGCTTGTTTAATGGTCAGGAATTCTGGGAGTTGGAGGCCCACAATTGGAGGATGTCTGCTTTAGAGCATCTTAGTGAAGATATATATAGCAAAGACACAGGAAAGAACAGGCATAGGACTTTATGCCAACATAAAATCCTATGCCTTGGTTCTCTAAATGGGCTGTAAGTGTCTTTGGTCTAAATGGCAGTTCATGGTTTTTCATCAAATGCCCTTGAAATTGCAGGGATCCTTTCATATCACATAATTATAGCTGTTTGAGCCAATTTTAACTGGAATTCTGCAATTGGATATCTGGTGAAGCACTAGAGGCCTCTGGCTAAGAAATCTACATATCTCTCCACTAATCTTGAAATCTCAAAAACCCATAGCAGGTTCCCATGATAGTTAAAGGGAGCCCCTGGTGGTGCAATGGGTTAAACCCTTGTGCTGGCAGGACTGAAGACCGACAGGTCCCAGGTTCGAATCCAGAGAGCCAGCTCCCCATGCAGGGACATGAGAGAAGCCTCCCACAAGGATGGTAAAACATCTGGGCATCAAAACATCTGGGCATCCCCTGGGCGACATCCTTGCAGATGGCCAATTCTCTCACACCAGAAACGATTTGCAGTTTCTCAAGTTGCTCCTGACACACAAAAAATGACAGTTAAAGAGGAATCATAGCAGTATGACTATATAGTATGAAAGAGCTGATGGTAAGTCACTTATTCAGCCAGGTGATGAACCCTGATAGAACCAGAAGTCACTTTTATAGAATACAGATTCTCCATTCTGGACTCCCTAGGCATATTACCTCATCAGATGGGCCGATTTGCCCCTCATACATCACTTCCTCACCACTTTCAGCACAGATATCATTAACGCACAGGGACTTCCAGTTAGGTTCTATGCCTAAAGAGGAGAGGAAGTAGTGCACGCTGCTGCCACAGTCCCATGTTGCCTTGGGGGGGCAGGGAGCTCGGTGGCGGTGCTTCCCCTCATGGGATGGGAATAACAGTATGGTGAGAGACACAGGGCATGGAGTGACGGGTTCTCCACACACCTCGCCGGGAGCTGATGGATTCACCACAATGTGTGGCAAATCCATGGGTCTTTGTGATTAGAGTCCAGAGCCTAGGGTCCACCGCCAAGAAGGCTCTCTCTTGTTTCCCCACCAATCATACTTGTGATTGTGTTGGTACTGTGAGAAGGGCCTTTCCTAAGGATTTCAGAGCCCAGGTAATTTTGTACTGGGAGATATGATCTGCCAAATAACCTGGACCTGAACCACATAGAGCTTTATTAGTGTCCCAGTTTTACTCCATTCTGCACACTGTCCTTCTTTGTCATCAGTTTACTTCAGGTGCTATACAATTCTGGGATGCATAGTGTGTTGTGGAATCAGGACTCTCTGACAGAGAAAACTAAATATCTCACAAAGCTACAAATCGCAGTTAGAGTGAGATCAATCTGCCATGAATTCCCCAAGGTGGCTACATCCCCAGTCTTCATCTTTTCACTTGTACACCTTCATACCCACTTACTGGTTGAGCTTTTGTGATGTTAGGGAAGATTTCTATGATCATAGAATTAATTCTGCAGAAACACTTAACAGCTTACAGTGTAGTGTTCACCACCTTGGTTATGCTGTCAGTTGCCTTAAGAAGACCAGAGTTTCAAAAAGGCAGTTTAGAAAAACAATAAGTAAATAAATACACACCATGTGCTATTTTTGAGTTGTAGCTGTCTCAAAACTTCCCATAACTTTATGACCTTTTGTTCAATGCCATTAAATTGCATTCTATTGCAGTGTGGATGGGGCCTATAATACGACCCAGTGTTTTAACATTGTCCCTCTCTCTCTCTTTAGATAGATAGATAGATAGATAGATAGATAGATAGATAGACGGTGTGTGTGTGTGTGTGTGTGTGTGTAAGCAGAAATTATAAGGAAAGACTGAAACTCTTAACTATTCCTCTTTATACAGACCTTTTGGGAAGCCAGTAAATCTATCAAACGTCATGGGCTAACCACCCCTTTTTCTATCTGCATCTGCAATCATCTTCCCTGTTTCATTCTGCACATCTAACTGGCTCCCTCCCTTGCCAGATAAATGTGCATATAATCTCTTATCACTCCAACTCTGGTACCAGCAAAGGTTAGGAGGTCGAACTGCATCCATTAGTTGTGTTGGTGGTGGCAGCAGCTGTGGCTGCTGCTTCCAAGATATCTTGGCCGTGTGTCGAGTTGGCTGGCTAGCTTGATATAGTTGTCTCTACGCCTGGGGGGAATGGTGGTCACTTTTTATTCTGTTCCAGTATCTCAGTAAAAGTGTCTGCAAGTGACTCTGTATCAGATGGTTGTGATACTGTACATTTAAACATAGACCCTACTTTTCTCCCCATAGTGGAAATTAAAATAGACATTGAAAGAAAAGCTAAATAGTAAAAAAGATGGGGTGGAAATGAGGAATATCAAGAATAATTTAAATTTTTCATTTATTTATTTATTTGCGGTATTTATATTCCGCCCTTCTCACCCTGAGGGGCACTCAGGGCAGATCACAGAACATATACCTGCAGCAAATAATCAATTCCACTGTTAATCTGTTGAAAAGAGAGAGCACGTTTGTTTTCTGCTGCCCTTAAAACTAGGACTAGGAGCAATGGGTTCAAATTATAGGAAAGGAGATTCAACCTGAACATTAGGAAGAACTTCCTGATCATAAGAACTGTTCAGCAATAGAACTCACTGCCTCGGAGTGTGGTGGAAGCTCCTTTTTTGGAGACCTTTAAATAGAGACTGGATGGCCATCTGTCAGGGATACTTTGTGCTTTTCCTGCATCGCAGGGGGTTTTGCTAGATGGCCCATGTGGCTTCTGCCAACTCTATGATCCTATTCGTTTTCTTTTCCATCAACTACAATTTAAGGCAAACACATATATTTTGCCTAGTTGTTTATACTTGGATGTATAAACAATATACTTGGATGTAAAATGGTGTCACCCTCCATTGTCCTCTTTACTAATCTTTTATAAGCAACAATTGTTAAGATATGTTTTATGCACGATATATTTTAAGGTGGGCCCAATAAAGGTATCACTGCTTTGTGAATTTTGTATTTTGTTATATTTTGCTATGTGATCAACACATCTACTCCTGAAAATGTTTCCCAGATTTGAAGATACTCAATTTAGTCAGAAGAAAGGAACCTTAAAACAATTACTGGGATTTAACTTTTTGAGGCTTTTTGCTTCCAACAAAGGTAAAATTCTTCCATGGAACTGCAGTTGGCAGGTTTTACCTACCTATACAGCATCTAAAGGTTTTTTTTCATGTGTAATATTATACTACAGAGACTCCTCTAGAAATTTAATGTTCTCATAACAAGTTACATAAAATGGATGATAAAACAGGGCCAAGACTCTGCCACAAACCCAGAAGCCAACTCTGTGGCCACATCTGCTCTGAGAGCAATATTGCAGGGACCAACCACAAAATCATAGGTACATTTACCTGCCCTTCCTCCATTATGATTCATGGCATCCTGTGCCAGCAATGCCTCTCTATGATCTTCATTTGAAAAATATCTAAGCAAGAGGATTAATAAACACAACCTGGCTTTACAAATAGCAATACTAGAAAGCAGTTGCAGAACATTTCAGCTTTCCTGGATACACAATATGGGATTTACTGATTGTGGTTCTTGAACAGGGGAGTTATAAAGGAAGAAAAACAGCTGAGTGTAATTATAGTCACAAATTCCAGTCCATTAGCAGAGACATGAATGAAGACAGTGGCTTCATGGCACACTACATATATTAATACAAGACTCTTCACTACTGTACATATAACAAAAGGAATCTTCCCAGAGAGAGTTTTAAAACCAAGGAAATTGACTTTTCTTCTCCTGTATGATTTTTTAAAATATTTGCCAGGTGTAGAAGCCAGGGAGGCTTCAAAAGATTGCAAGATGTATTTTATGCTTTTGAGTTGCCCCAATAAAGGTTTTGCTGATTTGTGGATCTCGAATTTTGCTGTATGACCAATATGGCTAACCCTGAATATGTCACCATTAAAACTGTACTTGTCACGTCATCACCTTGCCAGAGGGTTTTGAATTTCTATCACTTCCCACATTCTCCTGCCACTGCCATACATGCCGGCTGTTTGTATAAATGTCTGTCTACTGAAGTTGCACACCATGTACCAAACAAAATGAAAGTTTACATTTAAATAAATTAGCTAGTCTTTAAATGTCTAAGCATAAGACAAATGTCTGTCTTATGCTCAGACAGACAAATGTAACTGCCTTTCTGAAAATCAAAATGATACTTATACCTCAAAGGAGAAATCAAAAGAACATATTGTGTCAACATGGTGTATGTGTGTGTACACACACACACACACATATACTTTAGTGGAGACATTAGCTTTAAATGTCTCTCATTCCACTGCAAATATTTGGTGCTGTAGCCTTTCTTTGCTTCTCGCTGTTGCTCTATGTTTGTGGACTGTTAACAAGAGCCTAATTGTTATAAGGAAATGAAAATTCATGTACTTAACTTGCCCTTCGTTGTGACACATTGGTGGGTCACAGCTTCCAATGCTTCTTGGCAGCTGGACATAGCTGGGGTTTTGCAGTGGGGCAACGACATACTGTAGTCCACATCAATAAATTGTGATAGTCTGGGAAAGGTAAAATATGTGGAAAGTGAAGCCTTTCTTTTCTTTCCTGCTGTTTTGAAAGTCAAGAACTTGGCGATTTCTATGGAAACTAAGTATTTAGCCAAAAAGTAGGAGGTAATGGCTGTTCCCTGGTGGTTAGTGGTAGAGTTTTGAAATGGATTTCAGGAGAAAAGAAGGAATGAATGCTTTCTCGGCTGCCTTTCTTCTTTCCTTCTCGTCCCTTCAATTAATCTGAGCTCCCTTCCCTTGTGCCTCTGTTTGTATGCATCTAGAGAGAGGCAAAGAGAGCAAGAGAAAGGGAGAGGGAGAGAGGATATGTCAAAGGGCAGCTCACTGCTGCTGGAGAGATAACAGGCAGGGAGTGTCACCGCCTGCCAGGTCCTCCGATAACCAGCTGCAAATGGATGACGGTGATATTTAGCAGAGGAAGACTCGGCTTTACAACACTGCCTGCTCTTCTCCCACCTCATTACTCTGCTGCAGGCCCAAGCGTGCAGTCACCTGCTGTCACTGGCAATGCCGCCAACACCGAGGGCTTGGCCACAGCAATCACCAGATTTAACTGTCAGGCTGCCATGCTTGCTGAACATGACATCGTGAGGGCAGGGACAAAGGCTGTTGTTTACTCTCCTCTCGGCTGGTGCTCAGAGCAAGTCACCTCTGTGAGACCTTCATTGGCATGACAGCCTTTGCAAGCCTTGCCAAAGTCTGACACGACTAGCAGGACTTCTCACACACGTACACTTCAGCCACGTATCTCTGATATCTGTCAAGATGAGCCTGTAGTATATTTTTGGGCAAAGACAAGCCCTTTATTAAAGCCCTTCTCATTTCTTCCTCAGCTGCAAATTGTTTTTCTGTACTAAAAATAGAACATTATACCTGATGCTTTCAGAGGAACTACTTTCCGTTCATATGGTACTTCAGCAAACAAATTAACTCCTGTCACTTAGCTTGCATCCCTGGTGCCTAAACTGTCTGCTGTGCTTTTCAGTTTTGAATTGGTCAGCTGAGATCATATGCATATTAACCTTCACTGGATACTTTTTTCAGGATCTGCCTCTCCATGGAATTCTGGGGAGTCTTTGAAGCCATGGGGGCTAGTGATAGCTACCCAAAATATCTCAGGGTAGCCCTGCTGTACTGCATTCCTAAAGACTGGGAAGAAAGGCAACAATAGCTCTTAAAATGATGTGCAGAGATATTGAATTTGTACCTAAACAGACATCCATTGTCTTTGCTGGGAGTCTGTTTATGTTTCTAGACCTCAGTCTCTTTCAGCCACCCTAGGTCTTCTGATGAAACAGGGGGATACTGTAACAGGCCAATGTAGTTATACAACTTATTAATATCATTTCTAAAATCTGTATTTCTTTCCTTTATGCTTATCTTCCCCTTATTTTTATATCATACTATAATAGTCTATCTTTTTCCTCTTATCAATTCAGCTAATGACATTTTTGAGCCTTAAGAGGGGGTGCGCATCTCAATTAATAAAATATCTATTGGCAAATAACCCCATAACATTCAATTTATCACAGTTCTCCCCACAAAATTTTCTATATTTTAAATGTATCTCAAATTGTCACTATTTTCTTCTTAAAAGTTTCAATTTTTTTTCTTTTCCTTTCCAGTGAGAGCATTCAAGTGGCCACATTTGAATACTCTCAACACATAATAATAATTTCCCTTTTAATCCACCAAATATGCGGTATGTTTGTTACCTGATTATGTTGAGTACGCTTGTCCTGAAGGTAGTACAGGGGGGATGGGAACAAAACATATTTCACCAGATGATTCGGGATATAGCAAATGAGACCAAAGTTACTGAATATTGGATTTGCAGTCATGGGCCTACTTCCCAACATGAGGGATGGCCACTAATGGTAGGAACATTATTAAGTCAAAAAGGATGGAGCGCTTTACAGCCTCGAAATCATGAGATGACTGAAACCTTACTTGATCCAGGACAAGCTTTAGTGACACATGAAGGGACCTCACCAGAGGCCCCAGCATGCATTACTTGGGAAAAAGATGAGAGGTGGACACAAGATCAGAGAAACCCTCTCCACACACACCAAATAGAGCTTAGTCATTATCCAAATTGCAATCTCCTTCTCCATGTATTCAGAACAGAGGCTTCTGAGGACATTAGTCTCCTAGCCCGTTTAGAACACTCTCAAAGGGTAAAAAGATTTGATGGTGTTCTTTCACCGGGATTGGGTACCCACATTAAACAGACCCAGGCAAAAGTGGCCAGCCGTAGTCGTGACCCACCAAGGACCCCCAACAGGGAGTCGCCTCAGGGTCAGGGGGAACCACCCAATGAAAGACCACAGCAGAGTCGAGCCCGTCAGGCTGTGCCTAAATCTCTGGTAGCCAAAGGAGGGTTATCTCCTGAGTTATACTGGATTTGTGGGCATTGGGCAGGAAAGATTTTGCCCCCTTTTTGGGCAGGAACTTGCACAATAGGTACCCTAATGCCAGCAGATGTATCAATCTACACAGAACAACAATCCCAAATGACTTGGAAAAGAGAGCATGGAGAACAACGTTTAAAAAGAGCCTATGATGAATCATTTGGATATGACCCAGACCGAACTTATTTAAATGAGGGAGAAAGGCTGGGAGCCATCTTGTTCCCCGCTGTGGGTGTAGCTCTAAATATAAAACAGATTCGGAAACTCTCAGCCCAAGTTGAAAGGTTGGCAAACAAAACTGTGGCTGGAATGAGAGCTCTGCAGACGGAAGTTGATTCCTTGGCAGGGGTCCTAATGCAACACAAACTTGCTTTGGACTACCTATTGTCTGTAGAAGGAGGATTATGTTCTTTTTTAAATACCACATGTTGCCACTATATCAACAAGTCAGGAGAAGTCGAATCTGATATAAATAAGATACAGGAAATAGTATCAACCATCAGAGCTGGGTACCCCCCAAAGGGAGGGAGTGTTTTTGGCTGATTAACTTCTTGGTTGCCAAATTTACAGTGGTTAAAAGACCTTGTCATCATAGGATTTGTTATTTTGATATTTGTTATTTTAATCATATTCCTACTACCTTGCGTAATAGCGTGCTTAAGAAATATGATTGAAGGGATTGTCATTGCTGCCAATGTCCGACATGGAAAACAATTACAACATATTATGTATATGGAGATGGAGGAGATGAAGCGATTACCCAGGGAAGGAAAGGTGATATAATCACACTTAGGGTATGACTCCAAAACAAAGTTTTTCCATCAAAATTTTGTAGGGAATGTGGCAGTCTTTAGGGAAAAATAATTATAATTTAAAAATGAATTTAAGAAATGGGAAAGGTTCTTACCTGGGACGGGGAATTTGCAGAGTAAAAGTCAATAGGAGGTCATGATGACTCTTTGACAATATTGACATAGGCTGAATGTTGACTTTTAGGCTGAACATTGAATGCCAGAGACCTGGCGTTTAAGGTAAATCAATATTATTGATCCAAGACTGAAACATCTAAGGTCATATAGTAAGAGAGTGCCATCTCCTGTCTATTTGATGTAAATAGCAGGTAATTTCAGAAACATTCTATTAAATGACCAACTCCAGGAAAACAAGTTATTATAAAAGTAATTACAGAAGAATTAATAAGGAAACTGCTCTGAACAACTTTTATGTTAAAAACATATATATAAAGTTATGATTCATTTAAGGGATTTAAGAAAACTGGAAACACGTAAACATGTCATCTAGAGATAGTATAAAGGTTGATTGTTACATAAAGAAAAAACAAATATTTGGGGTCGTGATGGCCCCTGCCAAAATTGTTCTTATATAAGATTTCTGTCAATGATTTCTATTGTATACGTGGCAGAGTTGTTATACGCATGTGCAAAACTAGTAATTCCATCTATAAATACTGGGCTGAAATTGACAGTGCTTTGTGCTTCATCAGCCACTTTGGGAAGCTGAGCACCTTTACCCTGGGTAAGAATAAACGCTGGAACCCTGTCAAGCTGTCTCTGTCTTCTTCCTTCCCCACGGATCTCATGGAATCCTGGTAAATATTTGGAACATATGGCGTGCTGCAACAAGTCCAATTGACAGCTTCAACTAGAGTAGACGTTCTGAATCAATTGCTGGATGTCAACATCTGTGTAAATTCCATCAGTTAGGTGGATCTGGTCTAATGTGGACCAGAAGGTAGGTTTAAGTTTAAATGCCTGCAGATTGAGTTACCAAAGAGGTGTATTCAAACCAACATTACAATAAACTGCAAGTTCTTTTTTTTATAATAGTTTTTATTAAGGTTTTAAAAATAACATCGAAAGAGGGAGAATATTTAAAAAGATGATAGGAAAAAAGGAAAAAAGTAAGAAATACATCCCCCTACCCCCAAGTCCACCAAAAAAATACAAAAATATAAAAGCCACACAAAATAAAGAAAAAAAAGGGGGAAAAGGGGGAAAAAAGAAAAAAAGAAAAAAAAGTATAAAATAAAAATTGACTTCCATCTCTCCATCAGGTGTTGTGTCCTCAATGATATTTCCATTATATCCACTTCATAGTATTCCTCTTATTTATTTATTTCCTTTTCGTAATTTTCATATAGAGTCCAATCTGTCCTCTTTATCGGGTTCCCGGTATTCTTTTTCAAGAAAAAAGTTAATTCGTCCATTTCTCTTATTTCTCTTAATTTCCCTAACCACTCTTCAGTGGTAGGGATATCTTCCTGTTTCCAAAACTTCGCCAATAATATTCTCGCCGCTGTTGTAGCATAGGTAAATAGTCTATCTTCGTTCTCATCTAATTGTAATTCCAAATCTGTAAATCCCTATAAACTGCAAGTTCTTACAAAATATAACTTCAATTCCACCTCTAGTCCTTAATGCAGGCGCAAGCCCTTTGCTGAAACAGAAGATGCTATGTCATCACAGTGGTTCAGACCTCAACATCACCCCATGATAGTTTCCTAGTATTACCATGCTAGCCTACCATTATAAGTTCCAAGAAGACATCTACATTGCAGGGAACCAAAAGCTCCTCTTGCTCTAGGGAAGAAGCTTTCAACCAGTTTGGCTTCCAAGGTCCTGATCCATTTTGCCTACATTCATATTGACCTTTCTGGCCAAATTTCAGTGTGTTAGCATTTTATCCCTTTCCCAGAATCTACTTTCCACTAACATAATTATACTACTATATCTGCCAGTCATTTTGGATCATTCATGGAGAATAAAACCATCACTGAATACTAGTCATTATGATTTGATATGACTTCCAGTATCACAGGCAATATGCTCAATACAACTTGGTGAAGAATATGAGTGGGGACTGCTGTTGTGGCCATGTGCTGCTGGTAGTTGTCCCAGTAGTATTTGGTTGATCAAAATGGTAACATGCAGCTGGCCTAGATACACCTTTGGTCTGTTTGGCGATTGCTCTTCTTATATTCTTTCCTTTTTTATTGTGGTCTCTTGGGTCGGAGAGGAACATAATTGAAAAGTAAGCGTATGACCTGGTATCTATACACACTGGCTTGTTGCCATTTTTCAATACTTTCATATTATGTTTGGTACTAGCACTTTCAGTAAAGTTATTATTTGTGTGTGTATTTTCTTGTTGTGTGTGACCCCCCCCCCCCCCGGACTCTATAAAGGGTGGTTCAAAACCAAGAAATTCAGTTTTTAGGCTGGAATGATCCCATAATCCCTTGTCTCTCCCCCATGTGGGAACCTAAGGCTCTTTCCATGGCCCCCAAATGCAATGCCCCTGTAACCCACACTTTATGGACTTTCTATGAACTTTTAAAAACCTTTAATCAACTTTTCATGGACTTTGGAACTCTTATGGACCCTATACCAAACCCTTATGAGCTTTTATGATATTTCACTGATCTTTATGAACTTTTAATGGACTCTGGTTGCTTTGGCAAATGATTGCAGTTTGACATCTGCTCCAGCTGCAATGAAATAAACATCTTGGTGGCTTATGCTTCAACTTGGTGATATTTATTCTGGAATATTGGCTTCTCTTTTCTCACCAGGCATCCCACAATGGCTTGGGCATAATCCACAGCCATTCTAAATTGCTCAACAGCAAGCTAGTATCTATACACACTGGCTTGTTGCCATTTTTCAATACTTTCGTATTATGTTTGATACTAGCACGTTCAGTAGCACTTTCAGTAAAGTTATTATTTGTGTCTGGGTTTTTCTTTTTGTGTGTTAGAATTAATTGTTTTCAGGAAGCAGTTATAGATAAAAGTGGCTAATGTTTTCATTGAACTTTAATTGCATACTTTATGCAGTTTATACTACTTTCGCAACACCTCTGGAAAAAGCAGTTATAATTACAAATTAACAAATGTCTGGTTTTTTATTCCTAATATGCAGTTTATAAGTGCATAATGAACACATAAACTATGACCCAAGGCAATTTTTTTAAAAAAAATCAGTGCAATGGCTTACATTCACCTGGTGGGATTGTTTTATGCTTTTTAAACAAAGAAATTGCTGAAATATATAGTTGTTTTTTAAACAACTCTTCATCTCTAAGGAAATGTTCTGCATTTTATTTGAAGCAAAAAGAGTGCTCTTCTGTTACCTATGGTTCTTTGACCCCTGACTATAATGATGTAAAAATAAAAAGTGTTCTGTATTCATTTATTTATTTACCACACTTGTACCGCACCCTTCTCACCCCAAAGGGGACTAAGGGCAGCCTCACAAAGGCAACAATTAAATGCCGCATATACATATTGCATATGCACATATTATATTAGTTGTACAAGGTCAAGAATGGTCAACAAGAGAAAGTGTCTCCTACACATCTTGTCTCATGGGTAAGACACCCAGAATGAAGAACCAAACTTAAGAGGAGTTCTTATATGAAGTGAGCAGAATAATTATTGGCTCTCTAAGTCAAGTGATTCCTAATAACTGATTGGTTTGTTTGCTTTCCAGATCATTTTCAGGTGTCAGTGTAGATTAAAACCAGTTGATCTTTATCCCCTTGTGGTATGGAGCATATGGCTCAGATTTCTTTAGTCAAGTTTGGCTCAAGTTTACGGGATGCAAGTCTGTGTAAAAACCATGCTGGCATGTGTAGTAATAGCATTCCCCTACCTACAAATGATACTTTCAAGACTCTAATTCATGCCTGAAACCATGGATAGTATTAAATCCTATATTTTATACCAGTAAAATCCCAGTGAAAAGTGAACTTGCAGAAAGGAGAGGATTACTGTACCATCAAATATCCAATTGAGATCTATGTTCTGATGTTCATTGGATCATTTATCGACCTTGTCTAATGTGTGCATTCACATGGAGATGTTGTCAGTGCATATTTATATATTAATTTTACTTCAAAAGACTCAAAATAGATCTTTAGATTGAACCCTAAAGAAATCATGTGTTCATCCTCTTCCTGGAAAAGTTACAAGATTCATCTAAGCACTAAGTGTTTCCGTGTGCACAGCTTGTGGTCTTCCAAACAGAATCCAGTCCACCAGTTATCTTACAATTAAGGTTTGAGGGCTTTATTTTTTTCATTGTCAATCAGAAAATCTATATGGAGTCTATAAATCCCCCAAACTTAGAAATGTTTGTAACTTAGAAATGGATAAAGGTTTGGGACAAAACAAAGGTGTATGCAGTGGTGCATGATGGACAGAAAATGGTTAGAATTCCTTTCTTTCACTCTAATAATACAGGACCCAGGCATCCAGTAAATATAAATGATGGGGTAACCAGGACAAATGAAAGGAAGTACTTCCTCATATGGCACATAGCCAAACAGTGGAATACACTTGTTATTGCCATCAAGTCAGCTTTGGCTTGCATTGACTCTATGAATAGAAGATTGCCAAGACAACTGTATTATTAACTGCCCTGCTAAGGTCCTGCAAATACAGGGTGTTGACTTCATTCAACCTATCCTCTTGTAATTCAGTCATCTCCTTTCCTACTGCCTCCCATTATACTAAGCAATACATAACTTCTTTTCTAATGAATCATCATATGTCCCAAAATATGATAGGCTTGACATCTAGGCTTCATTTGCTCTCTGTCCTATTTATTTGTCTTTTTAGCAGTCCATGATATCTGTAGAACTCTGCTCAATAACCACATTTAAAATGAGTGAGTTCTTTTCCTGTAACTTCCTTTGTTGACCAGGTTTCACAACTACACATAGAAATGAGAAATATGGTGGTGTGGATGATCTTGATTTTGATATTCAGTTATCAAAGTAAGGTTATTGTCATTAGTTGATCCATCATGCTGTGTTGCTTTCATCTTCCAAGTGTGAAGATGCATCTACATAGTAGAATTAATGAGTCTGGTACCGCTGTAACTGCTATGGCTCAATGCTAAGGGATCCTGGGGGAACCAGCCCTACTTCACAGAGAAACCCAAAAGACATTTTAAAGAGTGTAAATCAGGCATGAGCAAACTCCAGTCTTCCAGGTGTTTTGGACTTCAACTTCCACACTTAATCTTTATTTCCTTTTGCAGCAGTTGTATAGCTACTGGCAGGCTGTTAGAAGTTGTGGGAGTTGAAGTCCAAAACACCTGCAAGGCTGCAGTTTGCCAATGCCTGGTGTAGATGGACCTTCAGAATGCTGTAGTTTTACAAGGTCTTTAGCCTTCTTTTCAAAGAGTTCTGGTGCTTCACCAAACTATAAATCCCAGGATTCCATAGCATTGGGCTATGGCAGTTAAAGTGGTTCCAAACAGCAATAACTCTACAATGTAGAAGCACCCTAAGACAGAGAGTAAGTAGGTATTCATCTGCTTGGGCTAATTTTGTCTAACCTTGTTCTGAAGTGCAATTCTCTGAACTGAAAGCACATTGAAAGAAGCTAGATTTTTACAACAGATATTTTCAGTCTGCTTGGCATTGCATCTTTGCAATGCCAAGCCAGGTGAATATCTTTTTAATCTTTATTTCCCTTTGCAGCAGTTGTATAGCTACTGGCTTTAGTCTGTGTCTCTCCGGAAGCTGCATCCTCACATGTCAAAACAGAATTTAGGGGTTTTGGAAGGAATGATAGAAGATAAAATGAACAACAACATACCTTCTGGATGACTGTTGTTAGTCACATTCACTTCTGATTAAAAATCATTAAACATGAAATTAGCTCGTTTATGTTATGGGTCCCCTGGGGGTTACTTTAATTATGAGGTGCAGATGGTCCAGAACCTGGGGAAACAGCAGCTTTGGGGAAAGGGACAGAGCAGTGTGGAGGGCTCCGGGATGCATGGAAATGGACTACAGAAAGGAGGGAATGTAAATTAATGTTTCTTCCTCTTTTCTTTGTTATTGGAACCCCCTCAGCATTTCACAACAAATCACGGATAATGAATATGTACACATCTCCTAATGATTAGACCTTTTAAACAGCAGAAATTGGGAAATGCAGCATCAGTTTATATCCTCTCTCCTTGCCTTTTCTTTTTCTTTATAATGTCAGTTTGAATTTGTCTGGCTTCTGGAAGAAACAGAGCCCCTGTAAAGCATTATGCTGGAAAGGTAACATATTTTTCCCCGAGTGCACTATTCCATTGTATATTAGTCTCTCTATTAAATTAAGTTAACTGAAAATGTTCCCAGGCTACCAATGGTTGTTGAAACAGTAAATATTCCATTTGAGGAATGAGAAGTGTGAAGGTAGTTGCAGGTGCATTATTGTTAGTGTGGATGACTGGACGACTATTTGTGATGGCTGCCATCACATGGGCAGTTGTTTCTGGCACATTATGAGACAAAGAAATGTCCTATCACTGCATCACTCACTTTGGTTAACACAGTGGCAACAGCATTTTCACACAATGAGCCTTTTTCTTCCAGTTGTTCTCAGCCATTGCCCTTTTGAATCCCTGGTCACTGGATTATGCTGGCTGGAGCTTCTCAAAGTTAAAGTCCAAAAAATCTGTGAACCCAGCTCTAGAAACTTGAGTTCAACTCTTAATCTGGACCAAGATGTGGGAGAAAGAATGCATGCATACATCTATGTGTGCAGATGCAGACATACCCACCAATACGCTGAAATCTAATCTATGGTAATATTGCAGGAGCAAATTAGAGGCAGGGCCCAAGAGCTAAAACCATTACTACCATTAGTTGATCTATCATGCTGTGTTGCTTGCATCAGTAATTGGCAGGTTGGGCTAAACAATGTGAGAGCAAGTGGTTCTCATTTAAAGCAATAAGTGTAAGAGTGGGACTTCTGCTAAGGACATGAGGTGTGCTTATAGACATGTTGTGTCATGAATGATGGTGATGATTATGATACTTATGAGAAATGTGAAGACCAATTTTGAAAATTACCTGTTCTATAGATATTTAAGAGGCACTAAGAAGTGGATCGTCTTTAGGAATGAAAGATGTATGAGTATTGGTTTTGTCTGGATTTCTTAGACATGGAGTGGACAACTGCACTGAAACTGGGAGAAACTTTTCAGGTTGGTCATGTGCTCAAAGGGCAATAGTTTTCATCCACTATCTTTACTTTTATTGTAATTGGTTTCACAGTCTGCCAGGTATTACTGACTAGAACATCAGTCCTTCAAGTTCAATAGAAGAATCTAGGAATCAACATGGTTAACATCAGATAACACATCATATTTTAAGTAGTGTCAGTGTTTGTGATTGTGTTCCATTGTATAGCGATTTCTTCCAGATTTTTATCATTCTAGAATTGCTCCCAGAGCACCTTTTTTTTCCTTTCCCAAAAAATGCTCTCAGTTGGTAAGTCTTAAGGTTACATGGTTTTTTGCCCCTTTCTCCAATTCACCCACTGCTACTGAAAGTTGCTGTTGACATTTTAAAAATAAATACAATTATTATTTTCCCCCAATAAATTATTATATGTTAAGATTGTATGGAGAGAAACTTAGGGCTCTTCCAGACAGGCCCTAAATCCAAGGATCTGATCCCAGATTTCTGCTTTAAACCGGATTATATGAGTTCGCACAGAAAACCTGGGATCAGATCCTGGGATATAGGGCCTGTCTGGAAGGGCCCTTTGATGGCTCATTTGGAGGAGGAGAAGCAACACTCATTAAACAATGGATATTGAGACATTCTAGGATTATAATGTCCTCCGCAACTTTAGTAAAACTACCTTGCATCAAGCAACAGGCTCTGGCAAGACCTTATGAACATTTTTTTCAAATCCCCCTCTTTATCATTCTGGTTTTTTTAAAAAAAATCATTTCTATAAGAATTAAAAGCTTTAACACCAATTGAGATTTAATCCCTTAATTTTGCTCCTCTTCTTCCATCCAGTATTTCCCTGATGACATTAAGGGAACTTGCCACTTCTGCAGCTCAAAGACAAGGAGGTTGGGCTCTAAAGTGGAAGGGATTATAAAAGTAGAACAAAGAAGAAGACCTCACTTATATCATGCCTTCCTTCCAAATGTTGCTGGTGGCTTCCTTCTTGCCACCTTTGCTGTAGCACTACATCAAGACTCAGATAGTTTGTAAAGCATTAAAGGATAAAAATGAAGTGTCCTTTGTAATCCCAACTTGAAAGATCAAGCATAGGGACAGTGAAAGTAAATTTTAAGAAACTAGAATTTATTCACAAAGTGACATCATTGCTCATAAAAGGGCAAATTGGCTTCCAATTTCCTAGGTAAGCCAATTTGAATTAGTTCTCAATTCTGACTCTAAAGCAGAAGGTTATTTGATTATTGAATATATGTACACACCAGAGCTTGGAACCCACTCTCCCATCCCCAGCCAGCCAGTATGGACAGTGACCATGTTGCTGAGGGCAGGGAAAATGCACTGGGAGAAATAATCTAAAATATGGCATTTCCAAGCTCTGATAGCCCTTCGCGCTTGTTAGCAAACATTCAAGTGCTGTAATATGGCTCTATCCCAGACTGCACACACAACTCTGTGCCTTTCTGTATGCATTTTGTGAACAGTTTTGGGGGAGGGAATGAGATAATTTATTACTGAAGAGGTGCTCCTTCTTTTATTGCTCACAGAAGTCTGCAACAACTCCCTTGTGTCAGGAAAGGGGGTCCTTTGTCTGCTCAGCATGGAGCTCCAGCATACTCTTGTGTAATTAGAAACAGATGCCCCCACTTAGCGGCAAAGTTGCCATTTGTCATTTTGTTCCATCATGATGACAGGTGAGTCCCACACAGGCAAACTGATGATGTGCTGCAGAGAAGCTAAAAGTAGCACCAAGGCTCCTGAAGATTTCACCTGCTGCAGCTGAAATAGCTGGAAATGCGGGGGGGGGGGGGTGTATTTTCTCATCATTTCCATTTAACAGCTGACACTAGTGAGAGCCCTGTGGTGGAAAGAGAGATATGAAAGGAGCGAGATGATTAAATACAGCAGAATGTGTGACTTACACATTTAGAGTTACATTGTGACATGGCAGAAGACCCTATTGTCCAGAAGTTGGCAATATCATGTCTGAGGTCTAATCTGCTAGCTAGCCAGCAAAACCTCCCACCCCAAAAGTATTGTTCCCAAAGCCTCATCCCCTAGAGCAAAATTGTTGAACTCATTTTTATTGAGGGCCACATGAGCCTTGTGGTTTTCTTCAAAGGGCCACTGAATCCATAGAAGGAAAACCCATGGATACAGAGGACCAACTATATTTTTATACATAGTGGTCAGTTCTCTATGGTTTTTATCCAATTTGCATCTCCAGCTGTTACTTAATGACAACTCCCATCCACCATGCAGAGCTCTAAGATTGAGAAAAGATGTTGTTAAAGGATTTCATGGCTGGAATCGCTAGGTTGCTGTTAGTTTTTCGGGCTGTATGGTCATGTTCCAGAAGCATTCTCTCCTGACATTTTACCCTTTAAATGAGATTTTTAAGGATTTTTAAAATATCCTTTCAAAGATATTTTAAAGTCAGAGAAAATATTCACAAGCCTTGTATCTAAATTCAACCCCCACTCTCCTGACTAAACAGAACAAATAGCAGCCTTCCAGATGTCCCATCAGCTCTAGTCAGGATGTCTAATGATGAGGAATATAAGATTTGTAGTCTAGACTGGATTCCGCCCGCATGCTTTGAGTTTGACCATAGCCTCAAAATTCTGTTTTGTGTCATTCTGTTAGATCTGGGTGGGAAGGATACAGAAGGGGATCCTACTTTTATTTATAATCCATGATCAGAAATTAGAACTGGGTGCCCCCAGCTGTTGTCTAAATTGGAAGGGTATATATAGAACCCAGATATCTATTACTAAGATACACAAAGTATTATGTTATTGTTGTTGAAACTTCAAATATGTTATCGTACGACAGGTTTATTACTTATATATACAATATAGAGCAATGGTTCTCAACCTGGGGTCCCCAGATGTTTTTGTTCTTCAACTCCCAGAAATCCTAACAGCTGGTAAACTGGCTGGGATTTCTTTGAGTTGTAGGCCAAAAACATCTGGGGACCCCAGGTTGAGAACCACTGATATAGAGGAACAACTTGTCTCTATGATGGATAAATGTCCATATTCATGTAGATAAGCATAATAGTCCAATATGTCTGATGATCTGAAGGACTATTGATTAAATGTTAGCAGAACAGTAGGGGTGCTATGGCATATCTTGTCGTAACCTGGCCACCATGCAGAACTTTTCTTTGGCACAGCCTTGGATGTCACGAATAGTCCTTTGTAATACTTATAAGTGACTTTTTAGATCATCAGACAGATTGTACTATTATGTTTATCTACATGAATATAGAGTTGTTCCTCTATATTGTATATATAAGTAATAAACCTGTCATACAATAACATATTTGAAGTTTCAACAACAATAGTGTAATACTTTGTGTAAATTGGAAGGGTAAGCAATGCACTAAGTGGAAACTACCAGTTATCTTAGAATGGGGAAGTAACATGGGATTGTGATACAGCCAAGCCTGAATGATATTTATTTATTTGCCATATTTATATCCCACCCGTCTCAACCCTGAAGGGGACTCAGAGGCACAATTCAATGCCATACATTACCATCAGGGTTCTTGTCTCTGTGAAGAGAGAAGCATGGCATTCACAGATACACATCCCATAGGTAAGTCAAAATAGGAATTTGGGAAGAGGAAGGACCCTGATGAACACCAGAGAAGAGTGAGGAGTTTGCTTATAGACCTGGCCCATGACATTACCTGGTCCACAGAATCTGAAATGTTTTTCTCCCCTGTTGTACACCTTCCATGTAGACAATACAGATAGTGTCTTCTCCCATACTGAAAGGATAAACAGATGAGAAAAATGTGGGGTGACCTTATAAATTTCATTCTGGGGTGAGATCTGGGAAATTACTCTTTATTTCACCATTGCTTGACAGGGATTTACAAAGATGTGATTTGATGGAACACTGTACAGGATCTATTATCTGGATCTGTTATCGCATCATGGATCTATTATCAGGAAGCTTAATCTGTTCTACTTATTGAGTGTGCCCTAAGATACAAGCATAGAATAGATTAAGGTCTTGCTCTGAATTGTATAATATGAATGCCACCAAGACAGAGAACACAATCAACAGTTATTTAATAGAACCCAGTCTGGTCCAGAGAGGAGTCTGGAAGGTGTTAGAAGTATACTGTATGTTAAATCCTTACAAACCGGGGAGGGGGAGGCTTTAAAAACCTTCCTGGGTCATTTTGCCCATTAATGTTACAACAAAAATCCTCATTTTATATCATTTCTCAGACTTTCTACCACTTGGTGTAAAATGCAGCCTTAAATGCACATGCATAGCACCTTATATGTTTTCTTTCATCACCACGAGTTTCTTCTAAGACCCACTATTTTATCCTTGGGACAGCTTAGAGAAGCTACTCCTTTAGACAACTACTCCTAGAATCCACCAGCTAGCACTCCTTGTTGGTTGGAAAGTTCTGGAATTTGTAGCCAAAATGTCATATTTCCAAGCTGTGATCTGATCTGAAACAAACAATGCCACGAAGGTTTCCTTTGACAGAAGCAAAGAATTAGGAATGCTAGAGCTTTTGCTACTGAAAATGCAATTAATCTGTCATTTGCAAAAGTACCTGTCTGATATTTTTGTCCTGAAAAAAATGATATGTTATTTCTGAGACTTGTTTACATAATGCAAAGGTATGAACATATATGGGCATGGTGGTATGTTCTGTGTTGGTGCAGAGTAGGAATGCTACTTTGCCATGAAGAACCCTGTCAGTTGCAAAGTATCCAGGTATTTCCACTGAATGCAATTCTTTTCCCCCTCTGGCTCATTTAGATCTGATCTCACAGTATGCCTGCATCACACAACTTTTTTTTGTTGCTGAGGGATTATCAGAACACAAAGACACAGAGGCAGTCAGTAACAGATTATTGCGCACCAAACAACCCAGAAATATTAAAGTCCACCTGAGGATTAGGAGCAAGGCAGTATTTGCACCATGAGGGATCCTTGGCAAACCATCTCAATAAATCACAGAGGGGAAACACTGTTTTGGGAAAAGAAACTCATTTCAAAACAGCATGTTTGAAATGAGCTGGAAATGCAGCTAGGTAGGGAATATAAAGCCTTGGATCCCAGATATAAATGTTGAGCCATTTTAAAAATAGATAACAATCTGAATGGTGCCTCTTATCAATATTTAAATGCCCCCACCCCTCCACATTCCAACAGTGATTTTTTTTTTCTTCACAAAAACTGCAACACAAACAAGCACCTGTCAATTTGGGAAAAATATATCTGTTTCCAATGCATTGGGTTTTTTTTTTGTTTTTTGTTTTTTAAGGCCACTTTTAATTTTTAATATCTGGCACTTGCTCTCTGAGGATGTATTTGTTAATCATTGTTCTTCTAGCATGAAGAAATTTCCATAGCAATATTTTAAGGATATTTCTATATTACAAACCAGAGGTGGACAAAGTGCCTCCTGTGGGCTCCCCAAGCAAGGGATCCCACAAGGAGGGGGGTGGGATTCCAAAATGCCCCTAAATGGCTTCTGAATATATTGGAGGCATTCTCACCATATTCTGGGGGCAGTTTGGACCAATTTAGGCTTCAGGGAAGCCTGTTTAAAACAGGAAAACAGAATGTGACCCACAATTGAGGGAAGTCCAAAAACATGGTGAACATGTCCTCAGTCTATAAATTTTATTTATTTATGTATTTATTTACTTACTTATTTATTACAGTATTTATAACCTGCCCTTCTCACCCCAAAGGGTACTCAGAGCAGCTTTACAGAACATACATACAGAAAACATTCAATGCCGATTATACAGTTCACAAGGACAGACAACACAAACAGAGTAAAGGCAGTTTTCTCCCATCTTATTTCCAGCATCTTGGAGGCTGTGCTCGCCTTCGGCCATGGGGGAGGGGGAGTGCTGTTGCTTCATCTTTCATGCCAAGGAACTTTCCACCAATTGATGTCCTTAAGGGCGAGTTTATTACCTCCCTACTAAAAGCGGTACCTATTTTCTCTACCCACATTGTATGTACTTTTAAATTCTCTTTTAAATGTGGTTTTAAGTGTATATTAAGGCATCAAATGGCTACCTGGTTGGAAGCCTCCTTGCGTCACCTACGGGTTCAAGAAAGGCCAGATAGAAATATCATAAATAAATAAATAAATAAAATTTCTGCTTTTGACCTGCTAGGTGAGCAGGTGAGCTGGGGTTAATGGCAGGTGCTCACCCCGACCTGGGCTCGAACTACCAACCTTCCAATCAGCAGGATTTTTCTGCAGCACAGCAAGATTTTTCTGCTAAGCCTGGCTCCTTGGAAGGCACTTGAGATTCAACAACTTTTTTACTTTTATGGGGAGGTGGATGCAGTGCAGATGTGCAGGCCCCAAGGTCTTCTGAGGGACCAGTACAGCCCGTTAGCTTCCCACAGTAACCCATCCTTCCTGTAGACTAATGATTGGCTGACTTGAGTTATAACATGATTTATTCCCATCTCCTTACCCCCTATTTAGCAGTATCTCTCCACGCTGACACAAATGACAAAGTATCCTGTCATATCTTTTTCAACAAGGCTTGATGGACGCCGCCGCTGGGCTGGGCCTCGTTCCCTTCTCTTCCTCCCCCAGAGAGGCAGGAGGGAGGGGGCAGCACGGAGGAGCCTTGCAGGCTTGATGGACGCCGCCGCTGGGCTGGGCCTCGTTCCCTCCTAATTTTTGGCTCCATACTGCACAAATATAGTGCTTCCATACCCCTTGTGCTGCCATGGTTCCATCCTATGGAAGCCTTAGGTTTGTAGTTTGGTGGGATACTTAAAATTGTCTAATTCAGCCCTCTGAATAATAACATTTGGACTTTCCAGTAGATAATTCTAAGCACTTGGTGAAACTACAATCCCAGAATGCCATGGGCTGCAGTCATGGCCATTAAAACTGCATCAAAATGTTGTAATAGCACTGTGTGAACAACCCACTGTCCATTCCTTTAAAAATGAAATGTTTTCCTTGTTTGTCAGATTTATGTCCACAGACTTGAGAGGAAATGAGACTTGTAAATAATAAGGTGAAAAGATGCTTGTTAAACAGTAATGAGCAAGGGAAGTGAAATGTAAAAAAAGGAAAGTCAGAGAGCATTACTTTAACAGGCAACATTAGCAAAATGTGGCTGGGTGGCCTGGCAACACAGATATTGCTGCACAAATGAGCTGGTGGAAATACATACAGATTCCAAAAGGGAAGTAGCCTCCTAGATCTATTGCAAGAGAAAACACCATGTGGCACCATAAAAACTAAACAGCTTTGTTTGGTATCTGATGGTCAGCTACTATCTGAAAGCTTATGCCAGTTAAAACATGTTCATCGTTCTGGTGCCACAAGACTCATAGTTGTTCTTGAAACAAGCAACTGGAATTTCAAAAACTGACAATTTCTTCATTAATAATACAGCTGGGATTTTTTTTAATGAATTGTTGTTGCATGATTTCATGTTACAGTCTGTCTTTGAATTTCAGAGGCCATGAACTCTGGTCATGTATGAATTTAGCAGATCTGTAAACTTTTTTCAAGCATATATTGCAGAAAAATATTGCTGGTACATGCTGGAAGATGAGATCTAGGTCCCCTAATGTTGTGGATGACATGATTACATCCTGTAACAGTGTTGCTCCTCTGGAAATTGTCACATTGACAATCTCAAATTATCCTTATGCGCCCTTAATTAAGGATACAAGTGCCTTGCTGGGTGAAATCAAGAACCAGCCAGAACCATGAACCGCCAGTCTAGAGCAGAACTTTCCAAACTTTGCATGTTGATGATATGCTTTTTAAACATGCATCCTTTCGTGACATGGTAATTCGGTTTTACTAGCGATGGGAAGTTATACTAATCCCTTATAATTATTTCTGCTTCTGTCTGGAGGTTTTTGAACTGAGGCTAGATGGTCATCCGGGGGGCTTTGACTGTGTCTCCTGCCTGACTGAAGGGGGTTATTATAGATGCCCTTTGAGGATATCTTATTTAGCCTTATATCCAAAACAAGACTGCAGCTCTGGATCTGAATAAAAGCAGACTGGTATTCCACCCAGCATCCATTTTCGATTGCTCAGAAGCAAGACTTCGAACCCTAGTAAAGTATAGATTCCTAGAGTCCAGTGAAGTCTCCTTCTCTGGAGGGTTTTCAACTGAGCTGTCTGATGTAAGGGCTTTGATTGTGTCTTCCTGACTGGCTGACCCTTGGGATTCCTTTCCAAATCTAGGATTCTACCACAAAACTAAACATGAGTCAGTACTGTGATGTAGCAGCTAAAAAAGCCAATGTGATTGTGTCTTCCTTCCTGAAAGAAGGGGATTGGATTTGCTGGCCCCTGAGGATTTCCCTTCCAACTCTAGGATAATATGAGATGGTAAACTGGCTGGAATTTCCGGGAATTGTATACCAAAACACCTGGGGACCTACAGGTTGAGAACCACTGGAAGCCTCCTTCTCTGCAAGAACTGGATGACTGTATACTGGGAAGTCCTGGATTGTGTGGCAGAAGACCTTTACACTGGGTGGGTTTTGGGGTCCCTTCCAACTCTATGATGCTATGATTCCATAGCTCTGTGACTGGATGACCATCTATCGAGAAGTCTCAGATTGCCCGGCACAAGGGGGTTAGACTGGATGGCCTTTGAGGGTCTCTTCCAGTTCTTGGATTCTATGACTCTAAATCCAAGGTAACTCTTGGGGTTCCCCTCCTTTTTCCCGCCTTTGCAAGAAATCAAAAATGAGGTGAAGGAGAAGAGGCAGGGAAGGAGTTGTAGACCAGGACACCCCTTCTTCTTACCCCTCACTCTCTCCTTCCACACCCTCCTCCTTCCCTCTCCCCACTGGGACTGGGGTTGAAACTGAAGGAGATTGGACCCTTTGGAAATCAATTTGAATCTTAGCTCTTCATGAGGTGGAAAACTGAGGATGACAAAGAGGAGGAGGATGGCAGAGTGGCAGATCATTGGCACCTCCATTGTTGCTTCTGCTGGCATCTTCGGGGTGGCCACACCCTTCTTCACCAGGCAGCCTTTATTAAGACAATTGAAATAAACACTTTCAATTATTTTAAATGTCATTTTAAAATGTTTATTTTAAAACAATCCAATGTAAAGCTTTAGACATTTATATCTAAAAGGCTGTTGGAATTTAAAAAAAAGAAAATTCCTGACTTGCAGACAGAAGTATAGCAGGAAAGGATCCATTGTTGCCTTTCTGGGAAGGGAATTTCAGAGCTTGGAGATAGGGTCTGTTTCAGGCATCCATGAATCATATTGTACATCCGGCATCTTGGGATTTTCAAAAAGGGTGGTATTTTCAGCTGGAATTCTGTAGGATTCAGTCATGGCAGTTAGTGTGGAATCAGTGTTGTAGTAGTAACATGTGAAAAGTTTCTGAGTGTGAATATTCTCTGTCGATATTCAATCAGCTTGTGAATTGCCTCACACGAACTGCCTGCAGCATCCTCCTTTAGGAGTTGAGGGGTTGTGGCTATGATTTGTTCTATTCCCTAAAACTTTAAGTACTGTGTCCCTTTGGCTTTCCTCCACATGTAGGGTTGAATTTAACTTCCTTCACATATTTTCAATCACCCATAGATTGGCTTACCCACATTTGTTAGGCCAGTATGATCTAAACACCAATAATCCGCTTTTCGAGCTATAACTAAGGATGGATTGAATTGGCAAATGCATTTATAAGTTGCCATGAGAGGCACATGACTGAAAACATGGTAATCTCTGTTAAGGAGTGTAAGTTTCCTGCCAAATGTTAAAGATAAGCTCATGCCTAGTCCTTTATATCCAGCTAGCAAACATCTCCCCATTGATAATTTTCTTGCTCCCTGCTTAAGTAATTGGCACAGATCTCCTTAAGCTGAAGCACTTTTGTCAGCTTGAGGTTTTTTAGCAGTCTGGGGAAGGAAGTAAAAATCTCTTTAGCTGAGCAGGTTTTGTCTCAATGATAACTCTGAAGAAGAGTTAGTGATTTTCAACTCATTGTGGAAGTTTCTCAGCATGACAGGCGTGGTAATGCTGACAAAAGCACAGAGATCTGGATTGGAAAGTTTACAGCTTAGGATATGCATGTACATGGAAATTAAAGCAATGATCAACAATGTAAATAATTTAGTATTTTTGTAGAAATTTAAGGAGGTCATGCCTTGATAGAGTAATTTATTTTTTTACTATTTAGATAATGTAGAGTCCAGTTTTTCAGAGAGATGAGCAGAGCAGAGAATTCTACGTGTTTTAAGGCACACAACTCTACAGGAATTAGAACATCCAACAGTCCAGTTCATATGGCAGTACAGACCAAAATATAAAACACAAACAACTCTCATCTCATTTGCAAAATTTTAAAATGTTGTTTTAAATGTCTTTATACCCACCTAAAAGAGCCAAGTAAGCTGTTCCACAGTTTGGGGCTACCACCACAAAATTCGATTGACTGTAGATTACCAATCAAACTTCTAACTAATATTTTCTCCTTATGACAACTCAATGATGAAGAAGATACATGTACAAATAGATACTTTCTTAAACTTAGAATTTACTCCATGTCTCTTTCCAGTGTGGAATATTCTTTGTAGCAGTATAGTCGCTTCAGTTTATTGGGTTTTTCTCTAACCCTCTTGATGTCTTATTTGCATGAAGTGGGCTGTATCAGTAGAAAGGGCAGTTGCCCTGTGGCATTGGCCCTGCCACTATCATAGCTCAGTTCTTTCCCCGTTTCATTATGTTGATGGGTGCATTCATATGGAAAAACATGAAGATAGGAGGTTTCCACTGGGCTAAAAATCCTGCATGCTCAGGATTCCCAATGAAATTGAAGCCTATTAGGATAAGCACCCCCTATGCACATGTCTATGCTCAGTACTTGGTTTTTAGGGGCAAAGATCTGCATTGCATTTTGGGACAAGAATAGGGATAGTGCCCTTTCTGTGTGTGGGTTCTCCTTCATGTGGGACTTCTCTATTAATTCTTCTCCTTTGTGTAATTGTGCTTCTGTGTGGTCATACTCCAGCCTCTTTAGTTGTCATCACTTTTTCCTGAGGTAAGAATTTATTGAACAACATTGAAGTATATCAGTTTATTAATAGTTTGCTGAGCTTCAGCTAGTTTTGCTTGTGTTAACTCTCTTATCATGGATGCTTTGATTAAAGAAATGGTGACATTTCTGGGATTCCTGACATTATGAAGAAATGGAAGACCATGTTTTACTCTAGTCTTCTCCAACCTGGGACTCTCCAGAAGTTTTGGATAGCAATTTCCATCAAACTCCAACTTATGTGAGTGAGATGTAGTCAGTGGCAGTGTTTTCCATGTCAGCATGTCAGTGAATCTACTCGAGTTTTAGTCTGAACTTTAAAGAAGTTCTCCAGCAGATTTGCTATTGTGATTATCCTTAGAAATTCCAAGGGATTTCCCTAAAACCCATGGTGAATCTACTCTGAGTCAGTCCCTAAAACATTGCTAATGTATTGTATCACATAGTTGGATTACTCTTGGATTCCCTGTGCAGTCACCACTAAAACTAATGGGAGTTGCTCAGCACCAGATAGGTTGAGCTACAGTTGAAAGAGGATCTTGACACATTCACCATCAATGCTCATTTATTAAGATCCTTTTGCAGTGATGCTTGATATTCGTAAGGACACATGGAACTATGCTTTATAGCCTTCCATTTGTGGAAGATGCTTCATTTTGAAAAAGAACTCTCTCAGCCTCAGAGGAAAGTCATGGCAAATCTCTGCAGAATAAAACAACTAATGTCAATAACTAATGATAGATTTGCCTTGTGTTCATGATAATTCAAAATTGCTTGAATGCACACAGCAACAACAAGTAGTCGGGGCTGGTGGTTTCAATTTTGGTAGGGTAGTAAATCATCTCTGAATTTTAGACTGAAATGTAAAAAAGATGTCCAGAGTGCTGAGCTCCAGCCCCAAAACAGATTCTGCACCTTGGAGAGCTCATTTAACTGGATCACAAGCTCTGATGTCAGGGCCACCATTACTTCTGATAGCATATCGATGAACTGAAGGAGAAGTTTTTATTATGGAAGAACTGTCTCAGAATAATGAGGCCCTTCCCCAACTTTACTGTGTTGATGAGTGACTGGCATTGGAGGGTGATGGGGAGGCTCTGAATGTTCTCCAGGAAAGGAGTGCCCTGCTGTTGCTCTGGCGTTCTTACTCCCAATCATGCATGCAGAGCAGAATTGCTGAGTTCCCTTTAATTATCCATTCTTGATAGAATGTAGCATTCTGTTTTGACAGTATTTCTTCTTCTTGAATTGCTAGTCCGTTTATGAATTTTATCAGCTAGCTGCTGCATGTCCTACCATACGGGAAGAGAAATTGAAATAGATCTTTCCATGTAAATAGTTTCTAAATACTTGAAATTAATGACATTCAGTTCTTCACTGGAATTATGAAATCACTGCCTAATTTCTCATTGCCTGTTTAGTGGTTCTGAGTAGGAGAACGGGTTATTAGCATATCAGCTCTCCTCCGTCATTAGCACATATCCCCCTTTCAAGAAATGAGAATATATTTCTTCTCAGAAATTCAGATACTTCAGAGTCAAGGCATTCAGGCGGGGGGAGTATTATAAACTCCCAATGTGACCTTCCAGTAGCAGGACAACTCTGGAAATGCAACTTTTGGGTCCCTGCTTCAATGACTGGGTTGTTTAAACTGTCAAGTACAACATTTTACTGAGGTGTTTCACAGCTTGCTTTGTGGTGAACCCTTTTAAAAGATCTTTTTGTTAAAAATTTAAAATATTGTAAAAGTTGGCATAAT
Source organism: Anolis sagrei (assembly GCF_037176765.1). Taxonomy (NCBI): domain Eukaryota; kingdom Metazoa; phylum Chordata; class Lepidosauria; order Squamata; family Anolidae; genus Anolis; species Anolis sagrei. Next base: position 72,479,368 of record NC_090022.1, read on the forward strand.
AAAGAAAGAGAAAGAAATATCAGAAAGAAAGAAAGAAAAATGCAGTTAAAGACAAAATAAAGAAAAATTACAATGACCCCTGGTTTTCTTTAACAGTGTTTATAAATCTTTATATATAAGTCCAACTTTTTCAGCTAAAGCAAGTATTTAATCACTTCAATCAATTATTCAAACCTACTAATTATCAAAATGTATAGTTATCATATGCTTCTACAGTCAATGGTTCCCAGCCTGTTTAAAATGTTGCCAATTATTTTTCTCTAATGAAAGCAGATAATATATAATTTTCAGCTAAATTATTCAATTTTAGCAAACTCTTTTGCTATTATTCATTTACTATTCAATGTTTGTGCATACAATAATCCCATTGCCATAGTCATATATCATAATAATCTTCCATATTTCCTTTCTATTTGCAATTCTGAATGAATGCAGAAGCCTCCTTGTTGAGGGCAGAACTGCATGGTCCAGCTTCATCAAGTGTCTAGAAACCCTGGCTGCTTCTTCTCCACAAGTATGACCAAGATAAGAGCCTCAATTCAATGCTACAATGCATGCTTCAGAAACAAAAGATCACAGGTTCAGACTTTAATATTTCCAAGCAGGAAAAGACTATTGTCTGAAAACCTGGAAATTTGATAGCAGTTGGTATAATCTCTAGATAAGGGAGTGAGTGAATTGTCCTATAACTGGTTAGGAAATGCTGCATTTTTCACCTAAGGAAAACCTGGGCAATCCAATTTGGCAAGATGATAGAGATTTACTAAAGAGATTGAAACCCACTGTGTGCTGAATTGCCAGCCCTGATTGCTTTCGTGTCATTGGGGCACATTAAAAGAACTATCCAAGGTACTGAACCATGCCCACAAATAGGCTCAGCATCTTGGATATCTACTTATTTATTATTATTTATTTATTTCTTGCATTTATTGACCGCCACTCTCAGCCCGGGGGCGACTCGTGGCGGTGAACAACAACATAGAAAAACAGTGTACAAAAAATGACGACAATACATACACAACTACTACTACATAACATATACTTATGCTAAAAATCCGCTTCGTCCAATCCTGGGGTCATAGTCAGTTTCGTAGTCATAGTCCATTCCAGAGTCGTTCCAATGATACACTCAGTTGAAGGCCTGCTCGAAGAGCCATGTTTTCAGGCTCCTACGGAAGGCCATCAAGGAGGGCGCCTGTCTAATTTCAGTAGGGAGGGTGTTCCACAACCGGGGGGCCACCACCGAGAAGGCTCGCTCTCTCGTCCCCGCCAGACGTGCCTGTGAGGCAGGCGGGACCGAGAGAAGGGCCTCCCCGGATGATCTCAAGGCCCTCGTGGGCTCGTAGGCCGAGATGCGGTTTGCAAGGTATTTTGGGCCAGAACCGTTTAGGGCTTTGTAGGATAACACCAGCACCTTAAATTGGGCCCGGTAGCAAATCGGCAGCCAGTGGAGCTGGGACAGCTGGGGCGTTGTACGCTCTCTGCGCCCTGCTCCTGTTAACAACATGGCTGCCGCGCGTTGGACTAGCTGAAGCTTCCGGGCCGTCTTCAAGGGCAGCCCCACGTAGAGAGCGTTACTTAAAGTTTAGGTAGCAACTAAGACGATGCCTTTAAATTTGACCCCCCAAATTGGATGAAACCGAAAACCACCGGTTACCAGCTAGTAAATGGTTGTCTGTATGAGCCCATTGTCAAACAGAAAAAGAAAATTCTAAAGTCTAGTCTACATCTAAGTACATCAGTATTCTGGATGCCTGAGGAACATTTGTTTCATAAATTATTATACAAAACGTTCTAATCAGCACACCTAATGTGTGGATCAGAATATGGCTATCCACAGCATTTTGCTGTTCTCTGAATGCTGGCACAGTTGTTGGCAATTTAAATATTATCAGAGAATGCATTTAAATATGTATTTTGGGAGAAAGTATGCTTTTGAATACATATTAAAATGCCTATTGAAACATGAATTTTGAAGAACTTCAAAAGAATTAATGTGGAAACAGAATGGGGCAGAATTATGAGTAAAACATGCGAAGGGGGCATAGACTAAGAACAGACAGATGCATCCATCCATAGGAAATATGCCCTAGAAAAAAAAGAATTATTAATATCATTGTCATTATTGTAGTTCGGTCTTGGAGAAGCATTCTTGTTGTTGTTTTTAACTAGTCCTGCTGCTGAAAAATTTATCAGGACATGCCAGATCGCTGTTCACAGAAATTCACTCTCCTTACCAGCTCTAGCTAAAATGCTTGTTCTGTGTCACAAATCAGGCTGCTAGCTGACCAGGGAAAATGCCCTTGCTGTTTTCCCCTTTTATCTCTGCATTAGCTGCCAAGAAAAAAAATCAGAAAAAAAATCAGAATGTGTTGCTCATTTCCGGACTTCTTTGGGGAAATGAAAAATTTGCACTGTTGCTCTTTAGGTATATTTTTGAGGTTGCATCAATTGCTTGCTTGAACTGTGCAGAGTGACCACAAATGCATGCAAAAATTCTGGTTATTGTATTTGGCTTCAGTGTGCTGTTTATGGGGATTTCCATGGCTGCGTTCACTTTAAAAGCTCTGTTGAGCCATGAGAGAGGCAAAGTGGCAGAGGCCAGAAGAAAGTGGAATCATGAGGCAGCTGATTCTGCCATATCCTCTTCCTGTACATGGCTCATTTACTCCAAAGTACACTTTGGCTTGGCAGTACCACAAAAAGTTTCCCTATAAGTTTCATTTCTGAATACTCTATACTAGTTGCCATTATTATATTGGAGAAGGAACACTCTCGTATGATCAAGGAACATGTTTTAATCTTTTTAATCATTTGAAAGTCTATTTAATTGATACGTATATTTTTACAGTTTTATAATGTTGTGTTTTATTGTTATGTTTTTGGCTGAATCTGGCACTGAATTATTTTGTAAGCAGCCCTGTATCCCCCTCTGGGGTGAGAAGGATAGGGTATAAGTACAGTAAATAAATCAATAAATACTATACTGACCACATTTTCCCTTTATTCTGCAGGAAGAACATATTGAATACTATGATTCCAAGGCTGATACAGAATATGTAAGTATTTCCAATTGTCCATCACTTCTGTTTCATACATGTGAATCCCTGCCATTTAGAGTGGTACTACCACCTTTATTGCAGCTGTGCAAAACTCATTGGCTCCGAAGTGCACAATTTACCCTTAATATTTGACAAAACTTACACTAGAATTGTAACAAGTACAGGTAATCATAGAATCACAGAGTTGGAAGAGAACTCGTGGGCCATGCAGTCCAACCTCCTGCCAAGAAGTAGGAAAATCGCATTCAAAGCACCCCCAACAGATGGCCATCCAGCCTCCAAAAAAGGAGCCTCCACCACAGAAAGTTAATTTGAGGAGAGATCTGCACTTTTTACAAATCATTTTCATCAAGAAGGCATTTCACATAATAAGAGGTGTGAATTAAAATAGCAATTCTGTCTTGCTGGTGGAAAATGTTCCTGTCAAAAGAGGAAAACATTGGTGTATGTTTGCTACATTTCTTGTAACATTTGGCAGCTTTATTTGACTATTCTAAACTTTTCTTGTTTTGTTAACTTTGTTCACCTGAGACCCACGAAAATCTGCCCGTGAAATCTTGTGAGAAATAAAGAAGCATGTAAGAAATGTAGTTTTTATAATGAATAACAGTGAAACAAGTTAGATATAAGCATGAAATACATGACAATCATATCATTGGAGAAATAACAGTGCATGGGGGGAAAATAAAATTTCTTTTCAATTCTAAAGCAGAAGCATAGATTCCAGACCATTCCACTCTTTTTATGTAATTTTATGCAAATAGTACATATAATGACAACAATTACTTATAGCAAAAGACTAAATTTACAGTGAAGGTTGTGGCTGTGAGGTTGTTTACACATACCTGGAAGTAGGTCAAACTGAACTGAGTTGGACTTTCTTGCAAGTAGTAGCATTGTAGCACAAAGCTTTGAAATTGGAAATGGAATGCTAAATCACATTAATCAGGCTTTCATCCAGATACGTCAATGTTTCAGTGTAGCCAACCTGCCCCTGCTCCTGCAATTTGATATGAATTTAGAAAGTAGCAAAGACTTCCCTTGTAATTAACTGCAGGATGAATATACCAGATTTCAATCATCATGAGTGCTGAAGAATCTACAAGTTTATATTTGGTATCCTGAAAAGTTACCTATATTAGCACATCTTCATAATTAATTGCATGAGTGTCTCATAGTCCCAGTTTTTTTCTGATTATCCCAGCAGGAATGTATTTCCAGAAGAGAAAGATCTGTGCCAAGTAAAGCACAGTTGTCTTGAAAGATCTTCTCAGGGAGGGTCATGTGTTAACTGTTTAAAAACTGAAACCAAAAAAATCTGTTGCCGGGTTGTTGTAGGTTTTTTGGGCTATATGTCCATGTTCTAGAGCAGTGTTTCTCAATCTGGGGGTCAGGACCCCTGGAGGGGTCACCAGGGGCTGTCAGATGGGTCACCAAAAAGCATCAGAAAACAGTATTTTCTGTTGGTCATGGGAGTTCTGTGTAGGAAGTTTGGCCCAATTCTGTCATTGGTGAGGTTTAGAATGCTCTGATTGTAGGTGAACTATAAATCCCAGCAAATACAACTCCTGAATGTCAAGGTCTATTTTCCCCAAACACCACCAGTGTTCACATTTGGGCATATTGAGTATTCATGCCAAGTTTGGTCCCTCATTGTTTGAGTCCACAGTGCTCTCTGCATGTAAGTGAACTACAATTCCAAAACTCAAGTTCAATGCCCATCAAACCCTTCCAGTATTTTCTGTTGGTCATGGGAGTTCTGTGTGCCAAGTTTAGTTCAATTCCATCATTGGTACTCTTTAATTGTGGGTTATTATAAATCCCACAATTACTATAAAACTACAATTCCTAAATGACAAAATCAATCCAACCCCTCCTGTCTTCAAATTTGGGCGTATCGGGTATTTGTGCCAAATTTGATCCAGTGAATGAAAATACATCCTGCATATCAAATATTTACATAATGATTCATAAAAGTAGCAAAATTACAGTTATGAAGTAGCAGCAAAAATAATTTTATTGTTGGGGGTCACCACAACATGAGGAACTTTATTAAGGGGTCGTAGCATTAGGAAGGTTGTGAACCACTGTTCTAGAGGCATTCTCTCCTGACGTTTTGCCTGCATCTGTGGCAAGCATCCTCAGAGTTTGTGAGGTCTGAGGGTGCTTGCCATAGATGCAAGTGAAACGTCAGGAGAGAATGGCACTGGAACATGGCCACATAGCCCAAAAAACCTACAACAACTCAGTGATTCCAGCCATGAAAGCCTTCAACAATACAAATCTGTTGCCGGCACAGGTTTGCACAGATATTCTGTTCACCATTAATGTTCACACTTTGTGAGGCCTCTCTTTATTGGTACTGCAACTCAAGAAAGCCAGAAGTTGGTGGGATTTGCTCCTTAGACCTAGACAAGAAGAGACAGTGCTGGCACCACTGTGTGCTTTCTATGTGACAGCCTGTCAGACAAAGCCTGAAGGAGCCAGGTGCACTTTTGCTAGAGAAAGTCACTTTGCTTCCTCAGAAAGTTTCTAAAATTAAAGCTGGCATCTGAAATTCAAATGAAGAGCAAACATCTAATTAGAGACAGAATCTAATTCTCAACCCTCCTCCCGGCACAGTCATCCTGTAATTCTGGCAATCAGCATGTTAAGTATAAACCAGAGAGCTTCGATTCCCCCAAGGAAATAGGTCTTTGCTAGTTACTGCATGTAATGTGAATAGTTGGAGGGAACTTGTTCAAAACATCTCCCAAGCATCAACCCCTGGCTGAAGTCAATCTAGAACTGGCTGCATTTTTGTTGATCACACAAACTTTGTGGAATGCGGACTGATCTTTCTGAGAAAGAGGTGAAGCAGAAACAAGCTGGATCCCTTGACTCTCACATGATTAATAACAGCAAAACCAAAATAAGGTACATTTGACCATGCTATTGGCCTGGAAGCTTTATGGTTATTATTAATTAAAGCTTAGAAGTCTGGGAATCCTGCATGGATGATGGCCTTTTAAGCACATTTCTTGCTTTGGAAACTGAAATAGATGTTTTCAAAGCTTTCTCTTTATCCCCAGTGCCCTAAACAATAGCCAGTGGCCAACTTTAGTCTGAAAAAGAAAAAAACAGGTAGTCAAGAGAAGTTAAGGTAAAATAGCACCTTGTCATAAACAGATACCTGAAGCCAAACATAGAGGAAAAACTCTACTCCAGCAGTGTTGTTTGGTAGCTGGAACCTGTTTGGAATTTGAATGTCTAATTGGTTTTCTCAGGAGAGAAATGCTAGAATTGGTTGAGGTATAAGTCTGCTTCTGGAAAATGACTACCAATGAGCCACCCAGCTAACTAGGCAAGCCAACAGCAAATTTTTCACAAAGTTATAGCACAGAGAATGTAATTACTAATGCTTTTATATATCTGAGAATAATGGTTTTTCTTTCTGCCCTCATTGTCTCTTTCTCTCACACACAAATTCTTTCTCTTTCTCTCACACACATGAAAAAATAATTTCCAACTATTCTTTGAAAAGTTTAAGACAGTCAGAGGCGGAGGTGACTGTGCGGGACTTCATATGAAGACATGGGGGGGAATTTGTGAGAAGTTTTTAGGTTGTCTTCTGCTTTGGTTGCTATGCCTCAAGACACACAGATTGACCTGCAAATTCTCTTACTTGCATTTTCTCCAATTCCCCCATTCATCTTATGCAAGCTCATCTGCACAAAGCAATCTAAGGCAAACACTCTGTTTCCATTAAGAATAACCTCATCACATCTCCTTCGTCCTCATCTACTTTCTTCATTATGAATTTTTCCCATTTGTTTTCAGTCTTGCTTGAGTTCCCAGGCAATGTCTTTGGCCTTGAACCTAAAAGTCATGGTATACCATGCAAGCATTCCCTCCTCCCTACACCTTCTTTTTTGCACAGTCAGATGTATGCATAATCTGAGAGTAAGAGGATCAATCCCTGCCCCAGGCAGGTCTGTTCTCTCGCTGTTTAAAATTGATCATGCTATAAAGGGCAAATATGTAAGAAATCCTAAAGAAAGAACGCTTGCAATTGGTTGGTTTAATAACAAATCAACCAATACCACAATTACTGACATTGTTTCACTGTTTCTATAGAATTGGCTGGTATTTCTGTTTACATAGGATCTGTTCCTACTTGAGTTTTAGGATTAGAATTTTGAAACATTTCAGCCATTGGTTTCAGGAGAGGGAATTTTGAAATGTTGTAGGAGGAAATTACACAACAATCCTTTTTCAAAAGAGTTTCTCCCATCTTCTCCCATCCCCTCCCCAAAAGATCCATACTGAGAAGGTTTAAAAGGAGCATCAGAAATTAGTGGTTTGAAGCACTCACTTGAATCATGTTTCCCAATGGTTGTGCCCTGCCCAATATAAATCATAATTCTTTAGCACAACACAATCAAAAGCTGTGATTGACTCACCAGAGCCTGCTTTTGAAAGTGCCACAGGATTATGTTCCCTGATATCTGTCTTGCCGATGACAGTTTTTCATTCTTACATTGCATGAAGAAGGCGTCATGTGAACATTATGCTCATCGAGGATGTTATGTTTCAGTTATATCATGGGTAAACTATATAGAGTAGCCTTGCATTGTAGTAGGAAGAAGCTATATCAGGTTTAGACAGAACTGAAGTCCTCAAATACATGGGGAAAAACCAGTTCATTGCCAACAAGGAGTATAGAGTTCAGCATGAGAATGAGACCTTACGGGCAACCTTCCTCAGGGAGCTATCACTGGCAAATCCATGGTGTCTTCTAACTTCCACTTCATTAGTTTTGTTTTCTGTAGAGTGCAATAGCTCTTGCGAATGGAAAAGGATGAACTGTAAGTGTTTAAAAATTAATCAGCTTTCTGACAATCTTTGGACTCTGTAATATAAAGAACTGAGAACCCAGAGCAAATGTGTTCCCAGAGCTAGCAATAGACCAAAGCAGACCATTTTCTACTTGGTGCTGGTGGCACCTGAAATTATTACATATTTTCAGGACTTATTGTTGGGTTTTAGTAAAAGTTATTGTCCTACTGCCATTGAAAATGCATGTAGTGTTCTCTTTCCCTCAGACTCTATTAAGCTTGTTACCTTTCCCCATCATATTCCGGCTAATTTTATTCCAACAAATAAAGAAAAGATTATGATGATGAAATTAAAAAGATATTGAATTGTGTGCAGTGGGACTAAACAGAAAAAAAACCTACAGATCCTCAGTTTTTGTTAACATCCATTTTAAAAATTTAAATTGAGCATGATCTCTCTCAAATGAAGTTAGTTCAGACAGACAATGCCTATTCAGTAAATCTATGACTTTATTCAAGAAGCTTATGCCAAAATATAAATGCGGAGAGAAATAGAAATGAGATTCCTATTCATTCCACATGTAGTTCTTTCCACTGTAACTCTGATTGTAGGCTTCTTTTTTTAAAAAAAATTAATTTTAAAGGGAATGGGGGAATATAGGTTATTTGTTCATGAATACCCAATATATGCAATATTTATTTTTAAAATGACAAAAGTTTTGTGTGTGTGTGTGAATATATATATTCTATTTGCTCATTTTTTCCAGGAGCAAAAACTCCAGTGTTGATTTACAGAGAAGCTTTTAAGTTAACTAGTATTTCTCCATAGGATTCCACTAGCAGCATGAGAGAAAATTACAGTGATTTTTCCAAGACTTGTTATTATATTTATGGTTGGAGGGCAGTATTTAAAACATAATGGAAGAAAAAAATCAAGCCAGATACCCAGCTGTATGAATTTGGCCCCATTCCACTGGTAGTACTGGAACAGCCCAGCAGATTATATCCAGTACATCATATGCAGAGACATTTCTGTCGTGTGTCTAAGTAGGAAAAAAGAGTAAGAGAGTGTACAATTTTACCTTTATCTGATCCTCATTTTGTGGTTTGACTAGTGCAGTAATAACATGCTTTGTCAATTGAATTCAAGCACTTTTGTCATTCCTAGGGTCTGATCCTTTTAAGCCACACAGCATTATAGTTCTTTTTCCTTGTGAAGTAAGAGTCAGCTTTGTACTTGATTCGCTTCACCACCATATTTCGGGCCTTCCTTCCTTGGTACAAAGGGCTACCTGAAGAGAGGCATCACACAGACAAAACCAGAAATTTTGAGCCTGCGTACACAAGCTACTGAACTTGAAAGCAGTAGCCAGAGGCTTCTAAATTTCCACTGCATAGAGATTTCTCTTTCTGTTTCACTGGCTGCTGTGACTGTTTGGGGAGGGGGCAATCCAGCTCTAGGGAGGAAGGACCTTGCTAAACTGAGGCCATCTCTACAATCAAATGGAATTAGTATAAATCTTAATTTCTTTCCCCTTCATAACAGGATACCTGTCTTTTGCTATCAGCATCACGGGAGAAAGAGATTTATGTTACATGTCACTATATGGTTCTTTTTCTTTTTAACATGTTATGTCTTTGATTTAATGTGCATATGGTGAGGCTGGAAACCAAAAAAGATGGGCTACACGGTATTCCTCTTTTGTGTTGCTTTTCTGTTGAAATTGACTCTGGAGACTAGGACTCAACTCCCTGCTTGGCCATGTAACCCACTGTGAACAAGCCACACTCTCCCATTTGCCAGAAGGCAAGTCTCCTTCCAAGAAATCTTGCCAAGAAAACCGAGTGGTTGAGTTGCCATAGGTTGGAAATGACTTGAAGGCACAGAATAACAACAAAAGTAAAAGATATGAGTAATCTTTTGTCCAGCAGATGTAATATCAATATTAAGGAAAGCTTTTTTTAAAAAAAACAGCATTAAGGAAAAGTGTTCTAAAGCCTCCTTTTAACCCTAAATCCCTTGTAGAGCTATGTGTCTATGTTACCTTTTGGCTTATGGCAACCCAATGAATTTTACAGGGTTTTCGTAGGTAAGGAATACTCAGAAGTGGGTTGTCATTTTCTTCTTCCGAAAGTAGCCTGCAGCACATGGTGATCCTGGAGGACCTAATAGGTAGACCTGACCCTATGCTTCAAAATCAGATCTAGTGCCTTAGAGTATTTTGACCTCTTCTGGATCTCTTACAAGTATTCAAACTGCAACTGTAGCAGGAATTTTACATGCACACACTGCATGTTGTGAAGCATGCAATACCATGCTAAAGTCTGCTGCAGTCTTAAGTGTACTTCCCAGAGGTCCTTTCACACTCAGCAACTATAGGACTACCATTGCACTTTAAGTGCCATGGTAACACCCTCAGGATGGTATAAAACCCTGGCATTTAAGGAGGGACTTTAGGAATTCTCAGCCAGAAGTGACCAAACTACAAACCCTAGGATTCCACAAGATGCAGCCAAGTGAAACCATAGTGCTATATTTGTATAAGGTGAAAGGGATCTGGGAGATAAATCTCATCAACGTGCTTAAAATTGGCTTTTGAGACAGAATGCAAATGGGATAGCTTTGCACCTATTCCTGGTATAGGGGGAACGGCTGACATGCGTAATACCATAGGAGAAAGAGAGAAAGAGAAATTGCTGGAAAATTGAGCAAACAGATGATATTATGAGGCATTCCCACTCCATTTCATTTCTTAGAAAAGAATTTAAAATTCAAGGCATAAGGAATGTGATTGATGCAGTGGAAGTACAATAGCAATGGGTGTGTTAAGCAAATGGATAGTCTCCATACAGTCAGCAAGAGTTTATGAACTGCACTGCAAAGTACTCCAGAGACTAGGAGGCACAGGGGCTGTCAATGCTTGTGTGTGAAAGGACTTCATAAAACTGATCAATTTCATGGCAGCCAAGCAGTCTCCTTAGAACTGTGAATTGATGCTCCTAGTGTAATGATTATAAATATCATATCAAGATGAGGGAGAGGGAAAGAGAGCAAAAGAGCACTTTATCAATAAATCATAATATTTCCACCACTCTGCTATTGGCATATCAAGCACAGATAGAACAACATACGCCAAGATATAAATACTTCATACATGGAAGAGCCCTGTGAATCATGACTAGGCTTCTCTAATATGCAAGTGACATAAACATCTCCAGTCTGTTAACAAAGACTGAAACACTGAGAAGAAAAAAGGAATATATGAAGGGTTTTGACACAGACTTGAAGCAGTCTGCTTCAGTCAGCAGATTTTTAAGATTCGGCTCTTTTCTAATTTTTTAGTTCCATGTGGTGACGCTCCCCATAGCTATGACTTTTTGAACCAAACCGGCCTGACCTCTCTTTTTTCTTTTAATGGCAACTTGAGGTCACTTGGTCAAAATTGCCATGACCACACAGGAAACATCTCTACATAAACACTTGCCCACAAAAACCAATAATTACACAGTTGTCCTCTGGGGAGAGCAAGGAACCATTTTGAAATGTTGGACTCTGAAATAATGTTTTCAAAATAAAATTTATGTGGGAAGGCAGAAGATGAAAAATACAGTCCTTCCCATATCTTTTATCCAAACCTTGAGGGGCTTTAAAATTGTCATTAATTTCATTAGGGACCACAAACAGGCAGGAAGTAGAAGTCAATATGCTGCCACCAGGTGATCCATATTTATAAGTTGTTCATGGTGTCATCCACCTTAGCTGCTGTAGCATCCAGGCAGGTGTGTATGATAGCACAGATAGGAAGGAGGGGGCAAAATGACTGGTGAAGACCTGTGTGTATATTTCATTAGGATATGTTAGCAATTGTCAGTTTGACAGATGATGCATTCACTGATCCCAAGGTTGGAGAAATGCTGATTGCTCAGTGGTGTTTTTAACAGGATTCTGAATAAGAGAGCGGATTTTTTTAATTGACAAACAGTTTTTTTAGACTCTGTGAAACTATGAATACTTAGCTACTTATACCATAGCATTCCAGAACAAGTAAATATAAGGGTTTCCTTCCAGGAGCATTCTCATGTCCAAATGCTTAGAGGCAACTCAGTGTAATACATAAACAGCTCAGGGACACTATGTTGGTCTGGAGTCATACAATCATAGAATTTGAAAGGACTGCAGGAGGCATCCAGTGCCACCCCTGCCATGCACATTTATGGCACTCCTGAAAGATGATAATTCAATCTCTGTTTAGACACCCCCAAAGAAGGAGAGTTTACTACCCTCAGAGGCAACCTATTCCACTCATGAACAGTTCTTACTGACAATAAGAACTGTTGTGGAGATTAAGTTCTTCTTAATGTTTGGGCGGAATCTCTTTTCTTGTAATTAGAATCCATTGGTTCATGTTCTAGTCTCTGGAGCAGCAAAAAACAAGTTTACTCAATTGTGTATATTATATCCCTTCAGATAATTAAAAATGGCTATTGTATCGCCTCTCTCTGAGTGCATCTACACTATAAAATTAATGCAACCTGACACCACTTTGACTGCTATAGCTCAGTGCTACAGCATCCTGGGAATTGTAGTCTTTAACTTTTCCTGACAAAAGAGAACTACAAACTACAACTCCTCAGATTCCATAGCATTGAGCCATGTATAATTACTGCCAAACTGCATTAATTCTAAAGTGTAGATGCACCCTCAGTCTTCTCTTCCCCAAACCAAACATACTAAGCAATTTCTAGTAGACATCATTTTCTGTGCAAAATTTTTTTGAAGCAAACTATTACTTTCCATGCAAATAATGCCATCTCCTATACAGAAAAGAGGACTTTCTGTGCAATACAACAGTTGCAAGGTTTGTATACAATAAGACACCACATTCAGCAGAAACTGTTTCCTACAATAAAAGTGTATTTTCCTTGCAAAACAAATGTCTGGATTTCATGCAGACTATATCCTGAACTTCAAATATTCTACCAGTGTAAGATTCTTTACACAATTTTTTGACACTTAAGGAACATTTTAATATTCTTTCCATACTTACTTGCACTTTAGTAAATATTTAATACAGAGTTGTTCAGTTCATACTTCATTCATTAACACAGAACTTTGCATTTTCAGGACGATTATAATAATCATGCTGTTCCCTAGTATGTTTTTAAAAGATACTCCTTGAGAAATAATACACAAATGGAAAGTCACACATGAAAATTGTGAGGGGATAGTATTAGAGAAAATATATATAAAGAAGGGTATGTAAATTTGAGTGTGTGGAAATGCATGCAAATATTCATAGAACCTCTTCAGACAGGACAAATTTCAGCAGAAACTCCAATTCCACAGCAGTTTTACCATGGAGCCTGCTGTACTTCTGGGACAGCTCCATGGCAAAACTGCTGCAGAACTGGTGTTGTCACCAAAAAAGCCAGTGGCAGCAACGCAGGAGGTTTCCCATTGCCCTCAACGGGGCAAGGCAGCTAGCAGATGCTCCCCCCCCCCCCCATGTGATGAAGTAGGGAGGAATCCAGAATGTGTGGGGCGTGGGCCCCTGGACATGTACTGCCAGAATTGTCACAATTGTCTAAAGAGGTTCTTAGATACAAAAGCGCATATGTGAGCATGGGATGCAATGAACTTGACCTTGAAAAAGTGAAAATGTTATAAAAGGTTTTTTTCCCATCTGTCTCATACACATATCTTGCACTCTGGCTGGAAAACGCAGTTTCTGGGGATGCTGCAAACTAGAATCGGGATTTTCTCTGAGAATTTTACTTCTGCCATTTTGTCTAAGTACTAAGTGGAATTAGCATTAGGCTGCATGGTACACAGAAAAAAAATAAAACAAAGCCTTGTTTACTATGTTGAAGCTGAGAAATGCCAATTAAAAGAAAACACAAAACCAAAGCTGTTTGGATCTGGCTTAACGGGAGTTAATACTAAAGTAGTAAAGCACCATTGCACCAAATCTGCTGTAGATGTGATAAAGCGATATCACCCTTTCAGCTGGCTGATATGTTGACAACTCTAATTTTGATGTAAGATTGAATGTGGATAAGGACTTTTCTTTCCTTTTAATCAACTCACTGCTTGGAATCTCAGAAATGGTATTAGAATGCTAGCTTTCTTTTGCAAATTATTCCTTGGCCTTTCTTGATGGAAGGCAAAGCTTTGACTGGCTAAGGCCCAAGAAGGGAGCAGGGACCACTTGTTGTTTTTCTTCTTGAGCTCCTATTGCTTTAAATCAGCCTGATCAAAAGCAATTCTGACAAGGTATGCGCTGGAGATTTATTTATGTTTTTTGTAATGCTGGGTTTAATGATCTTGTGACTCTTCCGACAGATGGAGGAAAACTGTCTTGAAAGAAGAGAGCTATGGGCAATAAGCCTGCAAGCACTCATTAAATGATAATAGCCGTTGACCTGCTTAAATTAATGGCTTTTTAAAAAACCAAAACAAGTCTTCAGAATGAAATGCTATTGCACAAAGCTTTGCATGTAACTTGCATATGCATGCAAAGAGCCAGCTGCAATCCTCAGGTCAAAGCTAAAGCCTGCAAAAAAAAAAAATCCATTTCTAAGAAGCTTTCAAGCAGCCCAGACCTTGGCGTCGGGTGCTCTTTACAGGGACTGTTTGGTCTGTGTGTGTGTGGTTACAAGATGTTAAGACTGAAAAGCAGGAGGGGGAGAAAAGCTCCCAAAATGTCAGCAGTAGATGAAGGGCATTGGAAAATTTAATCTCCCAACTTTCTCAACTAATGTGACATTTGGATTTCATTCTGATAAGCAATCGGTCTGAGATTTGTTCCCCCTTTTCTCCTCTCCTCTGGCTGGTAATTTAAAAATAAATGATCTAGAAAGATCTCTTAAACAGTACCTTTGGCAACGTTTTTTTAAAAGAAGGAGAAGAAAGCAAGCAAGAAAGACTGATTGTTATTTATAACCCGTGTATCTGTAAAGGCTGAGGCTCTGGTTCTTTCCGTTGTGACTCCAGTGTTGTGTGCACTTCTGAAGCTGAGTGTATTACCATAAATTCAGATTGAAATATTAATTGGGTGGTACCATGATTTGGTTAAGTTATTACCCATGAAAAAGGCATGGGGTATGATATGGATTTGTTATAGTTTTTTCCAATAGAAGAGAATTTAATGTTGCAACATTTCAAAGCCACAAGTTTTTGTCCATTATCTTCTGATCTGGGCTACTAATTGTTTTCTGGATTTTTTGTTGTTATATTATATGTCAATTAATATGTTGCTATAGGCCCTGGAGACCAAGTGATGTATTGAGAAGCAACATGCTCAATCTACAGATCAATCATATGCTGCTTTGTTTAGTAAAATTCCAGTGGGAATTCCTTAAATTGCCTCCGTGAAATAATGAGGCAACTCTGGTGCCCAAAGCAAAGAGCAGCATCTGGCACCTATGCTTTGGCATCAGGAAACCCCTCTTTGGGAGCAAACATGGATAAGAGGGGTGGCTAACTCATTGGCTAACTCTTCCTACCATTCGGAACAAGACAAGAAGCACCACTATTGTCTTCCCCATCTTTGCAGTGGTCTAATCACCCATATGTCAGCCATTCTCCCTTCTCTGCCTCAGTCATCTTTATGAAATCAAGAATCTACACAAAGATGTAATAGCTAGTTTGAGAACATGGTACTTTTTTTACACAGAGACCTGGTTGGCAATTGTAGCAAGAAGGAAGAGTGAATAAAGAAGGGAGGCTGGGAACTATGGAGGAAATACATTGAAATCACAGTGGCAGAGGTCTTCTAAGAATTACTGGCACAATTCCTACTTCTTTACATCTTTCTAAAGCAGCCACCTCCCTCTGCCCAATCATAGAGCCAACCATCAATGTGCTTATAGCTATCTACTCAGGCACCATCATAAATACTACAAGACAGTCAAGGGAAAGCAGACAATTCAGGGAAGATGAAAGAAAGTACTCTTCCTGGCAAAGCGAGCATATGGCTGCCCCGCTCACAAGATCTTGACAATGGCCTGCTAATTTAGATCACTGTTTTAAAATGGTTTGGTTCACTCACTGAGAAGGAAAGAGGGGCTAGCTCGTGAAGGGGCTATTTCTCCAACATTTGGTTTCTCCTTCTCTCTCCTTTTCTTCTTTTTGTATTTATCAGATTATGAGCCTTTAGGGTGGAGCTCTTTTACCTTGCAATATATGTGTAGTGCTCAGAAAATTACATTTTGTGGAGGAGGAGTAGCAGCTTTATAGCAATTAATATCAGCAGAGGTAATTTTTCAGTTTAACGCTCTCCATTTTGTTCTGCTATAAGAAGTCTTACCAGAGAGATACTGCTGCAGGATGAGGAGAAGGTAGGAGGCATTTTATTTCTTCTTTCACAGGGTCATCCTGTGAAGCTGATGGACTGATGCCTGAGGTCAGACAAAAGAGAACACATCATCATAGAAGTCATTTATGGAGCTGTCATGAGATTGATATGGCCATCTTTTAAAAAGGAAATTGGATGACTCCCATAGAAGATGAAACATACTTGTTATGATGGCAAAATGCAGTTTCCAGGTTAGGTGCATAACAAGCCACTTCATTCCAGATCCATTATTTATCTGTTTAATCCACTTCAGTTCAAGTAGCTATCCAGGATCTGATTCCTATCACAAGCTGCTCAAGCCTTCCCCGCCTCCTCTTCTTCCTCCAGTAACTGAAGATGCCAGAAATCAGTCCTGGGTGTTTCTGCATTCAAAGTATGTATTCTCTATCAGTGAGCTATGATCTGTCTTCCAAAAATGGTCTTGAATATACAGTGTTGTAGGAAGCTGTAACAGAAGAGGGAACTTAACTTCATATACTATATGTGTGCTTTGCCAAAAGATCTGCTTGACCACAGCATTAATAAAAAGAAGAAGAATCTAGACTAGTTAAGCCTTCAATCTGATTGTGTACTAATATTTGCAGTTGGATTCATACTAACATGACATTTGTCAAATGACAGCTTTTTTTTCTTAATCAGTAAAATTAAAACGAGAGATGCCATTACCCTTTACTACATGTCCATTTTGTTAGGCATCACATTGATGTGTTCATTCTACAATACGGTGTGGAATTATAGCAAAACAATTTAAACTGCTTGATCTTTTGTTCACCTTTAAATATAAGAAAAACACTTCTATCACATGGATATTATTTAACTTTTCCCTGAAGTATTCACATTTACAGTGTCAGCAGAATGTTTTGAGGATTAGGTTAATCTCCAGAAGTTCACCTTCTGCCCCTGCTGTATCTGCCAACACATTGGCTTACATAAACAAATGACAATCATACAATATTTTTTACTGGCTTGCCAAAACATTTTTTATCCAATTTATTTGGTATATAAATTGAAGCACTGTGATGTAGTGGTTGGAGTGTTGGATAGCATTTTGGGAGATCAAGCTCTGATATGGGAAATCAGTGGGTGTCCTTGAGCAAGTCACACTCTCCCAGCCCCGGAGAAAGGCAATAGCAAACTCTCTGAACAATTTTTGAGAATCTCTGTGAAAAATCGCCCCCCGACTCACCATAAATCTAAAATTACTTGAAGACATGTAACAACAGTATAAATCGAAAAGATTCATGTTAGCATGGTAATGTTAACAAGTTTCTTGACAGCATGCTGCCAAGAGTAAACCTCACCTATGAAATGATAGAGATAAAACCTTTTCACTCTTAAGTGTTTACAGTGACAACAATGCTGTATTCCATGTTACTATACAGGTTTAATATTTGTATCACATGGAAACATTTTTTATCTTACCCTGCATGAATCTCCTCAAGGATCCAGACTGGTTAGAGCAGATAGGGGCAACCTCTGTGGGTGGCAGTAGAAGTATCTCCAGTCTTCTGTGAACTGGATGATATAGCGGTGTTTCCATTTAAAACAAGTGTTGTCCTGGTTGCTGACTTTGCTTAAAATTAAGTAAGTGCCCCTTTCTAGTAGGCTTGGGCGGTTTTGTTCGTTAATTTCGTAATTCGTTATTAATTCGTATTTAATTTAGCTTACGATCCAATATTGAGCCATGCAGGACTACTGTGAGGAGTAATTAAAAATCAAAACAGTTTTTCCAATTTATTTCGTATTGTTTCGTAATTGTTTCATAATTGGTTCAAAATTGTTTCGAAATTGTTTCGAAATTGTTTCGTAATTGTTTTGTAATTATTTCCGTATGTCTGGTACAAATTTTATAGTTGTTGTTTGTTTTATCAATGATAAAAAATAAATTATCACACCAACAGTCAACAACAGAGGGAGAGGGAAGCTTCAGAAGTTCCCCCTGTCCCATTTGGAGGGTTTTTTAGCATATTGCGCAATCGCGTCCGCCATTAACGAATCGTAATTTTACGAAATTTCGTATATTTCGAACTTTTTTAAAGGAAAATTTCGGAATTCTTTAAAGAAACGAAACGCAAGGGCCCTTCTAAAAATGAAACGAGTTTAGAACCAAATTTTTCCGTTGTTACCCAAGCCTACTTTCTAGCCATAGAAACCTGGCAGTGCAGCAACAAGAATTATGTGAACCCACAAACTAGATGGAAGTCAAAGGCTGCCTACTTGTAGTTTAGATTTTTATAGGACCTGTACTGAATTCTATCTGGAAATTAGCTGGCAGCCAGTGCAGTTACTTTAGTTTCAACCAGAAGTAGAAACATATCCCCTTTCCCTACAAGGAAGATGCTTCTACATTCCAAAACAGCTGAAGTTTTCATTTTCCCTACGATTCATTGATTTAGTAACCGTGTGGGTCAAGTTGCATAGCTAAATTCAGTGTGGCCAATAGTTTCCATGACTGGAGTGAACCTGCTCCAGTTTCTTCCAAACTTTGCAAGAGATATTTAAGATGCCATTCCTGTTCTATAAATAGCTTCACTACCTTGGATAGCTTCTATTAAAGTCGGGTACAAAAGTGATGTAGAAACCTCTAGTGACAACTAAGTGTCATTGCTATGCAAGCATCCCTGCATTTTGACAATCCACTTTTCAGTGATCCACTCTTTTGACAAGTTGGAATAATATGAAGAACCCATATATTCAATGTGCGGTCTACTCTTTTACCATGTTTGCAACCACTCACTGACTTTTTTTTGTTAATTGTCTCAGCACCATCTTGTGGACAGTACTGCATATTGTAGAAGTCATTTGCGGTGTGTCTCTTGTCTTGTACCATACAGTATTTGTACTTATAATACTGTATATGGACTCCACATTTCACCATTTCCACTCTTTGACAGTACTCTGATACCTAACTGTCAAATAGGCAAGGGGTGGTGGTATAAACTCTTCATACATTCCCTCACAAGTCACTTTGTCTCTACAAGCATAACCAATAATTAGGATTTGTTTGTTTGTTTTTTTGTTGCTGACATTTAATAATACATCATTAACTCTGATGGGTTGTATCCCATGGAGATGCCAGGAAGTTTTTTCAGCTGTACATCTTAAAACTCCTCACTATCGTTTAAGATGGAATGATGAGAGTTAAGATAATAGAGCCAGAGGTGGCTTTAAAAGGCCACAATTTCATTCAGGAAACTGCAAGCAAAAGTCGAGCACAGTACAATGTCATTAAAATGTCATCAGCTGAAAGTCAGACATTCAGACAGTCTGAGTGCCATAGCAACTTCTTGGGCTATAACCAGCTTGGAAAAGCTATTTTTTGGATGTCAACTGCCAAGATCCACCCCATTTCACCCTGGTCAGCCCAACAGCAGCTTTACTGGATGTGAGATTCTGGCAGCTGCCATCTAAAAAGGAAAGCTAACAGTCTTAACATAAAGTTTAGTTCCATGTGCCTAGATTGAGTCTTCTCCGACTTTGTACCATGAATTGGGAGAAATGTGAGGTGTGAAACAAACAAACAAAGGGAAGTAGTCAGAAACCTACTTCAGTAAGTGTGTAATTGTGGGCAATTGATATGAGGGCATTGGCCTTCTAGTAAGACTTCTTCTCTGGGAATGATTTTTGCTTTGGTCCTCAACTTTCACATATCAGCTCTTATTTTAATTCTCCTGGTAACTTTGCCCACGTTGGATGTCTAAACACCATATCTAAATGCTCAGCTAAAAATTTAAAGCACTCTAATACTAGAGATATGTGGGCTGAGGAACATTTTCATTTGAGAGGAAAGCGTTCATTTGGGGCAGGGATTACTCTTATTTTGCTTCCACCTCAGTGGCTATATGCCTGCACATTGGAGTGTGGTGCAATCTATACACAGATGACACCCAGCTGTATCACTCCTTTCCACCTAATCCCAGCAAAGCAGTGACCAGGTGTGCTTTTGCACAGTTAAAGCTAGTTCACCAACTGTGCCCATTCCTGGAGAAGCCAGATCTGGCCACGGTGGTCCATGCCTTGGTTACATCCTGGTTGGACTCGTGTAATGCACTCTACATGAGGTTGCCTTTGAAAAGTGCTTGGAAACTTTAGTTGGTCTAAAGAGCAACAGCCAGACTGCTAACGGGGACTGGCTACAGGGAGCATACAGTTCATCTGTTGCAACAGTTCCACTGGCTGCCAGCACATTTCCCAGCACAATTCAAAGTGCTGGTTTTGATCTACAAAGCCCTATATGGCTCCAGTCCAGTCTGAAGGACAGTGGCCAATCCCAGACAGCGAAACTCCCTCCCAAAGGGGACCAGGATGCAGGTCAAGACCTTTTTATGTCTACAGGCATTTGGTAAAGGGGGAGGTTGGGTGGGATTGGGGGGAATATGCATTTTAAAGGCCATTTTAGTTTATGCACTTTATTTTAATTCTGTTATTTAATTGTTTTTTAACTTTTGTATTGCACCTTTTAAACATGTTTAGTGTAGAGTGTTAGCCATCTCAAGTCCCCACAGGCAGATAATAATAGTAATCAGGAATGGATCACCTTTATTCAACTGAAGAGGCCTGTGACAAACTCAGCTCTCATTAAATTGGCAGCAATGGAGGACTTCATAAACTTCATAAAAGTTAAACTGTCAGAGCCATGTTTCTCATCAGCACACCTTGCAGCAATGAATTCAGTGTTAAATATGCATTTTATGATGTGTTCCTTTCATCTGACCTCATGAACCTACTGCCTATTGCCCATTATACTGGATGTCAAATTCTCTATTTATTTGAGAAAGGGGAAAATCTCTTATCCCCTTTTCCCATGCGGTGTAGTGTATGATTGAGCCTTCAGAGTAATCTCTGATTTACACATGGAAAAATTTAGCCTTGTTTCCTTTCTTACTCATAATTCAATTCCTTGTTGCTAGCTTAAATTAATTCTTATAATAACATCAGTGTCTGTCTATGGGGATTCCCGTGGCAATACAGTTGTGATAGAAGAAAGACAGGTGATTTCTGTAAAGCCTGTTCTGATGTCAAAATCAAAGGCAGCGTCAAGGCAAATTAGAACGCTTTTAGGATCAGGACTAATTCATTAGCGGAGAGAATGCTCATCACTTAGAAGAAATCTATACATGACAAAGACCAGGTAGCTGGCAAGAGCTTCAGAGAAATACAACTTTTAAACAATGTTGCTGTCAGCCAGCTTACAACTGTACTGCCAGCAGCCTAATTAGGTTTAGTAGATGTGTGTGTGTGTGTGTGTGTGTATTAATAATTCTGATAGGCATTGACGTTCCTTTTTAAGCTTCCTGAGTATAAAAAGCAACATTCTTGGTTGCAAGTAATGGGAGACATCATGTTTGTTGTTGTTGTTATGCTATATGGATATAATGAAGTGCTGGAAAGACAGATCTCAGAGCAAATCCAGCTTGAACTCTCCCTATAAGCCAAGTCACTTACCTGAAGCTATAATCCTTTGGATATGTTATGAAACTACATGGCTCATTGGAATAGATCAGGGGTATACAAGGTGTGGCCTGTGAGTCATGTGAAGCCCCTCAGGCAGTTTCTGTGGCTTCAGGGGTCAATACAAGTTTTGTACATTTTTTAAAAATTGTCCTGAAATGCCCAAGAGGGCTTTAGGAAGCATGTGGGGGCAAAAAATGATTGTTTACAGGAGACGATGCACCAAAGATGTGACCCTCCGGGGGCTCCTGGAGAACTAATGCAGCTCCCTAGTATTGCACACCTTTGGAATAGATGATAGCATACAGTAAAGGAGAAGGAAAAGAGAAAGAACACATTACAGATGGATTGACTAAGTCAAAGAAGCCATAGCCTTGAGCCATCCACACTAACTTTTTAAGGCTCTCTCTATAGATTTCAGTTAAATGTCAGTTAATAGTTTCTCTGTAAAATATGACGACTTCTAGTGAGAGTCAGGTTTCTCAAGACTGGCTTAGCTCCCTTATTCTTCTTCAGCCTATAAATGTAGTTTCTTATAAGAATCACTGCAATGAGATTGCTGTAGAATACAGATAGCCCTTCAGTAGTAAATGTTGCACTGGAATAGATAAACAGAAGGTTTATACTTATGCATAATAGTCCCAACATTTTGTGGGTGGTGAATGAAATGATAATATGGAGGAAAATAATGCCCATGTAGTTTTTAGAGTTAGCAGCAGTAGCAATAGTACAGAGAGTGTATTTAGACTTGTAATGAGGATGATGGGATGGAGAGTTCTTAGACAAGTACCCCCCAAAAGGAAAGGCAAGAAATTGTAACATGGTGGCTATGATACCTTATCTCATGTTCTTCTCCAAGGATGTGGAACCCAGTGCTGACAGAGTCTCGGCTGGTCCATTCCTTTAAAAAATTATTTAAATAAAATCGATGATTAAATGAGGGAGAAAATGATGTGGAATAGGATGGTGTGGGGAAAGGGGGGAGAGGAAAGGAGAGGGGGGAGGGGGGAAATTTCAGTTTCCGTTCTTCATCTTTGCATTGTGTATTGTTCTTCCTTTAATCAGTCTTTCATATTCTGTCCCCTCTATGTCTTTCCAATTTCAGGACCAATGTTTTGTTGAATCCTTAATTTTGTTTGGGTAAATTGTCTCTTCATTTGTTTCCACATATTCCTTGAAGAGTTGCCAGTGGGTCGGTATTGTTGGTCTCCCTGAATGTCTTTTCATTAAGAATGTTAATTTGCCTATGTCCATAATTTCCATCATGTTATCTAACCATTGTTCTGTTTTTGGGATTTCATCTGTTTTCCAGAGTCTCGTATAGACTATTCTTGCTGCCTTAGTCAGGTATACAAGCAAAATATATTTATTTTTGTTCAATTGTATTTCTGTGTCTATCATGCTCAGTAAGAAGTATTCTGACTTCACTTGTATTTTTTTCTTTAGGTCTCCTATATTTTTTTCCAATAATTTGTGGCTTTTTTGTAAGTCCACCACATGTGGTAGAATGTGCCTTCTTATAAACTGCATTTCCGACACTTATTTTGAGTATTTTTGTACATACTACCTAGTTTTTTGTGGAGTCATGTACCATCGCTACATTATTTTGTACCTATTCTCCTTTAGGTCCATTGCATACATGTATTTCAATTTTTTATTTCACATCTGTTCCCATTCACATAATTTTATCAATCTGCCAATTTTCATTTTCCATTTTATTATACACTTTTAATCAATTCTGTTTCTGTAGAGCATTCCAGTAGTCTGTTATATATCTTTGTTATGTTCTTTTTTCTGTTAGAATTAATTTGTCCCAAAAATTTACAGTGTCACTGAACCCTATCTTTTTGCTGGAATTATAATATTATTTCAATTGCATATATTGGAACCAGGAGAAGGTTTTAAATTTTGGGGTTATCTCTTCTTGTGTTTTCAGCTGGAAGGTAACTTTTTTTTGCACAGTACTTCTTTATATGTAGGCCACTTTATCCAACCCATTATTCTTCTTTGACTTGCTTCTAGCAGGGACACCCGCACTGGAGTTTTTGAGTGAAATTTTTCTTTGTATTTTTCCCAAAATTTTAACAGTGCTGATCTTATAAAGTGATTTCCAAAATTTATTTCTATTTTTACTTTGCCATACCAAAGGTATGTGTGCCATAGGTTGGTCCATTCTTCATTATCTTGCTTCCCTTCAGCATTGTAGCTGGATTATAGTTGAAGGAGTTTGTTTACTTTCCTGAGGTGTTTTCAATCAGGCTTGGTTTTTATTTAGACATTCGTATCATTAGCCACCAACTATGTGAATTTCTGGTGAAAAAGTGGAAGAGTAACATCATATAGAAATAAATTATGATCAGATCAATGTCCTTGAAAGCAGAAGATAGTATAGAAGGTGTTATTCAAATTGGCCATGGGACAAAAGAAGACCTATTATTTTATTTTATTTTATTGCAACATATCACTGTCTCTTCCTCAACTCAGGAACAAAACTACACCAACACCAGTACATTCTGTATATGTATTATGGAGGAACATAGTGAGATAAATCTCTTGTACTCTAGATTCAATTTGTTGCACACTTACCAAAATTGACATAATTAAAAGGTATGCACTTAACCTCCAGGCTCAAATTTCTGCCTAAGGCACTCTCTAGGAAGCCATACAAACTGCCAAAAGTGCCAGAAAAAATCAAACCCACATGCAAAATTGTAAGTATCTAAAAGTCTACGAGTGCTAGTGTGGAGGAGGGCTCGCATCCATTCAGAAGATGGCTTCCAGAAGAAGGAATCCATTCTTCCTTCCCCCCAAGAAAAGTTACCCTGTAAAATCTGGTGGGTTTCAGGCCTGGAGAACAGTTTGAGAGCCATGTGTGGCCATAAGGACCCACTAAGACAAGCATGTTCCCAAATTGTCTGATCTATTGCAAGAGAAATCACATTATATTAAGAAAGAAGTCCTGCAAAGCTGTATATTGTATTGGTATTGCATCACCTCACAGCTGCTTTGAATTCCTTTTAAAAGAGAAACAAAAGTAAAATAAATAAACAGGTAGAAGATGCATAACATCGTATCATGTTAGCCTGAAATGCTCAAAGGCCAATTTGCAACCTTTTATAATGTCAGTTTGAAAATGACTTCTCTCATAGTGGTTGGCCATGTGATTTAATGAGTTACAGATCATAACCCAGAGACTAGCAAATGACAGCTCAAAAAAGGACTTTTTTATATTATGAACAAGATGTCCCCTTATGTCCAGGGGTGGATTAATTTTCCAACTTTTTCAAAGCTGACGTTTCTAAAGAAAATTTCCTGCCTGTAACTCATACAAAACTCTATTTAGCAGAGGCTATCCCAGCCATATTGAAGATATATATAACAGCACCACTCCTTTGTTCAGATAATTTCCTTAATTTGTTAGTTACATTGATATGACATTCAAACTCAAATATAATAAACAATGATTACTGTGAATAAAAATGTTGTGTTAGACAGCATGAGTTCGGGTATCGATTTCTTTCATGGGTGAAAATGAAAATCACGCAGTTTTAAAAACCGTTTTTTAAAAACATGGTTCTTCAGTAAGACATATATATTGCCTATTTCTAAAGAGCTGTTCTTTGGATATGCCATCTGTTTCTAAACATTGGTACTTCTGATGATGTGATTTTCCCTGCCCTTTCATTGTGGTACATATAATGTTGTCAATTTAACAAGGCATCCTAAACTCAGAGGTGCATCTGCTGTAGGTGTTTAGGATTAGGCATACATCTCTTTTGTCAGCTGAGCTCAGAGCTGTGCCAACAGAGCAACCTACCAGCAGAACTTATTGGTTAGTTGCATTCTGCAGAAGGAGGGGAAAAGGTGGAAAAGAGGTACACTAGATTCAAGCCTCCCATATCACAGGGATGAAGCAACAATGCTGGCTTGGGATGAAGCTAAAGTGACTATAATCCTTGGCCATTTCATACACCCTTCAGCTAAGAGGGTTTGGATTCAACATACCATAATATGGCCTAGTGGTGGCTCAGCTGGCCCATGGCCATCTTGATCAGTTAGGGCAGTAGTTCTCAACCTGTGGGTCCCCAGATGTTTTGACCTTTAACTCCCAGAAATCCTAACAGCTGGTAAACTGTCTGGGATTTCTGGGGGTTGTAGGCCAAAACACCTGGGGACCCAGAGGTTGAGAACCATTGAATAAAGATGTTATTCTAACTTGGCAACAGCAAAGCCCATTGGCGTAATCTCTGGTATAGAGAGAAGTGAAAATTAGGTAACTAAATGTTTTTTAAAATATGTAAGATAATAAAGAAAACAAGAATTACACTGGTTTTACTGCATTGTTAGATTTCTCTAACTTGCCCTTAAGGGGGACAACAGCTGTTTCTTGTGTTGTAGCGACTACAAAATATAATTGGGCTCTGAATCTTTCCAAACCACTAGAGCTCTTCCATTAAGACCCTTGTATATGGTGCATCTACATTGAGTACATCTGTTGGAATTAAAAAGTAAATATTGCATATCCAACCTATCATTTTCCCTTGCTGTGGAAGAAGCTGTTGCTACACTTGTAGTGCTGAGAGAACATTATTCTTTAGACTTGGCTTTGCATGCTATATTTTCCCCTCTGTTTGCTCACACTTCCACCATTATGAATGAAAAATGACTAGTTATTAGGTCCTTGTGGAATTTGAGGCTGCTCATCAAAAAATGAAGTAGGATGGCAGCCTAAAAAAACAGACTAGAGACCTAAAGCATAAGTATAATGCATGTCAGTCTTTGAGAACTGTCCTTTTGGGGGAGGGGGGCATTGGGATGAAATGGAGCAACACTTGATGGATTGTGCCTGATAACTTTTATTGACTGAAGTCTGTGTAGAAGTGTTCAGACTGTGGGTCTGCAAAAGCCCTTCTCAGACAAACCTTTTGAGTGCAGAACTAAAAAATAAGATGGATTGGAGGTCTTGTATCCTGGTTTGATCCCAGTAACCTAACATTTTTCTCTTTCAAAATAGTTTTGGTGTCCTAAATCCAATTGCTAATCCCAGGTTGAGTAAATCCATAGAATCAATTCAGTGAGAAGTCAACACTTACATAAATCCCACTGGTTAGGTGGCTCTGCCTGACTTGGGCTAGCAACCAAACATAGACAGAAAAAGCTACCTCGCCCCCCACACTCCCTTTTCCCTTTTATAAAAAAGCAGGCACAAACATATCTTTTTCCAGTACTTCATGCAAGTGTTCAGATTGCTCTTTATTTTCATACCTCTTCCTAGAGCCACATTTCATTGATCACATGGCATATTGGCTATGTAGTGTTTGTGATATCTTCCTCCTCATTTGTTTCCCGATTAGATGGGTATCTTGATCCAGGAAAAATGAAAAAGCAACCAGGATTAAAATGTTTAGGAAGAAGCCACAACCAGAGAAAAAAAAGAAGTTCAGAAAGGTGACTGGAATTTTTAGTGTTCTTCATTATGTCAGATATTATCCCAGTTTTGATAAAGTTAACCTCTCCATATAACTCAGTAGACAAAATATACATCTACTGCAGTTTACACTACTTAAACCATCATGGTTGCGTGCTATGGAATCATGGGAGCTGTAGTTTTACAGAGTCTGTAGTTTTCTCTGCCAAAGAATGCCAGTGCCTTATAAACATACAGATACCAAACTGGTTAAGGGAAATAAGAAAGGAATATAAAGGAGATAGAGAACTTACCAAATTTGAATAATGATTAGCCAAAGGGGGGAGTAAGGAAGAAAAAGAAAGAACAAAAGGTATAACAAACAATATCTACCAAATGCTGTTGGAAGGAGTCCAGGAGCAGGACCACCTTAAAGGAATTTGGGAGTTAGATTGTAATAAAGTTATACACCGGCAAAACTGGAAAGGAATGAGGAATATGCATATATTAAAAGATATGTCAATAAGAATAAAAGAGAATTATTTCAAAGTGTTGTGTAGATGGTATCTCACACCAATCAGATTAAATCAAATAGATAAGAAACACTCTAAGCAGTACCAGAGGGGCTGTCAAGAAACTGGTACATATATACACATGTGTTGGCCTTCTAAATATGTTCAACATTTTTGGGAAAACGTATTTCAAGAAATAAGAAGAATCACCCAAACAGAACACAGGAATGCCGAAATATCACTGCTATCATTTATTAATAATGTTAAAATATCAAAAGAGCTAAAGGAATTAATTGCCAATCTGGTAACAGCAACAAGATTGTTAATAGCTAAAAAATGGAAAGGAGGGAAGTGCCAATTGAAAGAGTGGTTTAGGGAGACCAGGGATATTGCAATAAATGATAAAGTGACTGGTAGTATAAAGATTAAAAGAGGATTACTGAAAAAAGATGATTTTGGGAAGATATGGGGAAAATTGATAGAATATATATATATATATAGAAGGTAAGGGGAACAAACCTGTAATAAAAACAAAGGAATTTTGGAAATAAGTATTGTAATTGGCTGGTCTAGGGTGAAGGGTCAGCACTAGGTGATTTGACAATGTTAATAAAATGGGAGTATTAAATATTATAGGTATTAAGTCATATATATTATGTATACAGTTTGTTAAGGGGAAGTGATAAGTATAAAAACGTTTAAACACTGAATATGTAAAACTACAATAAATAAAAAATAAAAAACAGATATCAAACTGCATTGATTTCACATTGTAGATTGACCCAAAGTGGCTGCCAGTACAAACTGCTCCTTTGTTAGATCTACGCAAAATTTCCTGCTCCCCCATCAGATTAGTGCAAAATTTCCCTTCCATGCTAATCCTATTAAAAATACAACATATATTAATTATTTATATATAAGACACAATCCAGTCAAAACATCAATTTAAAAGAACAGATGCATGTTATTAGAAAAGGCTTGCAGAGGCCACACAGTTGAAGCAAGTAAGTGAGCTGCAAATTAAGAAGTCCCTCATCCCCTCTCCCCACAGGAGTGGCCTGTAGACTGCACAGTCGTGGCTAAGAATCATTGACCTAGAGAATATCGAGTCCCTGACATCTAGGGTTTGTTAAGTTTGTGAGGCAATGATCTGGTAGGGCTTCACAGACCACTTGCTGCAACATCTGCTTTGAGATCTTGTGCTGTTTGGAGCAGTGACCCAAAGAGGCCCATCATTTTTCAAAATGACGAAAGAGATTAGCTTGTGCTGCAGATTCAGCCCTTAGTGAAGAATTCTGTTGTGGGGGAAGTCTCAGTTTTACAGGTAGACGATCAGAGAAGACATCTATGAAGGTAAACATCCATGGTCTTTTTGAGGGGAGGTGAACTCAATATCATAAATGTAAATGTATGCATTTAAATAGAATTTGGGAAAGTTGTTTCTGGACTAGTACTTCCAGAATCCCATAGCCAGTGTGGACAACCTCTGCATTTTAAAAGAAGTTGTGATTGATATTTGCCCTCTCTCATGCTCAGCTGAGTATAAAAAACATTCAAATGGTAGTGGAAGAATGGAAGTGTTTCACTTGGGCTGATGTTTTCTAATCATAGATTTACTTCTCATATTTAATATGAAAGACTGTGTGTGCTGGGGAGCTCCTGAAATAAAAAGTCCAGAAGACACGCTGTGGCAGAAACAGTGGACGAGGAGTCGGTGCTTGTTTTATGATCTTTTAGAATGGACTAAGCTCTCACCTTTGGCTACTCTACTTAGAGAAGGTGATGTTCATTTTGATAAAAGGTAGTACTGTGCCTAACTCTTATCAAAAATGGAACTATTCCCTTCTCTGAATAGAGTGGTGAAAGTCATTTTTGAATGGCTGAATGGGAAAATGGCAGCAGTGGCCATTTTCCCATTCCTTGAGATTGACACTTTCTCCTTGCAACAGAATGGTTCTCAACTTATCCGTGGGACATAACAAACTCTGTTATTTTATCCCCAAAACCTGTCCTCAATTTATATACAAGTGTGATGTACACAGGAGTATATCCTGTGTATCTCTTCAGGTTCATTGATAAAAATAGTGACAGTCCGAGTTCCTGAAATCAATCTTTAGCAATTACCTGTGCAGGTCCTGTTTAAAATGCTTTCAATTCCTTTGATTTGCTGGTGTGAAAACACAAAAGACTGGGAAATATTCATGGGCTGTGACCCCTTTGTACTGACAGTGAAATAAAATACTGCTTGTTACAGAAGGGGGGGGGGGGGGCAACCCACACAGTTTCAGGAAGGTCAGTGTTGTCAAGAGAGATGTCAGACTGATTGTCACAAGGTCTATTGTAGTGCTGAATCATTTTCCGTATCAAAGCACAGGGAATGTCCCGAGTACTGCAGCAGATCACTTTCCTTGTAGGCCCAAAGGAGCACCTGACAGCAGATGGACGCTGAGAGAGAGAGATAAGGGAAGCAGCAGTTTCAGCAATCAGCTCTCCTGTTATACTTGCAGGCAAACCTAGCATTTTTGCGTATTTCTTCTTGGCTAGTCCTCTCAGATAAAAAATACCCTAGACCCATAAAATAAAACTAGGTAAGCACCTCTACAATCAGTAAAATAAAAGGATGGGTGCTCCTCTAGTTAGCCACAACATTCAATATTAGATGTGAATTCTGGAAAAGTGTAAGTTATAATGATAAAAGACATAAATTGGATTCTAAAATTAAAATCCATGCTGCCAACAGGTTCAAATGATGATTTGAATTTAATCATCATCATCATCATCATCCTGGCACAAGTATATCCTGTGTATCTCTTCAGGTTCATTGATGACACAAGTATAATCAACAACACATAAAAATCTCATTAATAAAATTATAAAAATGTGAAAATACTAAAATTCTAAGACACAGTGGAACCTGCCAGCTGGCTATCTCTCATAACAATCAATCAAAGTGCCGGCCAGTACTATCAATGATTCATCACATTGGTCATGGATTACTCAGGATCAAAGGCTTGTTTGAAGAGCCATGTTTTTAGACTCACCTGGAAGGCCTGACGAGAGGGGGCTAATCTAATTTCTTTAGGGAGGGTATTTCAGGGCTGGGGAGCCACCACGAAGAAGGCCCTCTCTCTCATCCCCACCAACTGTGCTTGAGATGGTGGTGGGACCGAAAGAAGGGCCTCTCCAGCATATCTTAATGCCCGCAACAGTTTGTGGAAGGAGATGCGTTCTCAAAGATAGGTTGGACCCAAAGCATATAGGACTTTATAGATAATCACCTGCACTTTGAATTGGGCCTGGAAGCTTGCCGGAAGCCAGTGGAGCTGCTTTAAAAGGGAGGGTAGCATGTTCCCTGAAGCTTGCCCCAGTTAATAATCTGGCTGCCGCTCTTTGCACTAGCTGCAGTTTCTGAGTTGACTTCAAACGCAGCCCCATGTAGAGTGCATTACAGTAGTCCATTCTGGATGTAACTAAGGCATGGACCACCGTGACCAAGTCAGGCTTCCTGAGGTACAATCCCTAAAGTAAAGAATTTATAATTCCTAAAGTGAAGATGATGACATATATTTGAGATGTAAGCAGACAAAACACTCAGCGTAATTGCATCAGGTATCCTTGTGATTAATTCCAATGGAACTCATTGGTTCTTTTTCTACCTGACTACCTGGAATTACAAATAAATAATGAACAATGATAGTCTCTGTTTTTTGTTGTTTTTGCTTAATGGTCCAGTTTTATGAAGACTGTCTCATAAAACTCCAGAAATATATAGACACACACTTTGGCACGTGTGACAATGTAATTTATTACCGCCTCTCAGCACATGGAACTCGGTCTCCTTTTTTGCTCTTCTTTAAAGTCAATGCTAATTTGATAACTGGAGAATCATAGGTCTGTGAACTTGTTAAAAATGCTGAGAGTAATCAAAGCTTCAATCAATGCACCTTTAAAAGCATGTCCCTCTCCTTTTTGAAGGCTAAAGATCTAGGGGAAAGAATGATAGCAAAAGTCAGATGTAGAATTTAAGCAGTTGTCTTTTCTTTCATTTTAGCTTCACAGAAGGACCACTCAAAAACTATTTCAATAGAGGCCGCATTTAATCCACAATGGCAGAAAAGCAGACTGTTGTGTTTATGTGGAAATCATTTCAATATAATAGCATGAGTGTTGTTTTAAGACTGGCTGTTTGTGTGTGAAAGGATTAATGAAGCCAAAAGAACCAAAAACACTATCTTAATAAATGGTGATTGGATTGTTAGGTGCATCTTCAGTTAGAGAGACTGCTGTCTGATAGTTCTTCACAGTAGGATATTTTCTGAAATTCAGGTATCTCCAGTCTCTTCTTTTCTGGAGGTTTTCACCATTTCAGGAGGCTCAAAGCTGGTTGGGAAAATCCTGACCTAAAGATCCTCCAGGTATGGGAAATTAGGAGGGGATAGAGGCACTCTCCCATTGGCAAAGAATAGTTCTGCCATACAGTATAAGGGTTTTCACACTGAAGACATGGTAGAAAACACATCTCAGAATTGCTTCCATGGGTAATAACCATTTAAAGGCCTAGAAGTCAGGGCCCTTCCAGGTAGACCCTCCGGTTAAAGTGAATTAATTTGGGATAAGACAGGTAAACCCTGCTTTCGCCCAAATTAATTTGATATCTCATTAGATCCAGGTCTTCCTGAAAGGCTCGAGTCTAAATGGGTATTGGGCCTATGGGTACTCACCCACGGCTAGTTCTGGGGCTACCTGGAACTACCTGGGGGGAATCCCCATTTCCCATCTTGCTTCTTTGGACATCCAAAAACTGGGAGGAGCAATATGTTATCCTCCTCCCCAAAAATCCCTTCAAAGAAGAAATAACTTACTGGACCACCATTAGGGTACTGTTGGGGTCCTCCTGGCACATTGAAATGACACACCAAGAGACGGGGGGGAGTGATTTTGCTCCCCCCCCCCCCCCCCGTCTCCTGGCACATCATTTCTACATGCTAGGAGGACTCCAGTGGTACCTTAATGGCAGCTGGTAATTGCCTGGATGGCATGGGGACACCCCACAGAGAAAGCCTGTTTTTTGGGCAGGTGGCATGGGGACTTGAACCCACTTCAGTGTAAGTTTAAGCCCTGTCTGGAAGTGGCCTAAGAGTATTCAAGTGATAGATTCACTAGATTTAAAGCCACACTATTCCTTCACCAAAGGAAGCCCCTTAGCTCTTTTATCCTGGAATGGGCATAAACAATTTGTGCCTCTCCACATCCAACAAGTGGATAGTTAAAATAAAAACATCCCAAGGCCTTAATTCCCATAAAATTGTCTGTATACCTTTTACCCCCACCCTTCTACCCTCAACATCTTGTCTGATTTTAGCTTAATTGAGGTTGAACCTGTTTAGACTTTGCATAAAAGACCACCATGGACTACTAGGATCACAAAATAGGTCCAAGAAAGAATCCCGCTGAAATCTTGGAGAACCACTGCTTCCAACCACAGTTGACAGTATTGGCCCAGATGAATCCATGGGTTGACATAGCATAAGGCAGCTCCCTGTGTTTCTGTATATCTTTTACCATTCCCAACAAAAGCTTTCAAAGTGTAGAATGAGATTTTTTTAAGATAAGGGAATTCTGGGACACTGAATTGCAGACCAAATTCTAGCTCAGTGCCAGAAACACAACTAAGTACAAAGAGGCAACCACTAGATTCGGGTGCATTTCTTGGTAGTCTGGACAGCATAAATACAATATCTATAGATCCTTTTCTGCTTCCCACACCCAATTCCATTTTACACACATGCAGGATTAAATTCCTTCCTCTGTTATTTCACTGCTCTCCTCTACAACATCACCCCAATTATATTGTCAGACTGTCATCTGAGACGAACTGCCGAGTAGGAGGTCTGCTCCCTTCCTTGTGTCTGTAGTGGAAAGATGCCATAATTGGCACCTGTCAGGGACAGACCTGATGTGGCTTGGGGGGGGGGGGGGACTGGTTTTAGAAATGCAAAATTTTCACCTCCCTCCAAGTGGCAACTTCTTATTGAAGGAAATGTCACCTGCTATAAATAAGCTGTTTGCAAGGAAGACTTTAAATTGGGATCCGTACAAGTAAGCAGGTGGTAGAAAATCAGGATCATTACCTAACCCCTCAGGGCTGCAATGATCATGTTCTTTTCAGGGAAGCAAAGATCTGTTTCCATGAATGCTCGATTCTTGACACCCCCTGGAAATGAGCAGTTGTGGCTGCTTGTTAGAGTTGCCAACTCTTGGGTCCAATTCCTATCTGCGTCAAATCATTCCTAGTTTCTTTTCATGCATTGCACGGTGTTTTCAGCTCACTATTTTGCAAATGTGTGGATCATGGGGAAGACATATATAGCACAAGAAGCAATTGGTTGTCTGTTGTTCTGTAGAACTGAATAGATAGGAGGGAGGTCCAGTGCTTGCACCTGTCAATCAGTGCAGTGTCTGAGATGATCAGCATTGCAAAATCTTGTGCTTACTATGACATTTGCTTCTGAGTTGAATATAAGGTTCTCCTTTGTACATGTGAGCTCCATTTCATATTTCTCAAGAAATCATTTTACCCTCTGCAGATATCATATATTAACTCTGTGGAATTAATGCAATTTGACACCACTTTAATTGCCAGGGCTCAATGCTATGAAAACATGCAGTTTGGTGTGACACCAATACTCTTTGGGTGTTATCCCATGCACCCCCCTCTCCATTTTTAAACAGTTGTTTAAAAATGCACTAGCTCATGTGATAAATCTGAAAATGGGTGATTTCAGGAGAAAAGGCAAGAAAGAACAATGTGTGATGGGTTCTGAGAAATTATGCAATTCGCTTTCCAATATAACAGGACTTAACACCACAGATATATGACCCACCCACCCCAAGAGATAACGCCCTTTGAGAGCTTTAGGGGTCATACCATGTCTCTCCTGAAGCAGCTCCACTGGCTTCCAAAAAGTTTTAGGGCCCAGTTCAAAGTGCAGGTAATTATCTATAAAGC
The DNA here is from genome assembly GCF_037176765.1 of Anolis sagrei. Classification (NCBI taxonomy): domain Eukaryota; kingdom Metazoa; phylum Chordata; class Lepidosauria; order Squamata; family Anolidae; genus Anolis; species Anolis sagrei. The sequence continues at coordinate 72,513,983 of NC_090022.1, forward strand.
TCCATTTGTTTCAGGTCCAACCTGTCTTCAATATCTCATCTCCTTCTGTGAACTGATACAAGCATTGAGATCTGCTGGAGAGGCCCTTCTCTCGGTCCCACCATAATCTCAAATACCTTTTCGGTAGTGGCTCCCCGGCTCTGGAATTCCCTACCTAAAGAAATTAGACTTGCCCCCACTCCTCAAGCCTTTCGGTCGAGTTTTAAAATATGGCTCTTCCAATGATCCAAGTGTGCCACTCCACACTTTATTATTATTATTATTAATAATAATAATAATAATAATAATAATAATAATAATTTATATTCCACCCTATCTCCCCAGGGGGACTCAGGCTGATATGGGTTGTTGTTTGCTTATTCACATGTTTTACTCTATTTTAGGGAATGTAATAATTCTTATATTTTTAATGGGATTTTACGTACATAGTTGTTTTATATTTATGTTATATATTTTATATGTGTGTGTTTGTATAGTGTGTATTGTGATTCAGATGTGGCACTGTAGTGCTTCTGTTAGCTGCCCTGAGTCCCCCTGGGGAAATGGTAGCAGGATACAAATAATGATTTATTATTATTATTATTATTATTATTATTATTATTATTCTGACACAAAAGCACAATATGTCACAGCAAACGAGATTTATATGTTGGATTTCGCATTTAAAAAATCACAAGTCGAACACTTCCCAAGTGTCTAGGACTGTGTGATGTATTTTCAAATGATGCACGCAGATCCAAGTAAGGTGGCCTTTTGCTGATGTTTATTATTTCCAAATGCCGGCTGAGATCTTTTGGCATGGCACCCAGGGCGCCAATGACCACTGGGACAACCTATACTGGTTTATGCCAGAGCCTTTGCAATTTGATTTTGAGGTGTTGATAGCGGCTGAGTTTTTCCTGTTGTTTTTCCTCAATGTGGCTGTCACCTGGTATGGTGACATCAATAATCCAGACTTTTTTCTTTTCCACAATCGTGATGTCTGATGTATTGTGTTCCAAAACTTTGTCAGTCTGGATTCAAAAGTCCCACCGTATTTTTGCATATTCATTTTCCACCACCTTTGCGGGTTTATGATCCCACCAATTCTTTACTGCTGGCAGGTGGTACTTGTGACATAAGTTCTAGTGAATCATCTAGGCCACAGAGTTGTGTCTTTGTTTGTAGTCCGTCTGTGCAATTTTCTTATTATTATTATTATTATTATTATTATTATTACTATTATTATTAGATGGCTAAAGATCTTGTAAAACTACAGCTCCCATGATTCTATAACATTCAACCATGACAGTTGAATTAGGAATTAAACTCATTAATTGGTCTCATGTCTTGGTCAACCATCCTTGCCAAATTAATTTCAAATACTTTGTAAGATGCTCTAGTAGAATTTTGAAGCATTTGTGGTTAAAATTTGTATGTACAATTCTACAATGTGGGACAGCGGTCACCCTCAAGATAGTTGTCCTCCAGATGTTTTGAACTATAGACCTCATCATCCAAAACCACTGGCAATGCTGCCGTAGTCTGATGGGAGTTGTAGATTTGGTAAGGTGGTTGTATGGCAAGTACCTCTGGTTGTAACAGCTTAATTCAAATAGGAGAAAGATGTAGTTCATTAGCACCACTACACTAGAATGTGGTTACATGTTTGGATTTAAAAAATCTTTATCTGGGCATTCTAATCCAACACAGTAACTTCCAAACTTTTCACTGCACATATATACTCCTATATGAGAAACACCTCTGTGAGCACCTGTAGCTATATTACATTTGCCGGATATGATTTGGTCACAATTTTACTATATCAAATGGAACAGAAGAAGCTTCTTTATATAAAATTGGATCACCTATCTCTACAGCAGTCATTCCCAAACTTTGGTCCTCTAGACCAGTGGTTCTCAACCTGGAGGTCCCCAGGTGTTTTGGCCTACAACTCCCAGAAATCCCAGTCAGTTTACTACCTGTTAAGATTTCTGGGAGTTGAAGGCCAAAACATCTGGGGACCCACAGGTTGAGAACCACTGCTCTGGAAGCTTTGGGCTGCAACTTCCAGAAGCCTCAATCAACATGTCCAATGGTCAAGAAGTTTGGAAGATGAAATCAAAATTTTTTGAAGGAGCGAAGTTTGGAAATCAGTGATCTACAATGCTCTCTAGGACTTCTAACAAGTGATTCAAAGTACTGTCTGTGCATTGACCTCAAGTGCCAAGGCCAGTTTTTTTTCTCATTAGCTCATGCCCCATCACTTTATGACAATCGTGGTGAATGCCAGCATAGCAAACCATTCAAAAGAAGCCAAACACCTGAACTGAAAAGACATGATCAGGGCTATTGATAGCCAGAACCCTTGGAAGTCTTTCATTTGTAATGTTGCCATATACTGACGGCAACCTGAAGGCAGATAAGAACAATAACACTATCGCCATCTTAGAATCAGGTTTTAACAACTTTTCAAAAAAAGGAGATAGTTTTGCTTTCAGTCAATTTTTTAGCATTTTCAGCAAGCAAATAACATGTATGTTGTTGCAGGAGTGAAGCCTTAATGTTTAGTATAGGAGTGCAAGATGGGGTAATGGCAATATTCTGGATAAGGAAGGCAGGAACCATATCTCTTTTTATGCCTTTCCATGAGTCATTTAACAAACTGCATATAAAAGAATGTCTGGATTCTGAGGAACAGAAACGCTCGACACCTTATGATAACTAACCAGTTGCTTGAGCTTGTGTGGATGGCATTGTTAAAAGAAATATGTATTTGATGGATTCATTCATTAAAGAATTATGCTCCTTTCTTAAAATAAATGTCTCTGCTTTTAGTATGAGGCTTTTATATGTACTGTGTACTCTTTTCAACACTATGAATTATGTTCATTCTCATTACACCGACTCAAAGGGAAGCTTTAATTTTGAAACTACCTTTATATGCAATTCTATTAGGTTTACGATTGTTATAAATACATTCTCAGATTTGATAAAAGCTCCCTATACTTTTCCTTCTGTCTGTGATCTTTTTTGTGCTCCTAAGAGTGACAGCTGGAATTATGCATTGTGTCCACATTGGGGTCAGGGTCATCTTGCTGATTTATATAAATTCACAAGCACCGGGATTGTGGCGCAGCTGGCTGAGTGTCAGCTGCATTAAAATCACTCTGACCAAAAGGTCATGAGTTCGAAGCCAGCCCGGGCTGGAGTGGGTGTCCAGCCATTGTGTAGCCTGTTGTCGACCTTTGCAACCCAAAAGACAGTTGCATCTGTCAAGTAGGAAAATAAGGTACCACCTTGTGTGGGAGGCAAAACTAACTAATTTATGAGGCCATAAAGAAAAAAGACTCTGGGGAATGTGGAATGCGGAAGAACTTAATCGGTGTCGCTGATGGACGATGAAAAGCAGCAGCTCCCCTGGCGGCCAGAAAAAAAAAAGTTAAATAGCCTCAGTGTATTGTCTGTTATACGTTGTTTGTCAAACTGGCATTGAATGTTTGCCATATATGTGTATACTGTAATCCGCCCTGAGTCCCCTGCGGGGTGAGAAGGGCGGAATATAAAAACTGTAAATAATAATAATAAATAACTTCCAGTGGTTACTACTCCTGATGTGCTTTTGTGTACTTATTGCTGGGGAATGGTTGTGCTCGTGTCCCACTTTGATTTTCCATTTGCATCTGATTTCTCACTGGCGGACCAGGCTGCTCCCTTAGATGAGACTTTGATTTCATCCATCTTCTTATGCCTTTGAGTATTTGTTCAGTCTCCTGAGTGTTCTGCGCAGTCACAGAGCAATGGGGCATTCACTTCCAGGACTTACCGTGTTTGTTTTCTCAGAAATGCTGACCTTAAAGGGCCCTGTAGCTGTTTGTATGGTTTCTCTTAGTTCTCTGGAGATTCTCCATTCCTGTGGACTCTTGGTGACTCTTTAGTGTGAGAATTTAAGATGTGTACTTTCAGATCTATGTGTTACTGTTATGTGCCATCAGTTAACTTTGGGTTGTGGTGACCCTATGAATAAGAAACCTCTCAAAGATACTGCTACTAACAGCCCTGCTGATGTTCTACAAATTTGGGAGCACAGTTTCCTTTATAGAAACAAGCTAACTGTAATGCAGTCTTCCTATATTCCTACTGACTTTTACTTTACTGAGAATTATTGCCTTTTGTTATGGGTCACATTTTCTCATATATCCAAAGCATGGCAGCATTTCTCTATCTTCCATCAGTCCTTGCCTCCTTTGTATGGAATGACATCTGTAGGATGTCATTCTTCTACATCACACCCATCTTATGGGGAAGACTTCTATTAGAGTTCCCTACAGCTTTGTCATACTGTCAGAGAGTTTGTTCCACAACATATTATGATACTGAGGAGCATTCTGCAGACACGGCCTGTTTTTCTGAATCTGTTCACAAAGTACAGTTTCAGAATTAATCAGAAGAAAGTCAAAAAAGCGCTAGAATGGTTGAGGTAGTGGCCAGTGCTTTCCAAAGGTGGAATGTGTGGCCAGTCTGTTCTCCATTCAACTTGAATAATACTTTGTTACCTGATTTGTTACATCCAGTTCTGGTGTGTGAGTTGCCAGCACTTCTCTAACGCTTGCTTCACCTTGTATTTACTTACAAAGGTCAGCAGCAGCAACTATTCATTGGTAATAATAAAAATGCCTCCATCTACCTCCATCGAAAAGTAATCTCCACCTCCATCCAAAAGACCCTTCAGTAGTTCTTTCTTCGTCTGCTCATATCTAGGATATCAGCTTACCTTAGATCACAAATTCCTGCCCCAACTGTTGCTGTGGGTTAAGCATGTGCCTGTCAAAACCTTGGTCACTTCTTCTCACCTATATATTATTTTCCCATTAGAAAATAATTCTCTGATGCAACTACTTGCTGCCAGTTTTCTTCTAGATGAATTAAAAGAGTCTGCTGGCTTCATTAGCTTATTAATTTCTTTTTAACAGTTTTTAAAGCTGGCATCTGGCATTATCCAGTGGGTCAGCTGGGAGAAAAGGCTAATCATCTGATTCAAGCAGAGACCTGGAGAATTAATACCTGCTTATTATTATTATTATTATTATTATTATTATTATTATTGTCTATTTGAGGGAGCACTGTTTCCATTGTTTTTTTCCTCAGTGATCTTTCTGGTAGCTTTCCTGTCTTTCTTCTCTGTTTTTATTTATATGCATAATATAAACCAGGGTCCCCAAACTTTTTAAGCTGAGGGCGAGTTCACAGTCCCTCAGACTGTTGGGGGGCTGGATTATTGTTTGTAAAACAACATGAATGCACAATATGCACAGTGTACATATCTGAAAGAAGACAATATTTAAATTGGAAAAAAATTAACCAACATGAATATACCAATATTTGAATGGGAAGTGTGGGCCTGCTTTTGACTGATGAGATAATCAAGTTAATTAGGATTGTTGTTTGTGCAAAGGGGGCAGGATGGCATAAAAGGGGTGGGGCAGCACAAAGGAGACAGGATAACAACAACAGCAACAACAATTTTATTTCTATCCTGCCCTATCTCCTGAAATGGACTCAGGGTGGCATGAAAGGGACTGGGCCATAGTTTGAGGATCCCTGATATAGACCACTGTTTTCCTTTCCATCAGATTTGTAACATCATTATTTCCTCTGCAATCTTTGCAGTCATATACAGTTGTCCCTCCGCAATTGCAGTTTTGACTTTTGTGGATTTTATTTCATGGATTTGATTTAAAATGTCCTCTCTAGATATCTCTATGCATGACTCTGTGGTCATCCCCCCCAGTCATGCTAAAGGACCCAGAGATTTCTAAAGAGAACACGGTTTTAGGAAATTCTACATCCACCAATGTGATTTTCTGGTCAACTTCCAGTGGAAATTGACTATAGGGCCATGCTGGAAAATCTAGACATTTCTAGAGAGCTGTTCTCTCAGGTAAGGAAAATAACAATTTCTTTATCTGTGATCTTTCACTTTCATAGGGATCCTGTGCCCCTACCCCCAGTGAATGTGAAGAGTTGACTGTTATAGTTAATTTAAAAACCATCTAAAGACCTATCTCTTCCAACAGGCCTACCCAGCCAGTTTTAACCATGAATTTTAAACTCATGTACTTTGTTTAATTTCTGCTTTGTGATTTTAAAATGTATTTTAAAGAAATATGTTTTAATGTGTATTTTAATAGAAATCAATTTAAATATGTGTGTTTGTGGTATTTTTACAATGTTTATGTGTTTAATGATTCTGTAACCCATCTCAAGCCACAGGGAGAAGTGGGTAAGAAATAAAATTGTTGTTGTTGTTGTTGTTGTTGTAAATTAAAACACACTGGTTCTCCACTGTGAACCATCCAAGGAGTTGTCTTCTTCCATGCTTGCTGTGATGTACCTCCAAGGTCTTATGGTTGACAATTTCTTTTCTCCTTTCTAATCTGTTTCTCAAAGGCATCCAAGTCTGGAGCAATTATTATCCTGTTTGTTTGACCAAGAAATCCCCTTAACATTTTGGATTCATGTCTTCCCCTTGTCCAGTATACCATGTCAGTCTGAGGTGGCATCACTTCAGCCATCACAGAAGACCAGAGGGAACTATTCGTTCTCATCAGACAAAACCTTCTCTTGGAGATGAGACTGTAGCCCAGTTTCTGGTGTTTCAAATTCACTTGATAGTTGCAATTGCAATCAAAAAGACCAATTAGGTATGAGATGTATTTGGAGAATACAGCAGGCAGAGCTCTGGCAGGCAGAGCAGTGTTATCTGAATGCTTATTTCTAATGCCTGTCTTGGCCTTCTTATTCATGTAAAATTAAGTGGTTGGAAGAAAGGGAAATGCTTTTAAGCTATCAGATGAGCATTTTATAGTCTGTGGCTCACTGTAATTACTGGCCCTGTATCTTTATGGCAGTGTTGGTGCTGGCCAAGCCTGGCAGGAACCTAGCTCTCAAAATACTTGGAGTTTGCAAATAGCACACTCCAGTTTTTCAAGAGATGTGCTGGAACAAGAAAGATACTATGTGGAGAAGGGAGTCCGATGCCAGCCAAATTACCCTGGAAAGTTCTCTGCCTCATAGAGCAGATTGCCATAAAGCAGAAACCATGGACAGGAAAACAGCTAAGAAGCAAGTGATACCTTTTCTCACAACAAACAACATGAGAAGTCTGAATTCTTCCTGTCATCTCTCAAGTCTCTATTGTGACACCGCATTACGATGGTCAAGAAGAACCCAGTCCAACCTCTCTCTAAAAAGCAAGTCTAATGCAGAGCATAAAAAGGATTCCAGATTTTGTTTTTGTTTTTTCAAGGTTAGGATTTAGAATGAAGTATGTATCTGCTATGTCCTCCATAGTCATATTTACAGAGCTAAAATTAGCTTTTGCTTCAAAACCAAACAATATCCTTTTTTTTCAGTGTAAATCTTGCAGCATCAATAGATGTGATGTTTGAATACAAGAGCATTATTAGCCTGGCATTCTATCAGAAAAGGAGGCTTTTGAACATCTTGTTACAAAATAATAATCATCTAATGTTTGCAGGGGTGTCTAACACATACTGAGCATCACAGATAGATAGCAATAAACAGGTCCTTCTTGCCATCTCAGAAACTGAATTATGCCTGTATGAATCACCAAAATGAACTTAATCCATTGGCCACATACAAAAGAACTGATTTCAAGAGCATAGTGCATTGCGTATAATTGAATATCAAAGTCAGGGTTGTCCTGGCCATTGTGTTTCCAACTTCTATACACAGTTGTAAAAACTGGATGGTGAAGAAAGCTGATAGAAAGAGAATCAACTTATTTAAAGACTTCTATGGATACTGTGAACTGCTAAAAATAGATCATCAGGTGTTAGAGAAAATGAAGCCTACCCACTCCCTATGGCCAGAATCTGCAAGACGTGAGCAAAACTGCTGGTGACAGAGTTAGTTATTTATTATTTTTATTTATTTATTTATTTATTTCTAGTATTTCTATCCCGTCTCTTCTCTACCCCCAAAGGGGGACTCAGGACGGCTTACATATAGTAGCGATGCAACGCTGCTACCCAACAATTATAATAATATCGCAATTAAATACACAGTAATCATTAAAACAGTAATACATAAAACCATAAAACACTATCACAATATCTTCAGCCATAACATAATTCCAGTCTATGTCTAGTACAGTGCTCCTTATGCCTATTGTCCGAAAGCCTGATCCCAAAACCATGATGTTATTTTTTTCTAAAGTCCAAAAGGGATGGGGTCGATCTTATCTTATATGGGAGTGCATTCCATAGGTTGGGGGGGGGGGCACGGCCAAGAAGGCCCTGTCCCTCGTCCCCACCAGATGCATTTGCGATGTTGATGGAAGCGAGAGCAGGGCCTCCCTGGATTATCTTAAATTACGAGGTGGGACATAGAGGTAGAACCCAGGAAAGACCTCTGATTGACCTTTACAGTACTAAATCATTACAGGAGAGCCCATATCACATAGTCAGTCATCCACAAGGTTCAGAGACCAATAATCTGGTGGAAAATTGAGGGTTTCTTTTGACTTTGGAAAATTGTGAGGGTTTCTTTTAATATTAACATAGCAGCAATCTTTTAAAGAGTGAGGCTTTCAGAAGATGCAATCTGTTCTTTTCAGTGAAAAAGAGCCATCTAGAAAAGTTGGGATCCATGTGTCGCCAACTCATCTGCATTAGGCAAGTAGTGTATAATATTGAGCCAGATGGGAAGTGGCTTTGTACAGTATAAACAATTAGTCTTGTTATTAGTAAGATGTTTCCAGACAGGGCAAATGTCTCTTGTGATCCATTGGTTAACAGTTATGCATTATCCTTAGCACTTAGGAATCCCAGCTACAGTGCTTGTGACCTCTGGTTTTCAGGACATATTCAGGAACTGATTAGGTTCAGGTTAAAACTTCCTTTTTCCTAAAAAAATGCTTATAAAGAACTGAACCTTCTTTCTAAATAAGTAATTGATATGATATGCAACCATAGTGTCATTGTACTTCAGCCTAAGCCTTGAACTTCCATGCAGAAACGGAAAAGCAAGTTTCCATGACCTCACAACCTCTGAGGATGACTGTCATAAATGCAGGTGAAACGTCAGGAAAGAATGCTTCTAGAACATGGCCATATAGCCCGAAAAATCTGCAACAACCAAGTTTCTATGCATACCTTAACCCCCATGAGTTATCTTTTGTGGTTAATTTTCTAAAATCCTAGATCCTACTGTTATGAAATGGAGGTCTTTAGTAGACAACATCTGCGTTTTTGTGTCACAAAATGCCCCTTGCACTAAGGAGATTTTGGATCATAATTTGTTATTCCAGAAAACACTGAAAAGGATCAGTTGCTTAGCAAATGTACCAACAACATCATAACTACCCAAATAAATATTAATCTCAGATGTTAAGGACTGCAAAGAGTCTGAAAGAATCCTAGCTTGAATCAACATGTGAAATGAAGCTAATAATGTCAGGAAAATACATTTTAAAAGAGGCATGACACTTAGACAAGAAATAGTATGGGACAAAACTTTGGCAGGATTTATCCCTTTCAGTCATTCTTGCTTCGAGTGTATAGTAAGAGACTACAGAGGCCAAAAACATTTCAGAAAAAGCTATCAAAGCCCCTTCTGTTTTCTCCCCATCATAGCTTCTGAGAGTAGATCAGAAACAGAAAGTCTGCTAGAAAATGACTAAAGCCATTAGACCATTTCCCAGTAAAAATCACATTAAACAAAGTTATGGCCAAAGCAGAAAACCTCTGGTATAGGAAATCTTTGCATCAATCTTCACTGTGCATGGCATCAGGGAGATACTAGAAGCAGAGAAAGTGTCATAAATTGATGTGTCAGAAGAAGCATTTTAGAGCAAATAAATGAAAGAGTAATATGTCACCAGCACCAGATGGCATTCATCTGAGAGCTCTGAAGGAACTCAAATATGAAATTACAAAACAACTAACTGCAGTATGAAGCCTTCTCACTATATTCGGCATCTGTACAAAGAAGCCTGAGAGAAGATCATGTAATGGCAGTTTTTGAAAGAGAGCTAGAGAGGTGAAACTTCAAGTTACATGCTACACTGAGACAAATCAGTAAAATCTCTAATAAAAAAATAAACAAATGGCCACTTTGTTACATGCCATATGTTATATTAGAAGCATGGGAGTTTTTCCAGATGGAAGGCATTTCTTGCACAGTCATTTGAAGGGGATATTATTTGCAAAACAGTGCATGGGTTTTGCACACAAAACAGCATTTTCTGCAGAAAAATGTTCTTTTCTTTAACAAAAAATAACCCTTTCTGCTCAGAAATGTGAGGATGTTCATCTCATCATAGTTTCATAATGGTGGAAACCCCTTTGATCATTTTCATATTTTCAAATATTCTTTCTATTCTTATTTATTTGTCAGAAGTCACCAAATTTAAAATTTTCCAGAACACAGGGAGAAGCAATGTCATTTGCTCCTCCAGATGTTATTGGATTGCAACACAAATGGAGCATTGCTAATGTTGATGGATGGTGAGAATTCTAGTTTAACAGTGTTTTAATCTAAAAAGGCTGGAAAATAAATTTGCTTCCTAGGTGAGGCAACACTTTCTACATTCTCCGTAGCAAGTCACTTCTTGTAGGACACATCCACCTCCATCATAAGACCGGAGGATTGAGTGGGTGTATATATATATATATATATATATATATATATATATATATAAGAATGAATGTCCAACTCTTATGCATCTTTGTAATAATTAATTCTTTTCTAAAATATTCCCAGGTGGAATTAACATATCAAGAACATGTGCCAACAAGTGCTTCTGTTACAGGAAAGGGTGTAGCTTAGTGAGGCAGAAGTTTCCTGCAGAAAATTGGCAGGAGAAGTTCTAAACCATTTCTAAACCACCCTTATTCACAAACTATTAACTCACCTCCATACCCACAGGACTTATTTTTCTATGAGACAACATCTATGATTCCACTTTAAGTGACTTGCCAATATCTTGTGGAACCTGGGAAAGCATAGGGAGGAGAACTAAGAGTCCTTACCCAGAGAACTCTAGAGCTATATTTCCCAAATTCTAGCCCTTCTGGGTTGTGGATTTCAACTCCTGGAGACCTTAGCTGCTTTGACACACGAGCAGTGATTCTTGAACCTAAAGTCCACCTGGAAGGGCAGAGTTTGGGGAACGCTGCTCTGGAGCCTCACAAATTCTAAGATTCCATGAGACGAAACCATGGCAATTAAAGTGGAATAAAGTGTTGTAACTGTGGTATGCATGGGCCCCTGGATCCAAAGTTGACATCACGACTCTTCTCACTAGCACCAATCTGAGAAGATCGAGATTCTTAGCTCAGAAAACTTTACTATTTTTACCACTCCCAACAGGTTAAATCTGCTTACAAAGAACATATGAGCCCTTCTTTCAGTGACTGCCAAAGCTGTGGCAATGTGTACAGGGAAAAGAGAGAGAAGTCGGGTGTGAAAAGGCAGGCACATTTTCCCATCTCAGCTGCAAGGAGTTTGCCATCTTTTTTACTACCATAATTAAATATTGTTTGCATTGCTTATTGACAGAGCACTAAGCTCCACTTCATTTTAATTTGTTCTTTGATAGTCGCCTTTCGCTGCTAATTGATTTTCAGGGAGGGGGTGCCTGATTTAATACTTACTGTGATGCTCAAAACAGAGAGCCAAGGTTAAATAGCACCAAGAAGTGAGCCCAGAATCAGTTCATCTTCTTAGCCAGTTTGCTTTACAAGCCATCTCTGGCTGATGCAGAAAATCTGCATTTATAAGAGATTTAGCAGCTATTCTACTCCCAACCTTTTCCAACTACAACTCCTGCTGCTCCTGCTGTTGCTATGGAGTTTACTAGAGGAGGGCTAAGAGAAGTACAAATGTCCTGGTTTCCCAGCAATGTACACTATAGGGAACAAGATGGACCATTGATTGTGAGGAATACACTGGTGGTGACAATGGACAACAGAAATTAGGAACACGTAGCAAGAGCAAAATGGCTTGAGTGTAAAACCCAACTCAGCCAAATACATGTTTAATTACCCTAAGCATGCTCTTGTGTTTCAGCCTCCATTTTATCACTAAGACCAGCAATAGGGCCCATCTGCAGGATTGTTATAAGAATTATTTAAAGGCTCTCAGTAAAAAGCTGCATTAGGAATAATATTGACATTTTCAGCAAGGTTAATTTCCTGTGGTTATTTCTGTACCGCTGAAATAAAAAAAAATATGTGTAAGTCCAGAACCTGTGTGTTTTGGCTAATGGAAGAGGCAAATAATGCAACCAGCCATTGCCTCTCTATCTGAATATCCATTTGACATTGCTGTCTGAGTGGCTGGATGTCTGTGACTCATTCCATCTCCAATCTCAATCTTGGGGCTGAATTTTGTAGAAGACCTCATAGCCCTAAGAACAAGTAGTCAACAATTTGGATCTCTCTGCTTCTTGTCTACCCCTTTGAGAAAGGCAGGATATAAATATTGTGTGTGTGTGTAATAAAAATAGTGTAGCTCCTCCCTCCATTTTTTGTTCTGACTAGTCTGATGAACAGTTCTAGAGAACTTCAAAGCTTGCCCATTTATACATTTTGACTCTACCTTAAAACGATCTTGCCCAACTGGTGATTCTTGTTTTATGGGGGAAGGGATGTGGGTTCTCCTGACAATACTCTCAAGATTTCTAAAATCAACTTGTCTAGCCCCTTCCATCATTTTGTTCTATATAGTTTAATGAAACAGTCTTGAGAGCTTGGAAGATTTTTCTGCCCATTTTTCTGGCTTGCCCATTCCTATGGTTGCAGGTTGCACTGCAGTGACTGTTAATAAGCAGTGACTGGGAGAAAGAAACCTTTTACTTTTACAAGTTACAGAACAGTATTGCCTAGATAGAGTGGCACTGTTCAAGCATTCACCTACTCATCGTTCAGCTGCATCCTATGGAAGTATGAGACAGTGATGTCAGTAGTCCTTACTTAGCACTGGCAGCAAATCAACATTTATGAATTTGTTATAAACTGGCTTGCTCTACACCATCAATGAAATGTTGTAACTTCTACAGGGTTTCTCTTTTCCCTCCCCACTCAGCATCTGCTAGCAATCAGATATTACCTTTCATTCTGTCCTTTATTGGCTAGTTCTGTAGAAAACTGACTTGAATTTTCATGGCATGTCTTCTTTTCTTTCCCCAGGATGATCCAGATGGAGAAGAAATTGAAAAGGATACTTCTAACTCTTTGAAGCTGGATTTCACAGAAGATGAACATTTTAAAACCAAGGTTAACTACTCTTACGCTGCTGTGCAGATACCTACAGACATCTACAAAGGCTGTGAGTTCCACAAAACTTTTCCACAAAACTCTTCATATTGAGACTGAAAACAACCCCATAGGGTAGACAAACTGTAGATCTGATGTCCATAGATTCGAGCTTCCTATGTAAGACAGAGAGGATTAATAGTTTAATTTATCTTTGGACTTAATAAAATCATTTATCCCTACCTAGGTGATTGATGCCAGGGTATCTTGGAAGTCTCTCATAAATAGGTTCACCTACTTGATGATGATGGATAGGCTCCCCATTCTCCAGCAACAAAATGGGGAGAACTGCACTCATTGATCAATAACTTATAAAGAAATAGATGTTTACTTCATCCTTTGCATATGAGATTTTCTCTTGGTGCCTACAAGTGATGATTTGGCTGCTTATGCTGTTCACCTCCTTTTGGTCAGTTTTTATTCCTGCCTTCTCCTTACTCTCCAGTTGTTTGTGACTATAGTTCCCATCACCCATAGCCAACATGGTCAACAGTCAGAGACATTGTTATCCAGAACACCAGAAGTGACTTGCAGTTTCTCAAGTCGCTGCTGACACGGGACATAAATCAGAAAAGTATTAGGCTTTGGCAGGTAACTAAAACCTAGTTTCCAATTCCATGATGGGGATTTACATTTTAAGGAGATATGTGATGCATGATTATGGCTCCATTTCCATGTGCTTCCAAAACAGAGGTCCCATGGAGGCCATCACATGATGTAAGGGCACTAATGGTGGAACTCTGTGGGAGTCAATTTCCACAGTGCATGGAAATGGAGCCCTAAATCCATCTCCAGGAATTGGATGTTACCCAACTCCAAATGGTCAAAAGCAGGAGATAGCAGTTGAAAGATTGACATCAATGCAGAAGACGGGGAAAGATGGCAGGGAACAGGGTAAGACAGTTCCCTCTGCTTTTCCCCACTTCCCCCTGCTTGTGGGTTGAATTCTCAAACAGACTTAAGAGCATCAAAATTAATGAATTTGTGACCTGCCTCACTCTGTTCTCAATGATTGTCAGCACAAGCTGGGATTCTGTTAGTCCAGCATGTAGGCTAGTGAGCGGGAAGAAAACCATGTGTGCATCAGCTATAAAGTAAGAATTTGCCTGCAGCACAATTCTTTATATGAACACAAGAGCTTTTAAAGTCCACAAATACTAAAAATAATTAAACATTGCACAAAAATTCTTGTAATATAACCCGGGGAGAAGAAAACTTTTGAGATATTTCTATTTGCATATAACAAACTTAAGACAAACATTGCAGTGTTATGTTTTTAGGCCAACTAAAAGGTTTAAATATACTACATGAACATTCAAAGCTAGCAAGCTTTTTCACCAAGCTTTGCTGTTTATATTCATTTTAGGGGAAGAAATGTCGACAGAATGCAACAGAGATGCATCTTTCTTGGGATGTTGATGCTTCTGCTTAACAAACCTCCCTACACTACAATTTTAAATTGAGTATCAATAAAAGAAAACCTAATAAAACTATCACTGCAATGTGGAATTGTTTTTAATGGAGCTGCTATATTTTGCTACATGACACACATTAGCTACACCTGGATGTCCATCTTTCATTTTTATATAGGAAAATGAAATAAGGAAACATTTTACATCCCTACTCTGGAGCTCTTTCTTTCCAGATTAAAAAGACTCCAGGTGCATCTTGTGCTTTTATTTTTGAAAAGTACAGCTACTTTGCATTCTATATGGCAGAGTCACAAATGAGGATGTCCAGCTAAAGCTTACATTATAAGCGCTGCAAGAATCAAGAGGAGCACCCCTTCTGCCACAGGTTGAATAGCTGCCTGGGGTTGTTTGGCTTCTACATTCTTGTTATGCACACATTTCTGCATGGGATGTTGTCTAGCAAAAGCTGTTCTTTCTGAGAAGGAAAAGGGTCATACATTCATTTGTTGTCCTTGTATACCATCAAGTTGACTTTAATTTATGGTGACACTATGAGTGACAGATCTCCAAGAGCCCCAGTCATCAAATGTTCTGCTGCAGTCTTCCAAACTCAAGCCTGTGGCTTTCTTGAGTGAATCAGTCCACCTGTACTATGGTCTCTGTTTTCCTACTGTCCCCCAGTATTATAGGCACATAACCTTTAATTTCCCACTTCCACATGCTATGGAGAAGTGATTACCTATTTGTCCCATGTCTCTGGTTGGACCATACTGTTGTTTCTATCCATGAGTAGTTCTAAATGAAAGCTTCTGTGGCTCCCTTCCTTCAGCCCTCTGTGGCTCCCTTCCTTCAGTTCACCTTTCCAACAGCCACACACTGTTGGCATGGATCACATTTCTTTGTAGCTGATGTTTGTATCTGGCCACAGAACAGAGAAGCAGAACAAAGAGCAGCAGGTGGCAATGAGTATACGGAATGGTAGCCTGGTGAAGGTCCCCTGGCATTGGAGTCACAAATTTTCTCTGACAACTGACTATTGAATGAAGTTCTCACAGTCCTCCTTTCTCACCGTAGTCCAGGCAAGTGGAGAAGGTGGGTGTAACACATTTTGGAGACATAATACACTCTAGAAAGTACAGCTCTTGATCTCTCTTTAATGGAAGCTTTGAAAATCAAAATGGTTAAGTCTTCTGTACCTGCTAGATTTGAGACTGTAATGTGCTTTGAAAAATTCCCCATTCAGTCAGTTAGAAATCTAATCAAAATCAAGATAGAAGGCTTTTTCTGCTTTTCAACTAGATTGGAAGCTTGGGAGGAGGGTGTTTTCGTTTTAGACTCAAGTAATATCTTTGTCTGAGAAGCTAATTCCACCCAACATAACCTTGATGGCAGAAATCATGCTGTTAACTTCAGTTCGTTGAGTCAAACTAACTGCCAGTACCTCACTCAAATGTGAAAGTGTTCATCTTTTTAATATAAAGGGGCATCAGGATAGCTTGAAAAAGATAATGATGCTGGGGAAAATGGAAGGAAAAAAGAAGAGGGGCCGTCCAAGGACAAGATGGATAGATGTTATCCTTAAGTGTCTGGCTTGACCTTGAAAGACCTGGGGGTGGCAACAGCCAATAGGGAACTCTGGCGTGGACTGGTCCATAAAGTCATGAAAAGTCGGAAATGACTGAACAAATTAACAATAATGACAAAGGAATTCCAGATCCACTATGTTGTAGTGGTTTGGTCTATGATTCTGGGCACCAGGGTTCAATTCCCGTCTCAGCAATGGAAGCCAGAAGGTTACATTGGGTGAATCACTCACTCTCAGACCTGGAAAACCTCACAATAGGGTCAGGATAACTTGGAAACAAGCTGAAGTCACATAACAACGAAAAGGAATCAAATTGCACATTAGAGACTGCATAAAAGAGAAATTTCTAATATACGTGTTTGTGAGCCGCAGTCTATGTCATCAGGTTCAGCATCTGATGAGATAGATTGTAGTCCTTGACACTTAATGTTAGACATTCATTCTTCCCAGGTAGTCACAAAGGTGATTCTGAATCCTTTTGTGAAGGTCAGTCTGTTGAGGCATTCAGTAGACAACTGTGAGTAGCTGGGGGCGAGGGTTGCATTTCTAAGCTAATCTCCCCCCATTAGATTTTAAGTTAAAACAAAGGGTTTTTAAAAAAAAGAATGAAAACATCTTCCACCCCCTTTAGAGTTTGAGAGATTTCAAGATTATTTTTAAAATCAAAATTTGGGGTGAGAGCTGGAGGGATCTTTGGAAACCCAAAAAAGAACCTTGGGCCACGCATGTTTTGCCCATAATGATTGTAAATGATTGGTCAATGTCTCTTTAAAAATAACATTAATCACTATAGTTCTGTCTCATGTTTATGGCTTACTTTTGAACAAGGATAGGAAGTCAACTCAAGAACACCTCATAGAATCATGGAATCTAGAGACCTCGTGGGCCATCCAATCCAACCCCCTGCCAAGAAGCAGGAAAATCTAATTCCTCTACCTCTTTCTCTCTGGGTCATTCTGATTGTGGCATTTCAAGTCGTTATGTTTGCCATAGCAAGGTTGTTCCTCAGAATAACACATCCAAGCATCTACTTATACAAACCTGTTACAGGCACAAATGTATGGAAATGGAATGATTTTGGAATGATTGCACTGCATTGGTGTCAGTGGATTAGAAAGGGTAATTCATTTTATTGCTTACTTAATCCAGGCTCAGCAGCTAATGAAACAAGTCATGAGTCTAGAAGGAGGAGACCTCAGGGTGGGTACCAGAATGAAATATTCATGATTTCCAGCCTCCAGTTCTTAATACTGAGCAAGTGTTGTCACCGTGCCAAAGTCATGTAAATCAACATAGTCCCGTTGAATAAAATGAATGAGAAGTTAGCTCACTCTGGAGATTTATGGCTTATTTAAAACATCACTATTGTCCTGATTGTCAGAATATGATGGAAGTCAGTAAAGGAATGAAGACAGATTTCCATGAGAAAACATCTCACTATCTAGAAACAATTGGTTCGAGGCCATTTTGAAAGATCGCTTGATTTCATATGACTTCTACCACACATCAGGCATTCTGAATTTTTCACATATAAGAATCTTAGTGAGCAGATCTGTTTCAGCTATACCTTTCAGCTAAACAATATAGACATAGTTTTAACATTACTGCTTCGAGTTTGCTTTCATTGTTCTGTTTTGCTGTGCTGAATATATGCTTTGCTAACTGACCTAAGCAAAAAAAACAAAACCTTTCATCATCTGAAGCCCCAACTACACCGACCATTTAATGCAGTTCAAAACTAGCTTCAAACTGCCATGGCCAGACAACAAACTCCCACAAAAGCACATGAAATAAGCCCTTTATCTGTAGTTTGTGTAATCACTATCTGGACCTCATGCTGGTTCCAAGATTTCCTGTGTAATCATCTGCACAGCAAAACCACTTTCTTCACTGCCATTTTGAAACTGCATTAAATTGTGAGTGTAGATGGGATCTTACTGGTTCACAGATGTTATTCTGAGCTAAATGTTTTGTTTTGTTTAAATCTGGTGTCTGATGAGAAGTTTTTGCAGTGAGATATTTACTTTATAAAATACCCTTTGGAATCTTTGGGAAAATTATTTAAACCTCTTAAAATTTGAAATAATTCATTACTAAGTAATTCCATCACTGCATTGCACTGTTCCATCTAGATGACAAATAGAGTATTGGAGTGTTTTTCACCTCTGCTTTGTGTTAATGGGAAACACAGAATCTGGAGAGTCATAAGAGAGATTTTGTGCCCTCCCCCATGCAGCCTGTTGATCTGAAAGTTCTTGCTAAACTTTCCACAGGAGTTACAGACTACAATTTGTTATATGATTATCCCTTAAGCACGCAAAAGTCAAGTGCCCTAAATAGCAAAGCACTACTTTCTGGTGCCATGTATTACTCTGTCCACATCATCTTCTCAGCAGGAAACTGTCAGAGAAATAACTCTATTGCAAGATCAATTGTTGATGTCTTGATCTTCCACATATATTGTTTTTTTCTGAGCCTCAAGGTCTCAAGAATACAGCTGTTCTTAGTATAATTGTTTCTAATGCACCTACTTATATAGGGCTTGGTAAAAATCCTAAAAAGTATGCTGCACTGATAAATTCTAGAATGTAAGCTTAGAAAACAAGCAGGAAAATCAGTGTAAAAAATAACTGTAGTAAATAATGCATTATACTCAATTTCCAGCTCTTTGAATATTATTTCTGGGTAATAGCCCAGAACCTACAACCAGGTAATGTAAAACTTACAGGAAATGTGCTCTGGATAAACAGAAACATTTCATTGATTACAAGGCAGCAGCATACAAAATCCGCCAGGGAATGACTAGTTCCAAAAGTCAACTGTGTGTCCAGTAATCGTCTTCCCTGAATCTACAATTTGGTGATGGATCTGGACATTGTATGTTTTTACCCTGTTTCCCCTTCTGCTCCCTCACCCATATTGTGTTTTTAGTAGTTGTATTTATATTTTTAATGTACCAAACATGCCAGGTTTGTAAGGAAACGTGACACTATTTCCTGTGCTGGTCAATGACCGAAATAAATGTTTTGATTTGATTTGATTACAAGGGAGAAAAAGAAGAAAATATATCAGCCCACAAAAATCTTGGTTTCGGGCTTAAACCAGACATAGACTGCCCTCACTTCATTTTATACTCTGTGGGATTGTTTATAAGATTGATTAATGGGGGGGGGGGGGGATGAGAATAGTTTTGATATGAAAGAAGGGGTTTAATATTTCCCCCATTTTAAAAAAGGGGAAAAATCTATGAGTTGAACTTAAAAAGATGATTTTTTACTAAGGCAATGCATTGATATAGAAGAATTTTATGACCATTGCCAACTTTCTTTTTTCTGTAATATTAAAATGGGAAGTATAAATATTGGGCTCAATGGGACTTGTATATCACAATACGACTTGTAATATCACAACCAGTGTAATTCCCCTTAGTTTCAGTAGATCTTCTCTGAGAAGGAATAACATTGGATTGAGCTCATTGTTTAAATGTTAGCAATCATAACATGGAAAGAAACAAGATTGTTCCTAACTAATACAGGAAGGTAACAACTTAATAGTTATATGAGGCAATACCCATGACTTGGAAGAGAGTTGGATGGTAGCAAATATATTTGAAAAATTGTATTCTGCAAACACACTGAGAATAACATTGCATATATCTTGGGAAGTGGGACAAAGTTCATATCATTGTGTAGATATAAGTGCATAAATATGCTGCAGATTAATTTTCTTCAGGAAAGGTTTGTGGATTCCGCACAACCACCGAGTAGTAGATATACTTTGTATCACTGTAAACAGAGGGTACTTTTAGAATGCTCTTATTTTCAGTTCCCTGGAATGTCCCATTTACCATGGTTTGGGAAGGATCTTGGTCACTAATTTTTCACAGTATAGCTTTCCCTCTTCATTGTATTTCTTTCAATTTTTTCTTACAAAAATCCATTTTAAAAGAGGTACAATAGCTCCACAATACCTTTTGATTGTGAGTAATTTGAAGTCCTCTGTCTACAAGTGCCTTAATGATAAGGAAGAGCCACAACACAAGGACTAACTCCATTTAATATGAAAGTGAAAGCCATCCTGTTTCTGTCAATTAAAGGCAACTTTCCATATATGGAAAAAATTGGTTCACTTGTCTCTCATATAATGTATCAACCTAGGGCCTTTCCAGACTGGCCATTATCCCAGGAGCATCTGCGCTTAAAAATCGTGGATGTTCCTGGGGGCCTATCTACACACGCGCCAGAGAGCATGGACAGCGAGTGGTGAGGGGAGGCCTGGTCTCTGAGAGGTCTCTTCTATCTTGTGGGGTTCCTCAGGGGGCCATTCTCTCACCTCTGTTGTTTAACATCTATATGCAACCACTTGCTCAGCTGGTTCGAGGTTTTGGGCTTGAGTGTTATCAGTATGCCGATGACACTCAGCTGGTGCTGAAGATGGAAGGCCGACCGGACTCTGTACCCGATTGTTTCCATCAGTGCCTCGAGGTCGTTACTGGATGGCTGCGTGCCAGCAGGTTGAGGGTGAATCCAGCAAAGACGGAGATCCTATGGCTGGGTGGACCGGGCAGTGGGGACATCCATCTGCCCACCCTGGATGGCGAGGCGTTACGCCCATCATCATTGGTAAAGAGTCTGGGAGTCCTTTTGGACCCTCTGCTGACAATGGAGGCCCAGGTCTCCGCCGTGAGCAAAACCGCCTTCTTTCACCTGCGGCAGGCTAGACGGCTGGCCCCCTACCTGTCCAGGGACGACCTAGCTACGGTGATCCAGGCCACGGTCATCTCAAGACTGGACTACTGTAACGCCCTCTACATTGGCCTCCCTCTGTCGGTGATTCGGAAGCTCAAGTTGGTACAAAACGCAGCTGCTCGGCTTCTTGCGGGAATTCCGATGAGATGCCACATAACACCAATCTTACTACAGCTGCATTGGTTACCAATTGAGCACCGGATCACTTTCAAAGTGATGGTACTCACCTTTAAGACCTTGCATGGTCTGGGGCCAATGTATCTGAGGGATCGTCTCACCCCCTACCAACCCCAGAGATCCCTCCGTTCTGAGGACCAAGATCTATTGGAAGTCCCCCGTGTCAAGACCTTGCGTCTAACGGCAACCAGATGCAGAACCTTCTCAGCAGTGGCGCCATCAGTCTGGAATGCTCTGCCACCTGAAGTTCGTGCCCTGCGGGACTTACCAGCTTTCCGCAGGGCATGTAAGACATACCTGTTCCAACAGGCTTTTAATGTTTGATACTGTTGTTTTTAAATTGTTTTAAATTGCTTTTAAACTTTGTTAGATTTTAGCTATTCTTGTAAGCCGCTCCGAGCCCCAGGGGAGTGGCGGCATATAAGTTTAAATAATAAATAAATAAAATAATAAATTTCTGGGGTGAGTGTCCAGATTTTCTTCCAGGAAAGCCTGGGAGAACATAGGGACAATGTAATGCCCTCCCCAAAAGCCCCCTAAACAGAGTAAAAAAAATAAAAGAACTCACCCTGGCTCCATGGGATGGCGGTCGGAGTTCTCCTGGCACATACAAATGATATGCCAGGAGAAAAGGGGGCAGGAGTGATTTTCTTCCCCCCCCCCCCTTTCTCCTGGTGCATCATTTGTACATGCAGAAGAACTCTGGCAACCATCCCATGGAGCCCGAGTGAGTTCTTTTCCTTTTTACTCTGTTTTCTTTTTACTCTTTTGGGGAGGGGGTGGTATTCCCACAGTTTTCTGGGCTAATTTAGCCTGGAAAACTATGGAAATACTGTCTGGACTGCAGTATTCTGTGGTCCAGACACTGGAAGTAGTGGGCTTATCCCGCACCTACCAAGAAGGCATAGAATAAACCCACTCTCAAATTAATTTGCCACAAACCAGGAGTTTCCTGGTTTGTGACGGATTAATGCAGGTTTGTCCAGAACATTGTCCAGACAGCCCCCTTTTTATTATGGAAGTTTCTGCATTAAAGAAGCTGTCTAGATCCACCCTTAGTGCAGTACTGGAAATGATCGTTCTTTAGACCAGTTAAAGACCTCATCCCACAAAGTGGGGGGGAGGTGGCATTTCATGGTGTTCCACCTATAAGAAGATTAAGAATTTATTCATCCTCAACACACAATCTCCTTGCCCCATTTCTAGCTCAACCATCTGCTTCATTTTTCATCACACAGGAGGGCAATGTCTCTTCCCATTTCAAGGAGACCAACACATTTTTAATGGGATCTGGCCATCCTCTTTAAACCCCTATTCTCATGGAGACCAACACACTTTTAAAACATTTCTCTCAATGGGGTCTGCCCTGTCCTTGTTGACCCACTATTCTTGAGGAGACCAACACACTTTTAAAACTCTTCTCTCTCCTTTCAATGGGATCCGCACTATTTTTAAACCACTATGGGCGACAGAAGGGGCATTAGCAGACCACCCACATGCACACTTACACCAAAACACCACAAAATGGAGTGCCAATTGGCAAATCCACTACTTCCCATCCCTACTTTAAAGTGTTTCTATACACAGAGGAATGGGGTCATTTCCTGTCCATTCAAATCCACCCACTTCTACATGCTGCAGAGATGGAATTTCATGGGCAACCCATGGAATGAGTTGTGTATCTTTTGATGGAATTTATGGGATTTTATCTTTGAAGTGTGTCTAAATGGAGGAAAACCTTCGTCTGATGAGGGCTTAAATCTGCCCAGGTGTCTTTCTTTTATCTACAGTGTGGTAGCTGATTTGTGGTATCATGTGTGGATAGTTTATTTTTGGCTCCTTAGTTTATTTTATATCACATTTTAATACAAAAAACACAAGGCAGATATTTGTGGAATAGTCTGCTTCCATGGCAAATGTAATATGACTGCAAATATTGGTAAAATTCAGCTTGGCCTGAAAGGTGTGCCCTCTCTTTTAGACACTTTTAGATCTAACCTCTCGTAAGGAGGTTTAGTTGTTGCTACTATTTGCATATCCCTTTAACTATGTTTTTAAATTCTGGATATGGCTTTTAACCTTGTTTTGCTGTTTTAATGTGGTTTGTGTAATTGTGTTGTATTGATTTTATGATGATTTAATTTATTATTGATTGTTTATATTGCCCATTTTCTTTGTTTTTAATTTCATGTTATTAGTCGCCCAGAGTCCTCATGGGGAGAGGGGGTAGGATACAAATAAACTTTTGATTGATTGATTGATCCTGGGGATAAGACTGATCTAGACAAGGCCCAGTGACAGAAGGTGTTCTTGGATAGTCAAATGGAGTCAACCAAATGGAGTAGGGAACTATTATAATTGTCAACTAAAGTTTGAGGTCAAAGCTTGGGTTGAGTTTTGATCAAATAGTAGCTATATAGACTGAATGATAATATGACAGGAAAGGCATGAGTGTAGTAGTTTCCTAGATTCGGTTTATTTTTATTTCAGTCTGGAGTTACGATTTATTTTTGGCAAAAATCATGAGTAGAGCTTGCACAAAGGACAAATGTATGTGACTCTTTAATTGGAAAGAACTTCAGCTGCTGCCCATCAGAAAAACTCCACTGATTTTCACTGAACTGTATGAACTGCTGCTAAGACAGAGGTCATAATGCCTTTAGCTTTCACCAAGACCCTATAGTGACACTGTAATAGCATAATAGTCCATTACCTTAACAGTTTTTCCATATCTGTACACTTCACTAGGAGGCACCAAAGGCTGTGGCTTAATGTTTCCTGTTCCTTTTATACTTTGGTTCTTGGAAGGAGAGTCCATGGAGGAGTGACATACTTCACTGTCTGTGCCAGGGAGAGGCAGTTGCCCGAGCAATAATTGTATTGCCTTGTCATTTTCCTACTGGTCTTTAAGGAAGAAGCTGCCATTACCTATTTCTTATTTGGCATGTAGCCTTTATCTCTGGAATAATTACACCGCTTGTGGTGCCAAAAATGTCCCGGCCCGTCTTCTAGTAACTGACTCAGAAAAGTATGAATTTGGCTTTTCTTTTCTTTTCTTTTCTTTTTTTCTTTTTTTTTGGTCGTGTCAGGAGCGACCTGAGAAACTGCAAGTCGCTCCTGTTGTGAGAGAATGAATTTGGCTAAGGTCATTACAATCAACATGCTTAAATACTTAGATCTTTTAGCCATATAAATAGATCCCTCTTTACCAGATTTCAAGCTCTTACCACGAAATGCAGAATAAATGAGCTAATCAGCCACACTGGAGATGGAGTTTGTAGGCTGAGCTGGCACTATCTAACTCAAGGGAAGGAAAAGAGGAATTGCTGGCCCAAATTGCACTAACCTTATGGTGGTTGCAATAGCAGTTCCTTTATTCATTTATGCAATTTCACACATGTGCCACTGGAAAACGTTCCTGTGAATCTAAAATTGACCTGCCAAATCTCTCTAGAAAGAAACAAATTTCTCTCTTGTTTTCCAACTGTCTGTAGTGAGGGGAAGAAAATGCTTTCTGGATGAATGTTTTTGTGTAAATCACATATCCTTTAAAATGTCACTGTAACTGAAAATGTTGATGCAAAACTTTAACTCCAAATGTACTTTTTAAATCTTCAAATCAGGCTGGCTTGTCTGCTAAAAATATCCATCCCTTCTACATATCACTTAATGGAGACAAAATGGTTTATTCTGGATCTGTCTTCATCTGGGTATAGAGGAAAGTGTTTTCCTCCAAAATGAAAAAGTTCTAAAGAAGAGGGAACATGTTTATTTTGTCACCTGTCATCCCCGTGTACTGGATTCTTATTGTGATGAAAAAATTGTTGTCATGTATATTAGTAACTATCATACTGAAGATTCAGCTGAAGTTTATACATGACATTTTGCAAAGATCTACCATGAACATTATCCACACAATCCACTGGTAGTAGTTTATGTTAGAGTATGCTGTATTGTGCTGTGCTACACTACAATACTTTACCTTGTACTACACTGTACTATAAATTACTAGCTTTTGATGGCAACGTTGTTTTTTTTTCAATATTGTAGCTGTTTTTAATATATTTTTGAGTGCAGGATTTAAAAACACACAAAATGCCTTACCACACACCATTTTATCAAAAATTCAATATTTTCTTAATCCCATTGTTACTGGATTTATGTTAAGTATGAACACTGATGTTCCCGCAACATTTCTTTTTGTCCGTTTGAATGGATTTTTGTGTTTTATATCAGTTTTTGAATGTTTATTGGAAACCTTTAATAGTTTTCTTATTGTTTACTCTTGATTCCCCAAATAAATTTTACTCAATCACATATTACAAAAAAAAATCCATGCAAGTAGTGGGGAGGCTGTATGTGGTGAAGCAAATCTGAGGTCATTTTTTGAATTAGAAAGCCCAATTCCCATAAAAGCACATATTTTTAAAAGTGTTTTTATGATCCACAGTTTTGCTGGCCTGCTTTTTCATCCCTCCTTTCCTCCAATTATTTCAGAGTGGTCTAAATGGTTCCTCCTCCTCCCCACTTTCCACCCTCACAATAACAACTTTGAGACGTAGGTGAACCTTAGAAAGTAATTGGCCCTTTGAATGTTGTGGCTCAGTGGGGTCTTGAGCCTAGATCTTCTAAGGCCAAATCTAGCATTTTTAACCATTACACCATATTAGCTAAGAGTTGTGGATAGATGGATCAGAGTGAATGTTTTAAGCCTATTGTTTTTGCTTTTAACAGCAGCCTCCTGGGTGTACTTGGATAGTTCTCAAGGCAAGACCTCCCTGAGATACTTGCTACTTTACATGTACATAAAACCGAAAGTAAATTCTCTTAACGGCTAGCTCCAAAATAATAAAAAGGCATGCTGGAACCCTCCAAACTCCTTAAATCAGCATTTTTGCCCCGTCCAAAAAAGAATGGCTAGTTTTGAAAGAATATCCATTCATCTTTTAAATAGGTTACAAGCCACTCCCCATATTGTGAAACTTCAACAATCACTTGTTTTTCAAAGCTAGATTTAAAGTACTCACCCCTCCAATTTTGCATATTTTTTATTTATTTGACATTTTAGCATAAAGACTCCTAAATTCAGAAATCTGTCTCTGGATACATTGTAGTTGCTTGTTGTAACTTAATGTGCCTTACATTCAAAGCTGTGCCTTTCTTCTGGCTTGATCTCGAAGGAAAAGTGGCAAATAGGAATATGTGGATACACCACATTGCTTATGTCAAGGATGAGCTATTTTCAGCCCTCTGGATGTTGTTGGACTGCAACTCCAATCATCCCTAGACAGGAAAGGTAATGTTGCAGAAAATTGGGAGCTGGCATCCGTCAACATCTAGAGTCTTCCCTGACTGGCATTCATGAACTGAATCAGACCACAAGGATAGTGTCAACATAATATGGATAATTCAAAATAAGTAAAAAGAGATGTGCTTCAGGAGTTAAGCACTTACTCGTGACCAATTCCACATACATCCATAATGACATTTAAAGTGAGCCATTAGCAGCAACATAATTTAATTCTAATAGTATTGACTCATTACTTGTAAATTTATTTATTTTTCAGATAAATATGTCAAATTAAATGAGCAGGTTGTGCAAAATGTTAATTTCATTGTTGAGGTGGGGGTAGGGAAAGAAGATGAGAAAAACAACCTATATGCCTTGCCATTTCAGCATTTATTTCATTAGCACTCAATTTCTTAATCCTGCAACTTGGCATTTATTTGGATGACCTTTGCAGTCAATCTAAGAAACCTAATTTTCTGCTTCTCTGTCTCGTAGGATAGGAGTGCGCAGCCACCACCAAACAGAAGTTGCTTTAAAAACAATTGCACTCCCCATTTTTCTGGCTCAGTGTTTAGACCACCATAATATTAGATAAATATAAACATCTCCGGGTAGACCTTAAATTTGTTGTGAGAACCTTGATTACTGGTTTCTGCCAGCTGTAAGTTTTAAAACATTTGGAAAGTAGTAATCTCCTTCCACTCAAATAAATCCATAATATAATTATTCACAAAAGACATCTAAAGAATTTGCACCATTGTTTTTAGCACAGAAAACAAAAGTTCATACATTGATATTTTTTGACCCTCAAAAATCCACACACCCCAAAAAAATCCTCACCATGTTAGGAAAGCTATTGTGATCAGACCCCTATTTAAAAAAAAAAAAAAAGCAAACTAGGAGTTTACTTTTTTTTGAGAATTCTGCCAGGATACATTTCAACAAGAGTTAGGACATATTTTTCGTAATTCAAGAAGGCTGCACATGCCCCTTAACATTCAAATGCTGTAAACCATAACTGTTTAGAAAATTGAAAAGTCCTTGGAACTAACCCCCTAGAAAGTTTCATTAAGATTGATCATGCATTTTTTGAGATATTAAATGTTTTAGCCTCCATTATATTCTTGATGCAACCTTAATTATTCTGGCGCTACTATGCCTGAATAATAATGTGAAATTTATACATTTTGACAGCAACACATTTTGAATGATAGTGCTTAAAGGAATGCAGTCTGGGGGTTTTCCCCTTCTTTGACAAGAGCTGAAAAATACAAATTCTGTTACAGACCTTTACAAAGAACAGCATGAATAAAAATTCTTGATTTGGGATTGGTCATTGGCATATCTTTCAGCCAACATTTTTGCCCTGAAATTTGTTTGAGGGAAAAATACTGCAGGGGTGAGTTGGACCTGGGTGAAGTTTTCCTCCAAAATCTAAAAAAATATATTGCTTTTCTAAGTTACTGTTTGCAGTAGTTTTCTATTGGATGTCTTAGTTCTGGTCAGTTTATCTGTCTGCTTTCTTTTTGTCCATTTTAAGCCTGACTTTTCCCAGTGGTCTGAACCAAGGAGAAGTAATGAAAGGAATGCAATGATCACATGATTAAGTGTAGCCAATCCTATTTGGGGACATGATAGTGATGTCACTAAATGGAAGTGAGGAAACAGATTACTTCCCTGTTGTCAAACCACAGAGTCAACTATCCATGCTGCACTGTGCAGTTGCACTATAGACACACTATAGACTCATTCCTTGCTTTTGCAGTGCACACAAGCAAAACAGACCCTGTGTGCCTTTCAACAGAGATGTCCTCTGCAAACCTTTCAGTTACCTTTTAAGCCCCTGCTTCCAAAATTCACTGACATGGAACCCCTCTATGGGAAGCGGAGAAGTGGTCTTTCCACTCCCCACTGCACAGTTTGGTTTCCCACATTTTCCTCAAGTTGAAAACACCCGTTCCACTCCCTTTGTCATCAGAGTAAGTTTGCTTCCATTATCTACCTAGAAGCTGTTGGTTTTCTAGCCCTTGAAAACTGGGTCAGCCAGCCAGACAACATTAAGGCTGCACTCTTCATTTATCTAGAAAGACAATCTAAGTAGTAGGATTAAATGAGGCTGAAAATCATAGGTATATCACTCCATGCTGATGCTGTTCCTCATTAAACTTCATCTTGTTTCAGAAGGAAGGCACTTTTCCATCTAGGAGTCTGACTCTTTTCAGGACCAAGGACAGCTCCTGCCTTCTCTCTCTCTCTCTCCAGGAAGCAGTGATACCTTTATTGGACAAACTTTGAAACATAAAATACATCATACAAGCCTTTGATGCCTCACTAACTCCTTCATCAAGCAAAGATGTTAAAAACCATACAGGATTTCTCTATCAGGAGGAATCTATGGTTTTTAATATCATTGCCTGATGGACAAGCTAGTAAAGCTTCCAGGTGCTTGCATTATGTACACGTATTTACTTGGGTCTATTGTAATGTGCACTCAATTTTGAGGTGCTCATTACAAAAAAAATTGATTTCCAACCATTTTGTCACCAATTCCCAGCAGGGTGCAAGCATAAGCCATGCCCTTCTGCTTGCAGCCTGGGCTTGGTAAGGGGACACTGCTTCTTCTTGCCTCTTACCTGATAATGACAACCATTTCCATTTTCTGTTTCTTGATATTGTTCTTCTCCATTTGCTTTAGAACTCACTTTGTCTTTTGTTCAAACCCACAGGAACCCAATTCGTACTGTACATTTTATTTTCTTTTTGCTTGAAATATGTCAAAGATGCACATTAGAACAATGCCTGCCAGACACAAATGTCTGTCCCTATCCTAAGAGCCCATATAAAATTGTGGAGGAAGTGGCAAGCACTCCATCTCATCTGTAATAAGTTTATTTCCATTGGAGAGAAGGTGTATGAATAAAGAGTAACAGGGCTGTGATTACTTACTTACTTACTTACTTACTTAGGCGATCCCTCGTTTTCCGAGTATGATGGTCCTCCAATGTTCTTGTGGGTCCGTAAGTGGCTGTGGAGCCCTATTCTTGCTCTGCACCTTCTTCCGCAGTGAGGGCATTGGTTTCCAGGTGGAAGGCGGTCCCGGTCGGGGTTGCCTTGACGCGCCTTCCTCCTAGCACGTTTCTCTCTTTCACCCTCCACTCGTGCCTCCTCGAATTCTGCAGCACTGCTGGTCACAGCCGACCTCCAGCTGGAGCGCTCAAGGGCCAGGGCTTCCCAGTTCTCAGTGTCTATGCCAGAGTTTTTAAGGTTGGCTTTGAGCCCATCTTTAAATCTCTTTTCCTGTCCACCGACATTACGTTTTCCGTTGATAAGTTCGGAATAGAGCAACTGCTTTGGGAGACGGTGGTCAGGCATCCGGACAACGTGGCCAGCCCAGCGGAGTTGATGTTGGAGGACCATCGCTTCAATGCTGGTGGTCTTTGCTTCTTCCAGCACACTGACGTTTGTCCGCTTGTCTTCCCAGGAGATTTGCAGGATTTTCCGGAGGCAGCGCTGGTGGAATCGTTCCAGGAGTTGCATGTGACGTCTGTAGACAGTCCACGTCTCACAGGCGTATAGCAGGGTTGGGAGGACAATAGCTTTATAGACAAGCACCTTGGTCTCCCTACGGATGTCCCGGTCCTCAAACACTCTCTGCTTCATTCGGGAAAATGCTGCACTTGCGGAGCTCAGGCGGTGTTGTATTTCAGCGTCGATGTTGACTTTGGTGGAGAGGTGGCTGCCAAGGTAGCGGAAATGGTCAACATTTTCTAATGTTACACCATTAAGCTGTATCTCTGGCATTGGGGAGGAGTTGGCTGGTGACTGCTGGAAGAGCACTTTGGTTTTCTCAATGTTCAGTGACAGGCCAAGCTTCGTGTATGCTTCTGCGAAGGTGTTTAGAGTGGCTTGTAGATCTTCTTCTGTATGCGCACAGACGACATTGTCATCAGCATACTGGAGTTCTATAACAGATGCTGTTGTAACTTTGGTTTTGGCTTTCAGTCTGCTGAGGTTAAACAGCTTGCCATCTGTCCGATAGATGATTTCCACTCCGGTGGGAAGCTTCCCATCAACAAGGTGAAGTATCATTGCGATGAAGATGGAGAATAGAGTTGGGGCAATAACACATCCCTGTTTGACACCCGATTCCACCTTAAATGGGTCACTTTGGGAGCCATTGCTGTCCAAGACTGTTGCCATCATGTCATCGTGGAGGAGCCGCAGGATGTTCACAAATTTGTTAGGGCATCCGATTTTGTGGAGGATGGTCCAGAGAGCGCTGCGATTCACTGTGTCGAATGCCTTGGCAAGGTCGATGAATGCCATGTACAGAGGTTGGTTTTGTTCCCTGCATTTTTCTTGGAGCTGTCGTGCAGTGAAGATCATGTCCACGGTTCCTCTGGAGGGGCGGAAGCCGTTCTGGGATTCTGGGAGGGTGTCTTCTGAGAGGGGCAGGAGGCGGTTTGCAAGGATTCTTGCGAGGATTTTCCCAGCGGAGGTTAGAAGGGAGATACCTCGATAGTTTCCGCAGTCTGTTCTTTCCCCTTTTTTGAAGAGGGTGATGATGGTGGCATCCTTGAAGTCTGCTGGGATTTTCTCGGTCACCCACACTTTTTCTATGAGCTGGTGGAGTTGGTGTGTCAGCTCAGGTCCTCCCTCTTTGAAGATTTCAGCAGGGATCCCATCCGGTCCGCTGGCTTTGTTATTCTTCTGCTGGCTGATGGCATTGCTGACTTCTTCCAAACTAGGCAGTGCTGCAAGCTCATCCCTGGTTTGTTGTTGCGGGATTTGTGAGAGGACCTCTTCGGCCACATTGGAGCTGCGGTTCAGGAGGCTTTGGTAGTGTTCTTTCCAACGTAGTGCAATTGAGTTTTGGTCCTTCAGGAGTTTGGTTCCATCTGATGAGCGTAGAGGCTGTATGCCATGGTTTCTTGGTCCGTAGATGACCTTTGTGGCTTTGAAAAATCCTTGAGCATTATGGGTATCTGCCAGGTGTTGTATTTCTTCAGCCTTCTTTGTCCACCAGATGTTCTTGAGTTCTCTTGTCCTTCTTTGGACCTCGGCTTTTGCACTAGCATAGATCTTTTTCTTAGCAGCACAGTTGATGTTTCTCTGCCATGTTTGGAAGGCTTTCCTTTTCTTGTCAATTAGCTGTTGGATCTCGATGTCGTTTTCATCAAACCAGTCTTGATGTTTCTTGGCTTGGTATCCAATAGTTTCTTCGCAGGCTTGGATGATGGAGGTCTTCAGTTTGTTCCAATGTTCCTCAACATTTTCGGGGTGTTCTGTGGGTAGATGGTTCTTGAGTGCTGTTTGGAGATGGGCTCGTCTGGAGGGCTCCTGAAGGGCTTGGGTGTTCATTTTGCGCCTTGTCTTTCTGCCTTGGAGTCTGCGCTTGGGAGCGATCTTGATGGCCATCGAGGATCGGATTAGCCTGTGGTCAGTCCAGCAGTCGTCAGCACCTGTCATGGCTCTTGTGAGGAGCACGTCACGGCGGTCTCTGGCACGTGTGATTACATAGTCTAAGAGGTGCCAATGCTTTGACCGGGGGTGCTTCCATGATGTCTTGAACTTGTTTTTCTGGCGGAAGAGCGTGTTGGTGATGACAAGGTTGTGTTCCGCACATTTGGTGAGAAGCAGGATGCCGTTCGGGTTGCTGTTTCCAACCCCGTCTTTTCCTATGGTTCCTGGCCACAGGTCGAAGTCTCGCCCGACTCTTGCATTGAAGTCCCCCAGGAGGATGATTTTGTCCTCCTTAGGTATCCCCGATAGGACGGTGTCCAGCTGACAGTAGAATTTCTCCTTGATGTCTTCGTCAGCATCTAGTGTTGGTGCATAGGCACTTATGATGGTTGCCCGTTGGTTTTTGGCAAGATTGATTCGGAGGGTTGAGAGACGTTCGTTGATGCCAGTGGGTGCTTCGGACAGATGTTTCACCAGATCATTTCTGATGGCAAAGCCGACTCCGTGCATTCTTTGGTCTTCTTCAGGCAGTCCCTTCCAGAAGAAGGTGTAGCCTCCTTTTTCTTCCTTCAGCTGTCCCTCCCCTGCTCTCCGGGTCTCCTGAAGGGCTGCTATGTCGATGTTGAAGCGTCCCAGCTCCCTTGCAATGATGGCAGTTCTGCGTTCGGGGCGTTCACTGCCACTGTTGTCCATCAGAGTCCGTACGTTCCACGTACCAAAGTTCATTTTTCTTTTTTGGCCGCAGGGTGGTGACCCCACTGGACGCGGCAGTCCAGTCAGGGATGAGAGAGGCAGACTATGTTTAGGGCACCTTTTCTAGCCCCCTCCCCATGTGGGGTGAGCAGAGTGGATCCTCAGAAGGGCTGCTCAGTCGCGGATACAGCTGCCGACCTACTCAACTGCCTCGGTCCTTGAGGTAGAACGACTGAGTCCATACCCACCGCCCATGTGCCAGTCTGTGACTAGGGGCTTCCAGATTTCACAGTCCTGCCCCCGTCGCCACTCGCTAATCGCCATGGGACTTTGGTTGGTTGGTTTTTATTTTCTTTGGAAGACGCCTGTGCGTGGGTTTTTTTAATGTGTGGAGGTCAGTGCACAACTGATCAACACACAGTCTTCACAGAGTGAGGTTCCACTGGTGATGTAGTTTAACACAATGACCGTGGCTTCTCAGTCTGTTGCAGCCTTCTTCCGCCTTCGCAGCCGTTGTAACATGTGCCATGTTATCCTCCGCCTGCTCCGCCGTTGAGGTCTTTGGGTCTTCGGACTGTTCTTGGTCTGGGACCTCCCCCGCAGCCACTCCTGGGAGCGCACGACTCCAGTTGCTGTGCCTACAGGTTCATCGGAACACGCAAGCCCCCTCACCACGGCAAGGTGACAGTCCGTCGAGGGGGAGGGCTGTGATAAGCTTAACCCTTAATAGAATCTGAGTTTCTACTCCACCCTTGGTTTTTTGCCTTGCTGCATTCTAATTCTGTATCTTGAATGTCATGTATGATCACAGCTATGCTAAATTACATAGCAGAATTCCTACTTGTGCTTTCATTCTAATATGTAAAGCAGAAACATTCTTGTGAAGAGTGGGGCTTCTCCTTCTCCTTCTCACCTGGAAAGAGGAGGGGATGCCAGGGAAGGATGGTGGGGGCTGAATGAGGCCAGCTGGGAAGCTGCCAATCCTCCATCAGGCCAAGGCTTGTGAGTTTGCTAGTCTCAGACTGATGAAGGGGCATTAGCAAGGTTTTGGCATGCGATTGTAATACGCCATTGAATGTAATGTGCACCTTCATTTTGGCTAAGCAACTTTAATGCTTGGGAGGTGGTCCAAAAAAGTATCACTGCATTGTGGATTTTGTGGCTTGTTGTATTTGCTGCATGGCCGTGCAGCAAAATACAACAAGCCCCAAAATCCTCTGGTTTTTTCATTCCATTTGCCAAACAGAGGATGAAATGTAATGATCAAATTACTTGGAAGACTGAATTGGTTTATCAAAGAGTAAAGATTTTGCAAACACTTCAGCTGCTAAGTCCCATTTGTAAATAAAGTAGACCCTCGGTATCCATGGATTCTACATCTACAGATTCAACCCCCACCACAAATTCAACTAACCCATTTTTAATTCCCCCCCCCCCAAAAAAAACATTATATAAGAGATGTCACTTAATTATATTATTATATGTAATAAGATTTGAGCATCCATGAGTTTTGATAGCCATTGGGGGGGGGGGGGGGCTGGAACCAAATCCCAGTGGATATCAAGGATCTATTGTACTTTTAGTACCATGGTTCCCAACTTCAGAATCTCTCACCTTTGGTCTTCCTGACTAGGAAATCTGGGAGTTGAGGTCCAAAATAGCTGGAGAGCCAAATGTAAAGAACCACTGTGTTAATAGAATGGGAGGCGTTTTGCCGTGTTACCATTGCAACCATATGACAGAAGGCCACAAGTTTGACGCCTCTGATCTAAACTCTGGACTCCTATGGATGGAGCCTAGAATTGCCTTGACATTTTAAGCTACTGCATCACACTGACTTGTTTCTGAAACACCCATATTGATTCTTAGTAATCACAGTCTCCCTTTCTAACTGTTGATTATGTTTTCAGTAGTTATATTCCTAGGTTGAAGTAAGGGATTTAAGTAGGCCCTTCATGAGAAAAGCTTCAAAGTGTTGAAAGTACTAGTCAGATGTTATGTACTATTTATTATTTGTCAAGGATGGACAGTCATGGTGTGTTTAGTGAGGAAGGTGATTTATGCTTCTGAGCCCCCACAGTAGGATCCATGACATTATTTTGGACTGCTACATCACCTGAAAATTGCAACTTGAAGTCAATTTTAGTTGTGAAAGGCAAGTTTGGAAGGTTTAAGGGAGTTGTAAAAGATGCGGAACTGAACTGAGTGCTCCAGGTACAATGCGTCTGTTTCGTGGAGGTGTGAAATGCAGCTGAATAAATTAAATTGTATTCTGACAGACAGTGGGTAGCAGTGAATAATTTTTGAGCTTTGCCATAATTGTAACATATCAATAAATACATATAATGTTGATGTAATGTAATCAGTTTGAATAACTTCAATGTAATGTTTATTTTGAATTGGCTTTCATAAGAAAAGCAACAATCTTAGCCAGACCTGTTTCAGACTCACGCTTTTAAATTATCCCTTGATTCCCTGTTGTGGATGGCAGGAAGCAGCAGTGGGTTTTTTGTAAAAAGAAACACAACAGAGGTTGTCATGGGATTGAAATAAACAAATGGTTCCTCATGACTTGCCAACCCAGAGCTTGTATGCCACATTTCTGGTCCTCCACCTTCATCCGAGGATTTCAGCACTGAAGCAATGGAGGAGCACTATCGGTAGCTGGCATGCTAATTAAAACATTTAATATAACACCCTCTATAGTCACTCGTCACTACACACACAAATTGCATTTTATATATTTTTTTATTTACAGTGCCAGTTTTAATTAAATCTGTAATCTTTTGCCAGGGAAGGGCGGAGAAGGAGGGTGTGGCCTGGACTCTTTGCTTTCCTTCCTGGGTGGAGCTTCTGGTTCAAGCTTTCCATACTAGATCTTTTTCTTGTGAGATCCTTTTTGAGGAAAGGAGTAGAAAAATGAAAGAGAAGAGAAGGACAATGTTGTGGATAAAAGACCGAAAGAAGAAGCGTGTGTCTCGATAGAAAAGGAACTGTTCAACAAAAGGGCTTGAAAAGTCATTTGAGGCAGGAGAGGTTTATTGTCATGCTCTTCTCATATATTTTCAATGAAATGAGGACTGAGGTAGCAGATAACCATCAACCAGCACCTGTGAGTTTGAAAAACTTGGTTAGCAAGGTTGTCTCCCCACCTAGAGCTTTCCCCATCTGCTCCTCTTGAGTTAACTACTGTCAAAAGCATTTCTCTCTGTTAGCAATTTGTATAAGTGTGGTGCTCTGGGAAGAAAATGCAATGTCTCCCAAGTGATTGATCTTGGGGAATTAGAACTAGATTTATTCATAGGTTTTTACTACTTCTTTAAACTAGCAGCATTCCTAAAGTATTCTGAAATTCTGGCCATATTTGACGTAAAGAATTTAAAGCCTTCTCTAACATGACCACCTTCAAGTAGACTGCACTTCCAACATTCCCGGCATTCAATATGCTGGCTTAAGATATTCTTTGTGGCTGTTATTTGGCATAAACTCAACTTTGATTTCTCTCAAAATCAAGAGATCTCCAAGAGATCAGTTGCCCCATTAATGTATTGCTGACTTCAGACAATCACTTCACTGATTGTATCCATCCTTGTGTAATCCTTGTGTGATGTGATCTTTCTCTTTTCCTACTGCTTCCCACTTTACCGAATGATCACCTTTTCCAATGGGTGATATCATCCCATGTGCCCAAAGTATAACAGTCTCAGTTGAGTCATCTTGGCTTCTAGTTAATGTTTAGGCTGTGTTTCTTCTTTGAGACATTCATTTGTCCTTTTGTTAGTCTGTAACTTCCTAGAAGTTATCACCAGCACTACATTTCTACTGTACTGATTTTCTTCCTGTCAGCATTTTTCACTATCCAATTTATACAGCCACAAGCCCTGGGATGACAGGCATTGTAGTCCTGCCCATGGAGCAGGTACCAAATTGGGCCGAATGGAATTAGAAGATTTTATGCAAAACACTGAACATTGGTGGGTTGCCTTGGGGATTTTCTTCAGGCAAAGAGTAGTCAGGGAACATTGAAACCTGATCATTGTGTTTTAACCAGCTAAATGTAAGGGTATTTAAAAGTGTGTCTATGTGTTACTAAATGTATGGCCAAGTCACAAAAGAAGGCAGCAATCAAAAGCAAAACAGCAGCCAAAATGCTATAAAAAATTCAACTGCAAAATATGACACGCAAAATCCAGGCTACAAGAACACTAAATGAACACAAAAACACTAATATAATAAAAGGTATTACATACGCATTAAAAGGTGAACTATGCAAACAATACCAAAATATATTCAATATGTTGTCACACCATATGGGATTTTGGCCTGCATCAATAGGAGTAAAATGTCTAGATCCAGGGAAGTCATGTTGCCTTCTAGTCTGCCTTGGTTAAACCACACCTGGAATATTGTGTCCAATTCTGGGCACCACAATTGAAGGGAAATGTTGACAAACTGGAATGTGTCCAGAGGAGGGCGACTGAAATGATCAAGGGTCTGAAGAACAAGCCCTATGAGGAGCAGCTTAAAGAGCTGGGCATGTTTAGCCTGAAGAAGAGAAGGCTGAGAGGAGACATGATAGCCATGTATAAATATTTGAGAGGAAGTCATAGGGAGGAGGGAGCAAGCTTGTTTTCTGCTGCCCTGGAGATTAGGATGTGGAACAGTGGCTTCAAACTACATGAAAGGAGATTCCACCTGAACATTAGGAAGAACTTCCTGACTGTGAGAGCTGTTCGGCAGTGGAACTCTCTGCCCTGGAGTGTGGTGGAGGTTTCTTCTTTGGAGGCTTTTAAACAGAGGCAGGATGGCCATCTGTCGGGGATGCTTTGAATGCGATTTTCCTGCTTCTTGGCAGGGGGTTGGACTGGATGGCCCATGAAGTCTCTTCCAACTCTATGATTCTATGTTTCTGTGACAACACGCTGCAGTTGGTCAGTCTGAGTTACAAGGCATTTGGCTGTTCATAATCTGAGTGAATAGTATTTTCTTCTGACCCTTTATTCATTCTGTTTTAAGACAGTTTTTAGAAGGGTTTTTATCCATCATTTACAGAAGTATTACAGAAGAAGAATTTTCAAAGCATTGCAGTTTGATTGAGTCTGAATTTATGTTTTTTATATGTGCGTGTGTTTTATTTTATTGTATTTTATATTATGTTCACTTTTAACAAGTTAATTAATGGTACTGTCTTGATCACTAACTTGCCATGCTTACAATTAACTGGGCTAGACAGAATTGCAAGAAATCCCTTGCCTAACTTACTGGGCAGAGCAGTTGAGGCACAGGCTCTTCCCTCCACCTGCCATCTTTGTCCTATGGCTAGACTCTCCTCTCTCCTGGCTTCCTCTGTGCCTTGCGCCACCGGCTGGGAGGGCAAAAAAGAACAGCCAATCAGATTGACCCCTTCCCTCCGGCCCGCCTGCCCTGCACAAAAGCAGGTCTTGGCTGCTCCCCAGCTCAGTTGCCCTCAAGCTCTCTTACAATTGGTACTGATGCCTCCCTTTCTCTCAAGGTTGTACCATCCTTACATGAAAGATAAACATAAGTGAGAACGAAGGCCACATCAGTTAATGTTAGCTAAAACTAATGCTGTATAGCCTTCTATCAGTAATATTTATAGCTAAAGTTGTCAGCATGATGGCTTAACAGACACATGTCAACCTAATCC
The DNA here is from genome assembly GCF_037176765.1 of Anolis sagrei. Taxonomy (NCBI): domain Eukaryota; kingdom Metazoa; phylum Chordata; class Lepidosauria; order Squamata; family Anolidae; genus Anolis; species Anolis sagrei. The sequence continues at coordinate 72,552,341 of NC_090022.1, forward strand.
TCCTAATTCAATATTCCCTTGGTGTATTGCCACTACATATGAATATCCAGTCTTCTTTGGTTCTGCTGTGGTATCTTGATTATATTAAGTCGTGTTATGAAGTTGGGCTAAAACACCAAGGGTTAATCTCACTTCCTGAAGTCTTTCCTCCTTTTCTGAGTGCTTCAAAAGATATATGACATCCTATAAAGTCATATCACTTTGATATCTCCCATTAAACAAGCACTTAATAAAATTTGCTTCATCTCATGAAAGCAGCCATTTTGCTTTGTGATTTTCCCTGTGGAAAGCTTGTGCACAGTAAGATAGAGGTAGAGCAAGAAATCATACTAAGTACAGTTGATAACCCTAGGATGTGTGTGTATTTCACTGGGAAACAGCCTCCGAGATAGTGGCACAATAAATTATATGCTCAAAGCTGGCTCTGTCAGCAAAAAGACAATGCCCTCTTCTCAGTGTAATGCATTAGTTCTACAAAAATGATTGAGGATCAGACCCCAAAGAGAAGGGAACTGATTGTACAAGGCAAACTCACTGTCAGTGTGAGATTCATCTGTAAGTCAATAAAAATATATGGAGGCTATTAAGGTAAAAAAAAACAGTTTTAAAAACTAGAGTCAATCATATTTCTAAAGCCAGAGATAAAGAATTTAAAGTGTAATACTGCCTAGAGTTCATGCCTCCACAGATATCAACTTGACACTCCTGTGTGTGGGGGCTCCCTTGTTATTTTGGAGAAAATACCTGGGGCAGTTGTTACTCACTCCAAAATACTGCTGCATCTGCTGCCCTAGCCACCAACAGTCCTCTAAGAGGCATTTGGAGAGCTGCTACATAGTTAACTCCTTGCACAATTCTCTTCATTATAGGCTAGATACCAACACATTTCTTGGAGCTTCCTTTAACAGATATGTTCTCCATTGGATGGTCAGGTCCAAACCTTAACAACTGTCAACATCATTTTCCCATGTGGCTGCTAGAGAGTGCAGTTTATCCCATAACAGGATGCTTCCCCTCCCCTGCTTGGGAGCCTTGGCATCCTACCTGTTATTTATTCATTTTATATATTCAATGCTAGGAAGTAGGCAAACGTCCTCCCCTCCCAGTCCTGTTTCCAAGAGCCTAACAGTGAGGGATCTTTTCTCTATACATATATTGCCCACACCCACAGTGTGAAAAAAATATGGGGGGGGGGGTGTTCAGAGAGACCATCTCACTAGGGGGCTCAACACAAAGCCTTCATTGAGAAAGGGGAAGGGCAGCAGGGCGAATCTGTCCCCACACGTGCAGCTCCCTCTCAGCAATGCTTTCCTCATCACAGAGGGTGTCACCCTCTTGATGAGACCCCAGGCTGGCTCCACTGGAGCTCCCTTGGAGCCAGCACAACATGGAGGCTTCCCATGTTGTGGGAAAAGCATCCAGTGATGCTTTCACGCCAGTTGGGGACAGGACCTCTGCACATTGTGTGATGGCTGGTGCGGGGCTCTTTCCAATAGTTGGGATGAAAGTATCCTAGCACACTAAATTCCTCCCATCTAGGTCTCTCTGTGCAACTCTGTGGTCAGGGTCTGCCGGAAAGTGATCATCGCCACACCTGAAAGTCTCAAGATCCCTCAAGAGCCCATTTTAATCAAATCCACAAAAATCAAACCCATAAAAGGTGGAGGGGTTTCTTCTTTTTGAATATTCAACTTTTTTCCTCTTAAACTTCACCTACTTCAGACATTATTCAAACATGAGAGAAAGAGAAAGAGTATGCACACACACATGCAGAGCCTGTCATATGCAGAAATCAAAGGCTTGTGGTTGCAAAACAAATCAAATGTGCAGTGGACAAATGGAAATGCACTCAGTCACACCATGATGAGATGGGATTAATTTGTCAGCAGGAGAGAACTGTTCTTTACTCCAGTGATTTAGAGAAAGAAGAGGAGATTATACGGTAGAAAAGGAGTCATGTTCAGTTGGTTGATTGGTAAGTGCTGAATTTGTCCTCCTTCAGGGAGAAGGACATGATAAGAAGAGCTGAGTTGGATCAGACCCAACATCCATTTCATTTAACTTTTGCTCCTATCTAGTTGCCTGGTGTGGGAGCAATAGCCAGACAAACACTTTTGCCAATGTGCTTGCCCCTTTGTCCATACTCCATCCTATTTTGATGGTGTACAGGAACCCATGACAGCCAGGTGCTCCCATGAAGTGACAGATGACACAGAGGGGGTAAATTGTGCACCATCCCAACAGAACAGCTGCTCTCCTTGGCTGTTGGGTTTAGAACTTCATTAAACTTACCAGTAATTTCTTACAATTCATCAACAGAAGAAATCTTGGGCTTTCTTGAAAAGTAGTCTTATCTGCCAGTATGCCCCTATTCACTGTACTACTGGAGGAATCAGGAGTATGGGTGGGAAGCTATATAGCAGTCCATAGACATGATGAGGTTATCTGCAATCTCTGAATGAGAGTGTTCAAATGTCAGGCAGAGGGTATTGTGGATAGTTGTGAAGATATATAACTGCTATGGCTCAATGCTATGGAATCCTGGAATTTGTAGTTTGGTACGGCACCAGCACTCTGGCAGAGAATGCTAAAGGCTGTGTAAAACTACAATTCATATGATTCCATATTATTGAGCCATGGCAGTTAAAGTGCTGTCAAACTGCATACATTTCACAGTGTAGATGCAGCCTTAGAGTTCCTTTTAAGTATTCTGCTCATTGATAGGGTATATGCTTGACACCATCTGAACAATGACACGTCTGCCCTCAAGGAGGATATGGGTCACACTCCCCATACATTTTCTCATTTTTATTGGAATGAGGCAATTCTCCAAGGAGAAGGGCAAATGGAACAGAGCAAGGTAATTCTGGAAAGTGCTTTGTGCTTCTATTTTGTCTGAATTCCCTTCATGCAATCCTTCAAATAAGGCTCTATAGGTTGCAAAACTGTTATCTTTGGTCAATGGAATAGGGTCAGATTCCTGATTAGGAATACCCTTTGGCAGGTTATCTAGATTTACCATTTCAGGGATGGCGATGGCTAATTCTCCGCACTTGAAATACAGCAGTAGTCTGCTAATATTGGAAGTGAAAAGTGTTATTCAAGATAAGAATTCAGATCAGTCCCTGAACAGGTAAAAAAAATTGTTCAGAATGTAGAAAACAGATAAATTAGCATTAGAATTAAATAGTAACCGTTACAAGAATGTCTATTCTACATGGAAGAAATGTGCCTCTGGAAGGATGTTATTTATTTGTAGGAGTTTTCAAAAGTGCCTGACAGTGTAGTGTCGGTAACCTAATATTAACAGGTTTATCATCTAATCCTGCCCATAGGCAAAACTCTACAAAGAAGCACAAAGACCACACATATTTGAAAATGCAGCACAAGATGCACTAAGGCTCTTTTCAAAGACTCTTTGCCCCTGCAGAAGATTTCACTTATTATTAAAGGTGCTCTGTAGACTTGAAGCCAAATACTCCAGGGAGCTGCAATACACTTCTTACAAATCCCAATCATGTAAAAGGGAGTCTTGTACAGAGTAAATTTCCCATCAACTGTGACTTATCTTTGTCAGATCCCTCTGATGTCGTCTACTGTATAGAGTCTGCTACAGAAATGATTACACATACCTGGTTCAGCATCAAGCATCTACATTACATTCTAGTTCATAGAAGCAAAGCTACATGTGCAATGTGCACATGCTGCCTCTTCAGTTGTGCAACTGGGAAGGAATCCCACTGGAGCACTGCACCACACCAAAATACCTGGGAGTTACTCTGGACCGTGCTCAGACTTATAAGAAGCACTGCTTGAATATCAAGCAAGAAGTGGGTGCTAGAAATAATATCATACAAAAGCTGACTTGTACAACATGAGGATCACAACCAGACACAGGGAAGAAATCTGCCATTGCACTTTGCTACTCTGCTGCTGAATACCCATGCCCAGTGTGGAATACATCTCCCCATGTTAAAACAGTGGTTGTGACTCTTAATGAGACACGCCACATTATCACAGGATGTCTATGCCCTACTGTTTAGCTAGTATTGCACCACCTGACATCCGTCGGGAAGTAGCAACCTATAATGAAAGGACCAAGGCCCATCCTCTGTTCAGATATCAGCCAGCAAACCAATGCCTTAAATCAAGAAATAGCTTCCTAAGATCTACAGAGATACTCACAGGAACACCTCAGCAAGCAAGAGTCCAAAAGTGGCAGATTAAAATCTGTAACCTCAATTAGTGGCTGATACCAGATGAGAAACTCCCCCACCCCCAAGGCACATAGAAGACTGGGCAACTTGGAAGGTGCTGAACAGACTGCTCTGGTAACATGAGATGCAAAGCTAACCTTAAGAAATGGGGCTACAAAGTGGAGTCCATGACATTCGAATGTTGAGAAGAGCAAACCACAGACCCTAAAATGCATTCTGAGCCCTGCAATATCCATAACGGAGGACCTTCTTACAGTGACACCAGAGACACTTGAAGTGGCCAGCTTCTGGTCAAAGGAAATGTAGTATAATGCCAAGTTCTTAACTTTGTTTGTGGTTTTTCTATACATTATAACTGTATCTTCAATTCACTTCTGACATGATAGATAAATAAATAGTTGTTCACTTAAGTGTGCACTGTTGGCACATTTCATTGCAACACAACACATTACATTACCATTCAACACAAGAACTGCATAACCATCCATGTTTAACTAAACATGCAAAGATTTATGCTATACAACCCCTATGGAGTGTCTTGACCAATAAGTGCCTCTTTAAAAAAAAATCAATCAGTATTATACTGTAAGTAGTCTCCATGCAGAAAATAAAGTGCATAAATGATATTATTCATCTTTCCACACCCAAAACAGATATTCAAGAATCCAGATAAACAGAAGTTAAAATAACAGTGCTATTACATATATACTGCTAGAAGAGCTATGGAAATATTGTAGCCTTCCAGATGGATGGCAACCCTAAGGAGTTTTATCCAGAATGTCCAATGATTAGTATTGTTGAAGGTTGTAGATCTACAACATCTGGAGAATCACTTGATTCTCATCCCTACACTAGAGCTTTCTCTTTTGCAGGGATACAGATCAACATTTCTGCTTCTTATTAGACTGCAATATCAAGGTAACTGTGAGATCTTCCAGCCTTACCGGGTTGACTTCCCTATGAAATGTCACTGCTTGAGATGAAGGGCAAGATTATACCTCTTTCCCAGTCTGCATATCAAAGCTGGGAACACTCAGTGTTGACTATCACTTTAACATCGGTAACGATATAGCATTTTCTAACACACTTGAAGCAGTAGTCTAATTTGGGCATCCAAAAAAGCTTCTGTGGCCTACACAACTCCATCCCAAAGGAACCATCATAGATTTCACAAGGAACACTCAAGAGGCAAACACTGCTACTCACTGCACAGCATCTTCCAGCAAAAGCAGTCCCTTCACTTTGGTGGCAATAGTTCTAGTTCTGTGATATCTCTGGTACCAAATATATTGCAAGGGCAATTCAGATTATCTATGTTCTTAAGGACTGTAAAACCAATGAGTGGCCCATTAGGTTTATCTCACAATCTTGGGTACTCTAATCGGAGCTGGTTTGTCCATCCTTTGCTACTCCTTCTACTCTCATTTCAGGCTATATAGCCTTGGACCAGTCAAATCCACAAAAAGCAGCCATTTCTCGGGGGGGCGGGGGTTTAACTTGTACCATGGGTTCCAGCAGCTTGGTAGTTTGGTTTTAGTCACTATGTGACTGATAGTAGAGAGAACCATCTGGACCTAACTTTGTGCTATTTGACTATTGGCTTGCAGGCTGAATGTGGAAGCCAAGTGCTTGGAGAAATGACTTTTTGGACTACAATTCTCAGAATAATCCTGGCCAGTAGAGTCATGATCAGAATTGTAGTCTCCCAAAGCAATTTCCCCAAGATCTCCTTCCTTGACCTCTTGGCATAATACTTGCATTGGGTGGAATTTCCATAGCTCATCAAATTTGAGTTAAGCCTGAATAGTCATGTATTTCAAAGATTCTGCCTTGCAGGGTTTATATATATATATATATATATATATATATATATATATATATATGTAAGCTCACAGCAGCTGCTCCCAGAAATGACACAGGACGCCAATCCGTGATCAAACAGGAAATTTTTACTACTGGATGCATATACACAATGAAAGCCAGGATTGGCACACAGACGCAAGTCAACCCTTATATACCCTCCCCCACATTCGAATCCCCTCTTCCCGCCTGACAAAGATCCCGCGCAATATTCCCCGCCAAACCACCAACGGCCCCTCCCAAGGCCACCAGCTGCAATTCCTTATCAGTTCTCCATGTCAGGAATCCGGTTTTTTGCGCCAACATCCAAGGCCAGGAAACCGAGTCCTGACATAATGTCCCCCTCCACCTCTTCTTCTTCCTGGAAGGGAAACATACGTCACCATTATGTCCCTTCTGTGTCTAGCGGGCCTTGGTATTTCTTTAGCAAATTACAATGAAATGTCGGGTGTATCTTCCCCAATGCCTTAGGGAGTTTCAGAGTATATGTCACTTCATTTATTTTGCTAGAAATTCTGAAGGGACCAATATATTTGGGAGACAATTTCCGAGAGGGGGTATTTAGCTTGAGGTTTTTTGTGCTCAGCCACACTAAATCCCCCTCCTCCAACTTATCACCTTCCCTCCTCTTTCGATCTGCAAACAGTTTGTATTTTCGTTGGGCCTCTCGTAGTGATTTTGCCACCTCCTCCCAGTTCGCCTTCATTTTGTCTGGCCATCCTTCCTTCCCCTCCAGCTCTTCCCCCCAACTCGGCAGTTTGGGTAAAGGGGTCACTTCCATGCCGTACACTATTTCAAAGGGGGATTTCCCTGTGGATGCATGACAGGCTCCATTATACGCAATTTCTGCAAACGGAAGTAAATCGGCCCAATCGGTTTGGCATTGGTTTGTGTATGTCCTTAGGAACAGCCCCAAGGTCTGTTGCGTGCGTTCGACCCCCCCATTGGTCATGGGATGGAACGCTGAACTCAGGGTCCGTTCCACCCCCATCAACTGCATGAACTCTTCCCAGAACCGGGCCGTAAATTGTACCCCTCGGTCACTAATCACCTGGTCTGGACAACCATGCAACCGATAGATGTGTTTGATGAATAGCTCAGCCAATTTCTCTGCAGATGGTAATTTGGGCAGCGCTATGAAATGCGCTTGCTTTGAAAACAGATCCATTACCGTCCATATGTAACGTTGACCTCGGCTAATTGGGAGTTCGCCCACAAAGTCCATAGCAATCACTCTCCACGGTTGTGATGGTTCTGCCACCTTTTGCAGTAACCCCGTGGGTTTTTGTGGGGTTGCCTTACTCTGTGCACACGCATTGCACCGGGATACATACATTTTGGTGTCATTCCTCATCCCTGGCCACCAACACTGACGTGCCAACATTTTTAGGGTTTTCGTTACTCCCCAGTGTCCCGCTCCCTTATTGCCGTGGCATCTGACCATCATTTTTTCCCTCAGGTTGCCTGGGATGTATAACTTTCTATGTACAAATCCCAACCCATCCTTCCATTCCACCTTTTCCTTATTTCTTTCCAGCCACTCATCCTCCCTGCATGCCTGCCTTATCTCCTCCTCCCATCCTCCGTCTTTGCTCTCAACCCCCACCAGCCTCTGGCTGCGTTCCGTTTGCGCTCGTGTTTGCACTGCCATGCCCCACTGCCGTTCTGAGAATATGCTCCCCTTCGGGCTTCGCCCCCTCCCTTCATCCTCCGGCATTCTCGACAATGTGTCTGCAACCACATTCTGTTTCCCCTTTTGGAAACGCAGCTTAAAATCAAATCTACTGAAATACTGAGCCCATCTTATTTGCTTTGCTGACAATTGCCTGGGTGAGGTGAGGTATTGTAAGTTTTTATGGTCGGTCCACACTTCAAAGGGGATGCCGCTTCCCTCTAATAGGTGTCTCCACGTTTCTAGAGCCCTCACCACTGACAGAGCCTCCTTCTCCCACACCGGCCAGTTCCGTTCGGTTTCGCTGAACTTTTTTGAGATGAACCCGCAGGGTTTCAACCTCCCTTCTGGGTCCCTTTGCATCAGGGCCGCCCCGTAAGCCCAATCTGATGCATCACAATGGATTATGAATGGTTTGGTCAAATCGGGGTGGATTAACACTGGTTCCTCAGTGAACCTGCGTTTTAGTTCTTCAAAAGCTTTTTGGCACTCTGCAGACCAATTTAGCTTCGCTCCCGGGGACCGCACTTTCACCGTTTCCCCCTTCCCCTTCGTTTTGAGCAGTTCGGTTAAGGGCAATGTTATCTGCGCAAAGTCCTCTATGAACCCCCGGTAGAAATTTGCAAATCCGAGGAATGATTGCAACTGTTTGCGCGTTTGGGGAGGGCTCCACCCCCTGACATCCTCCACCTTTGCCGGATCCATTGCTATCCCTCCCTTGGATATCCGGTACCCCAGGAAGTCTATCTGTTCCTTATTGAACTCACATTTTGATAGCTTTGCAAACAATTTTGCCTCCCTCAATTTCTGGAGCACCTCTCTCACCAATTTGACATGAGATCGTCTATCCCGGGTAAATACAATTACATCATCCACAAAACAAAACACCCCGCGATACAATAATGGGTGTAGCACCTCATTAATCATTTGCATAAATGCTGATCCAGAGCCTTTGAGTCCAAACGGACAAATTAAATATTCAAAATGGCCGAGCGCACAGGCAAACGCCGTTTTCCATCTGTCCTCAGGCCTTATGCGCAACTTGTGATAGGCCTCGATCAAGTCAATTTTCGTGAACACCCTTGCTTCTGACAACCGCGATAGCAAGTCCTTGGTTAGTGGCATGGGGTAGTTGTTGGTGGTACTCACTGCATTCAGCCCCCTATAGTCCACGCACAGTCTCAACGAACCGTCCTTTTTGTGCCTAAACAGCACTGGGGCTCCCAAGGGTGACTCGGATGGCCTTATAAACCCTCGGGCCAAGTTTTTTTTCAATATATTTTCTCAGTTCCTCCATCTCCTTGACCGACATGGGGTACAATTTACTCCTAGGCAACTTAGCATCCTCATTGAGTTCAATCTTTACTTCGACCCTCCTAGGAGGGGGAAGCTGGTCCGCCTCCTTTTCGTCAAATACATCCTCAAAGTCTCTGTATTCAGGGGGAATTTCCTGCACCCCACCCGTCATGTTTTCTTCCCCCTTGCAACATTTTCCCCCTTCTTCGCTCTGGAATGTTATGCTGCCTTCCCTCCAATTGATCTGTGGGTTGGCTTCCTTTAACCATGGCATCCCCAGTATTACATTGTAAGTAGCCATAGGGGATACGACAAAGGTTATGCTGCCTTCCCAGCTCCCCACTTTACATCTCACTTCTCCCACTTCAAACCGTGCCGGGGCCCCAGCCGCCACTGATCCATCTAGCTGCGAGAAGGCTATGGGGCTCTGCAAGGGGGTTTTCTCACATTTCAGTTCGTCTGCTAACTCTGGGGCCATAATGTTTCTTGAGCAGCCGCAATCCATGAGAGCTTTGCAGCTGGCCCACTTCCCCTCCCCTTCTAGCCTGATCGGGAATACTAGCATTCCTGGGCTGTGACTCACCAGATCTCCCACTGGGGCCCTAGAAGGGGGGCTCTCCTCCGCTCTCTTCCCTGCAGCCGGTTTGAACTTTGGGAAATGGGACTCTCCCCCTTTCCTTTGTCTGCATTCGGCAGCCCGATGGCCCAGGCGACCGCATACATAACAACCGCCTCTCTGCTCCTTGGGCCCTCCGGTTGGGGCTTTTCCGACCGTGCCTCTCTCCGTTCTCCGACTCTCCTCCCTTGCTCTCGTCTGCTGCGGCGCCGCTCCTTGATGCCTCTTGACCTGTGCCAAGGTCGTCTCGATGCGGCCGGCCAGCTCAATCCATCCGCCTATGTCCTCCGGGTCGTCGCGATGAAGCGCCCAGGTCAAGATTTCCTTCCGCAGGCCCTCTTTGAAGATCTGGACTTTGGTGGTGTTGGACCACTCTGGGACCTTTTCTGCCCTCAACCGGAATTCCTCCACGTACTCGGATACGGAACGATGTCCTTGGGTTATCGTCTGCAGCTTTTCCCTCGCTCGGACCCTCTCGAGCGGATCCCTGAAGCGCGCCTCCATCGCAGCCAGGAATCGCCTTGTCGATCCCAAACATGGGTCGTGCCTGGCGTGGAGCTGGACGTACCACTCCGCTGCTCCCCCTCTCAGTGTTGCGCCCACTGCTCGCACCCTGCTTGCTTCCGATCCGAAGGTAAGGGCGTTATCTTCTAGATATCCTCTCACCATAGTCAGGAAGTATGCGAGGTTCCCGGCTTCTCCTCCGAACTCGATCCTCAGCTCTTCCCTCCTAGGTTGGTATGGAAGGAGCTGCCTCTCCCGGATCTCCGCTCGCGGTGGCCCTCCCTGGAGCCCTCTCTGCTCCGGGGGCAATTCCTGACGCCCTGTGCCGCGCCCGGCTCCGGCCGGGGGCATCAGGAACGTCTGCTGGGGCGCCAGTCCCCGGGGTCGTTCCTCCTCCTCATCGCTCTCCGCAGCAGCCCTCCAGCTCGTCTGTGTTTTAGGACGTGCCCCGGGTCCCCGGTCACTCCTCTCCCCTGCACTCCATATCGATTCCCCTCGGGGTGGTGGTTCCTCTAACAGGGGGATCAGCTTCTCCATCACCTTTGACATCATTGCGAGGGTGGTCTCCATTGATGCCATCTTTTCCTCCAGGAAATCCAATCTCTGCGGGGAGGGAAACTCTAGCCCACTGCTTTCTCTCGTTGCTGCCCCTGGCCCCTTCACTCGCCTCTGTGTGACTCCGTTGGGCTGGGCATATGCAGTCGATGAAGCCAAGGCATTCACTCTCTCCAGCTCCTCTTCTGCATTTTCGAAAGGGGAGGCTGGTTCTCCCCCCTCCGTTGGATCTTCCTCCCGTTGCATAGGGGTACCTCACCACAGCCGTGGGATGGCACCGAAGAATCCTGGCTTAATGTAAGCTCACAGCAGCTGCTCCCAGAAATGACACAGGACGCCAATCCGTGATCAAACAGGAAATTTTTACTACTGGATGCATATACACAATGAAAGCCAGGATTGGCACACAGACGCAAGTCAACCCTTATATACCCTCCCCCACATTCGAATCCCCTCTTCCCGCCTGACAAAGATCCCGCGCAATATTCCCCGCCAAACCACCAACGGCCCCTCCCAAGGCCACCAGCTGCAATTCCTTATCAGTTCTCCATGTCAGGAATCCGGTTTTTTGCGCCAACATCCAAGGCCAGGAAACCGAGTCCTGACATATATATATATATATATATATATATATATATATATATATATCTTTTGACTAAACAGCAACAAAGCACTACACTCTACCTGCAAGCATTTCCACCAAAAATCTAACTCAAACATGATATTAAATATGACAACAGAAATACTCAACCTCACTACCTGCCTTGAAACATGTGGTGATTGTCATCATGATCAAAAGAAAAATAGGTTTGTTTGGGGTTTTTGTTTTTGTTTTTTTAAAAAGTGATGTGATTCATTTGTCAGCAGGCCAAGTATGTGATCTATGTTGCTTCTTTGGGGATTTGATCAAAGGGCAATAAGGATAACAGAATTCAAGAGAAGAGAGATTGCTGCAGGAGAAATTTCCAAAAGAGCTAAATATATACCAAAGATCATGCAGCCTTTCTCAAAGTACATAGTGCAATATCATGTCATTTGTTTCAGCTGCATAAGGCCAATCCACAGCTAAAGAAACATGGTTTTCATGTTTTTGAGTAAGAATGAACATGGCATCCTGTAAGGAAAGATGGTGCCTTCAGCCCAAAGGTATGTGGGTTCTTTGGTGCACACACAATGCCAGCATACCTCCTATGGATATGCAGTCAGAAGTGTAGCAAAGAACTGTTCTTTGCAACAGCAACACTGAAAAGCAAGTGGAAGGAAGCAGAAGAGGAATCTATAAAGTCCATGGTAGTTACCCAGGTGTCAAATTCTCAAGGAGGCTGATGGAGTAAAGCTACATACTGCATGTAAATGCTTGCAACCCCATGCACTTAAAACTCCTACAGCAAACTACCAAGTTTTTTTGATGGGCACAAGAATTGTATCACGCAGCCATCACCCTCTCTATAAATCCGTCCTCTTGACAGCACTGACATTTGAAAGTGCCTGGCCCCAAGAGCATTGTCATTACTTGTTGTGATCCAGGCAGCTTTTGTTTTGTTTTGTTTAGAAGGTGTTTTATTGTTGATTTGGTTACACTCTCAGCCTGTGAGGTCAGCATCTTTTGAATGAACTCTTTTGTACCATCTGCTTCAGTAAGATATATATTGGTGTATTAAAAATCCACAGCTCTTATTACTTAGAAATGATGCCTTGGTGCAGAGTGTTTCCTATCCACTCAGGCCCCTTCCACACAGCCATATAACCCAGAATATCAAGGCAGAAGATCCCACAATGTCAGCTTTGAACTGAGTCTACACTGCCATATATTCCAATTCAAAGCAGAAAATGTGGTGTTTTATTCAGCCGTGTGGAAAAGGCCTCTGTTTTCCCAAAGCTACCATGTCTTGGTGTGAGTAGTAATACTTAATCTAGCATGACTCTAGACAAGAGAATCTTGTTGTTGCTGCCTTGTTCTGATTTGTGCATAACAGTGGGCTTATAAAATAACCAATCAGCCAATCAACCATTGTATTTGTCTCTGACCTTGGAAATAATGTTTTTTTGGACTTTATGTATTAGATTTTCTCTATGACCATGATGATTGAAGGATTCTGGGAGTTATAGTACCCCAAAAGTCCCTCCCCCCCCCCTAAAAAAAACCTTCTGATTTAGCTGCAGATTAATTCATGTTGTATGAGATTAGATGGATTTGGTCTTCAGTTTGGAAAGTTTTGATCATTTATATATCATGAACTTTTCTGTGCTGCTTTTCTGTTCTACATGGGAGTCTCTTGAATGACTCACAAACCTATAATTGTACAATTATTTTGAAAGAAATAACGAAACTGTTAACAAATTTCATCATAAGCAAATTAGCTAAACCTAAAAAAAACAAGCTGCAGTCTTGTATGTGCTTTTTGTTTTACTTAATGAGAGGGGAGGATCTAAATGAGATAGCATATTGACTCCATAGAGAGGATTCATATAAGGAGACTTCCCACTTTAAGCATTAGATTTAATGGCTTCTTTCCTTAGTTGCGCCTGCATTTGAGATTTGTGAAAGAACCACTTATCCCAGCCTTACATAAAGAGATGCTTTCCAACTTATCCCATTCTCCTAACACTGTGTGTGTGGCTCTGCCATTCTGATTTAAAGTCCCATTTCCAAGCTATTGTTGAATTGGACAGCTTGCCATGGTTGTGCACACCCAGAGATCATCACATACCAGATCATGAGTAGTCTAAGGAGAATTTCCATGTTTTATGTGAACATTGGTTTGGAAGCTTTGTGAAATCTCTTCTGTGTCATTTCAAAAGCACTGAAGAGAGAAGGTCAAATCCTTTCACTGTTCTGTGGGGAGAGTGTGATTTCATCTGTGCATGCAAAGAGGTGCCTTTGCAATCTCAGAAATGAAACATAGTCAGCTTCTAGGAAAGCCAGGGGGAAAGACTGATATAGATGCATAAGGACATCGAGGAAATCGGGCCAGAGTTTGCACACATAATAGCTCAAGCATAATAGTGTTGTTAACAGGATGCCAGGAAAGAGTTATTTTGTCTGCACTGTGAGCATTTGGAAAGAGAGCTGGGATGGAAGATCTAGTACTATTGAGTTAACAAAGGCGCAGAATCATATCTTGTGTTCATAATCTTGGGCATCACTTCGGCATATTTCTCTTTGATACCTTCAACCTGCCTATGTACCTGCCTCTATATTCTATTTATATTCATAGAATCATAGAATCATAGAATCATAGAGTTGGAAGAGATCTCATGGGCCATCCAGTCCAAACCCCAGCCAAGAAGCAGGAATATTGCATTAAAAATCACCCCTGACATATGGCCATCCAGCCTCTTTTCAAAAGTTTCCAAAGAAGGAGCCTCTACCATTGACAATAGGATGGTTAAAGTTCTCTTACAAAACCTGTCAGATGGATTTCTGGGCTATTCTAAGGAAGCTCTGCAATTCTCCACTGCAGTTCTCCTGCGGGCTGATATGGGCGGGATATAAGTGATGTAAATAAATAAATAAATAATAAATCTTCATAGAATGAATATGGAAAAATGGACAAGAAGGAGGATCACTGTTGAAACCTAGACCCAACAAATGCCATACCTAGGCCCAAAAATAAAATTTGACATACACACCCCACCGTGCCCTCTCCTTCATTTGAGGCAGCAGCTTTCCAGGAATTTCTCAACAGGATTTCCCCCTTGAGCACTGTTATTTGAGGCTCTTAGGGGAAGGGGAGGAGAGATGAGAGGGGAGAAGCTTTTTTTAGAAAAAGAAAAACAGAAAGAATGAACAAGCTGGCAGCGACAAGTAACCAAATGCCTGTTCTTCCACATATACTTTAAATCTTGGCCCCAGCTGATTAATCACAGTCAGGCAGCTCTGAGCTTATGACTTTCCTTAATAGCTGAATAATTTAAAACCTCTGTTTGCCGGCATCTTAATTGCTTTTGCATTAGACGCAGGGGCCACTGTGAATGCTGAATGGGACTCACTAGGCGCGCACTCACTCTCTCTCTCATTTGGTGCCACATGGAATAGGTTTATGGGGGGGGGGGGAGTGATCATGGCTTCTAAAGGGGGAGCAGGCAATTTATTTTGCATCGGCTCTGGGTGGCCAGAGGGACAAATGCACTTCATGGTGTGCTAACTCATATTCTTCAGAAGCCTTTAATAGTATTTTAACTTCAAATGAAATTTTAATGCAGTCAAGAGTTGGGTGTCTCTGTGGCTGGCTGTAAAACCACAGGATGCCTTGACACTCGCACAACAAAACTGTACCTGTACTCTCACAAGATTTAAAGGTAGAGCCCAAAGGTAATATTCCATCATGGGTGGTAGAACAGAGTTCATAATTGTAATAATTGGTGCAAGTCACACGTAGCGACCCTATTCATTTCTCTATTTATATAAAACACTACATAAGGTCAAAGTAGGGTAATTTTGCACAACTAATCTAATTATGTTGGCCAGCCTTCCCCAAGCTGGTGCCATCAAACAATGATGGAAATTGCTGTCCAATATATTCGGAGAAGGTTGCGGCTATGAGCCATTCTAGAACTGATTCTTATATTTGTCTCAAAACATTTTCTACATAGATTTGTATTGTGTATAGTGAAAAGACAGACAGCTTTCTTTTAGATACTTCTTTGTGCTATTATGTATATCACATGTATCCCCTATTCATTGGCTGTGTTGTTGTTATGTTCTTATGTAAGGTGACTCTGTTTTGCTGAGATTTGGAGCCTACGTCTCTTCTAATGCTTAGATCAATACCCCACTCTGACTTTATGCTCCCAGTATACCACTAGACACTGTTCCAGGTGTAATTAATCATTTCTCACTACTGCAAAAATCCTCTAGGTATTTTGGTCATATAAGCACAATGATAGATTATTTTAATGGGTTTATTATCATGATAATAATATTAGTATTTATTTATTTATTTATTTACTTTGCTTATATACCGCTGTATCTCAAGCCCGAAGGCGACTCACAGCGGTTGTTGTTGGTCTTCTACCAATAGACAGCACTTTTCTGATATTGTTTGCACTCTGTGTTTCAATTATTTTTAAAATTATGATTTTTAGATGATTTTATATTGTTAACTATAGAGCTTTTTGTTGTATATATTACTGTTGTTAACCAGGAAAATAAGATACAAATGATGTAAGTTCAGGAATGGTCAGGAAGACAACAGATACGTTCCCTGGGAAGCCCTTTGCAGTGATCAATCCAATATCATTGAGCGCATCAAAAATGTGGACTGTTGTCAATTAGAATTAAGAGTTCAACACTTCGGTCCCCTTTGTATTTTGTCATGAATTTTTTAAATGGCAGAAAATGACCACTTTTACTTTTTCATCTCCAAGACCTCCATACATTCAACTTTGCCCCCCTCTGCCTTTTGCAGCCACTGTCATCCTCAATGAGCTAAACTGGACTGAAGCCTTGGAAGATGTATTTGTTGAAAACCGGAAAGAAGACCCATCATTGCTGTGGCAGGTCTTCGGAAGTGCCACAGGCGTTACCCGCTTCTACCCAGGTTTGTTCCATGCAAAAGTAATTGAGCAAAAATATACTATTTTAAATGTGAGCAATTTATTTACATTCTATAATGTAGAATATAACGGGGTACCTAATATAATACAGATTGGACCAGGATTCTTTGGAATTGGCAATAATGAGACTGGATGTTTTCATATCTATGTTATTCTTCATTCGTTCAGTCACTTCCGACTTCTTGACCTCAGTGACCAGCCCACGCCAGAACTCCCTGTCGGCCGTCACCACCCCACATCTATACCTATACCTAAATCTACATAAAACAAAAGGCAAAACAACCATACATAATGAATGACTTCTGTCAAAAGTTATAGAATTGCTCTAGAGTGGTATCCAATCTGGGAATGTATTAAATCTTCCAGGATGACTCCATAGTAACTCCCAGTGGAAATATGCCATTAAATTGCTTGGAGCACCTTCAAAATTCCTAAATAGGATATATTTTGCCAGATCCATATAAGTGAAACCTTGAGTACAATTCCCACAACTATGGGCAAGCAATTCTTTCCCTACTTAACTTAAGAATGTTGCTCTGAGCTCCACAAACAAAGGGCAGAATAATCCTCAATGCGATTGTTGCTTTGATCCTGATGCAGAGCCATCTTCTCTAGGTGGTATTCAGTTGGGATTAATTATTATTCAGTTGGGATTAATTATTAAGAAGACCCAATTATAACCAAGGGTAAGAGAGTTCAAAGTGTTGGTTGGTGTTGGTTGTATTGTGAAATTATAAAAATAAGCCTCAAGAAAATTTGTCATAACACTAGTGTATTTATCATTCCCTTTCTTAACACTAGATTTTAAAAATCTTATTGTATTGTGTTAGAAAAACAAGCCAAATAGGCATGACTTTCCTGGGGAAAGAAACAAAGGAGTGTATTTGTGGGAAAATATAATCTGCAAAAAAAACTTTCGAAATTAAAAATTATATTTGAAAGAAAGTTAAACACATCCATTACTCCTGTATACTTAATACAGGAACGTGGTCCATACAACTGTTTATAACAATTTCCCCCAGAATCTAAGGCCAGAATGCTGTCAAGGAAAACAAGTGGTCATATGGCATAATCCATCACCTGGGTTCTGAAGCAACTGCACTTCTGTTCCCTTCCGTTCTGTAGCATCCCTGCCAATTTGTCATTGCTGGTCCAGTCTCATTTTCTAATAAAACTTTCCAGAGAAGCAACACATTTGCCTGTACTATAGCTGGAGGATCTCCCTATCTAACCTTTGCTTTGTCCCTTCTACACCTATCAAATCTTCTAATGTCAACACCTTCTCTATTTGCAAGAACAGTAATAGGTTTATTAATTCTTCTCTTTACAGCCACCCCTTGGAGGGCACCTAATAAGATTGACCTATATGACGTCCGACGAAGACCTTGGTAAGTGCAGAGTAAAGAAGCCCATGGGATCTGGTGCACATTAGGTTGCATAGCATAGGAATAATTGCATAGCTTATCCTCAGAGTTGCTGGCCATTGACCTGTGTAAAACACACACACACACCCTCAGAGATACACACACAAACACTTACACATACTTTCTCTTTACAGTGGTATTCTTATTTTAACTATGGGAAAGTTTGAAGCAACTTCCTTGGAAATCATTTATACCGATGGTGGGTGGATTCAGTTGAGACCTGGTTAACTTTCCTTGCTGCATTGTTTACCATCCTAAAGGACCTATTGTGTGTTATTTTTCAGGGAGTGTTTTGATTTTTGGACTGTATGGCCTTGTGGTTTCTTCCAACTGTTATGATTCTGTGCATGCAATTGCTGATGATCGGTTAGTTAGTTTCTGAAGGATACTTCCAATAGTACAGTATTCTTCCATAGTCTAATACCCGGGGTGATAACCATACCAAAAAAAGACTGCTGTACTAACTGATGTTAGAGTTTCTCCTTTGTGTTCACAGATTCTGTCTCCATGGATTCAAGTATCCATAGCTTGAAAAAACAAACCTTTCCTTTGCCGTTTTATATAAGGAGCACGTGTTACTATGCCACTGTGTATAATGGGACTTAAGATTTGGTGTTCACAAAATATTCTAGAACCAAATCTGAGCAGATACCAAGCAGAAACTCTGTTCTAGCACATTAGTTCTTGATACAGCAATTAATATAAAAGAGAAATCCATAAAGTAGATCATACAGGTGTGCTAAACAGTGTCCATGAACCTGTTGCCATTGCATTGACAATGATATTACTATCCTGGAAAGGAATGGATTGCTTTTTTCAACAAATATATATCGTATATACTCGAGTATAAGCCGACCCGAATATAAGCCGAGGCACCTAATTTTACCACAAAAAACTGAGAAAATGGATTGACTGGAGTATAAGCCAAGGGTGGGAAATGCAGCAGCTACTGGTACATTGCAAAATAAAAATAGATACCAATTAAATTACATTAATTGAGGAATCAGTAGTTTATATATTTTTGAATATTTACAAAAATGGTAATTTAAGATAAGACTATCCAACTCTGATTAAATGATTATTTACCTTCTTCAATGTAAATGAGCTTATGTATCCTTTCAATAATAATAAAGAGAGTAACATAATAAATGGAATAAGAACAATAATAAAAAGAGTAAAATAATGAATGTAGCAATAACAACAATTATACAGTAAAATAATAAATGTATAATAATAGAGTAAAATGATAAATGTAATAATAATAAATATAATAAAATAATAAATGAAATAATAATAATAATAACAACAACAACAACAGAGTAAAATAATAAATAACCTTGACTCGAGTATAAGCCGAGGGAGACTTTTTCAGCCTAAAAAAAGGGTTGAAAAACAGCTTACACTCGAGTATATACAGTAATTGCAGTTTGAGTGCTAGAAAAGCACAGTTATGCCTCACAATAGAATCTACCAAAGGTGATATCCCCCATAACAAATGTGACAAGTGTGTGTAGAGTAAATAAAGAATTATCTGAACAAGCTCTTAAAGTCATGCATTAAAGAAAGCAACCATGCATCACTTAGAAATAAGCGAAGTCCTATTGATCTGTCCTTGGTCTGGTTCCAAAAAAAAATGTAGATGGTATATAAACCCCCTATTACAGTGTTTGCATTTCTTAAACTTGGGTAGTTATCATTTTAGGTTGATCTTGTGAGATTCTCATCCCCATAGGTCAGGCAAGTATAATTCAAAAGAAACTGCTACGCAAGACTAGGCAATTGTGAAGCACACAGAGGAAATTTTTCACCAAAGTAGTGGGCTGCACCTGAAATTAATTGGAAAGGAGAAAGAGAACCAGAGATTTCTTCCAGTTTGTTAATTTCTGCCTCTTTCCCACTTGTTTTGAGAGGATTGGAGTATTTTAGCACCCTTCCTCTAGAATCATGGGACATGATAGATTGGACATGTTCCAATGTTACATTAAGCCAGAAATTCTGGTTTTATAAGCCATAATTTAGTGAGAAGCAGGTCACAGATCTGCCTTTCCATTCATATGAACAAAGAAAGCAATTTGTTCACAACTCAGGGATGCAGTTAAATGCACCTTCCTCTCAGAAAAAAAACAATAATGAACACCACCTTTGCTTTTTAAAGATGGCTTACAAATCTGACTTGATCCTGATGCAGAGTCATCTTGGTTTATTAAATCAGAATCTCTGGTTTAACAGGAAATCCATAAATGGTGTTTCTGAGTTTTGTTTGTTTAGGATTTTGAAGCAGGAAGTGGTCTAAAATAACATTGGGTAATGCTGTAGGAGGAGAACTTCATGTCAGGGATAGGTGAGAAAGGGATTCCATTTGAATCATAGGCCCCTTCCACACTGCTGTATAAAATCCACATTGAACTGGATTTTATGGCAGTGTGGACTCAGTTAACCCAGTTCAAAACAGATATTTTTGGATTATCCACCTTGATCTTCTGGGTTATATGGCTGTGTGGAAGGGCCCATAGTATCTTTTCTATCTTTGACTTGAGGACAGGTAGGACAGGATACTGGAGGAAAGATAAGCAATTTATACAGACCCGTTTACCTGTGTCCTAGGCTCACAGATGTACCATACCTTGAGGAATGGTGATTCGGCAGGACTGACAGAATGACTGTCAAGCATAATAGAGAATGTGTCACACACCAAAGCTTGTTATCCTATGCCCAGCTACTGTGTGATGTTCATAAAATGGCAGACAGGATGTTAGGACTTCGCTAAAGGCATGGGTGGAAATTCCCTGTGTGCATTCAGGTTTTCTCCTCCTGTCGATTGTCTCAACTGCCACCAACAAGCGCCGCATTCTGGTGTAATAAAATGCAAATGGGCGCCGTACGCCCAGCATTACCATTTCAAAGGTCTATTAAACCGGTGCGTGATTTAGCCGGGCCATGGGTGCGTGCAGCCATCTAGCAGGCTCTCCTGTTCCCTCCCATTTCGAACAGCTTCCCTGTGTCTCTGCTCCCTCCTTCCCCCATCTAGGCTGTATGAAATTCCAGGTCTGTGAGCAGCCAGCTCTGTCCAATTTTCATTTCACACATCGTTGCCATTGGAAAATGGATACAATAACATAGGCAGGGGCATCCAAGCTGCTGCTCTCATCTGCTTCTCCCCCTCCCTCCCTTTTTGTGTCTCGAGAAGAGAGGGAAAGCGTGTTAGATAGATAGATAGATTGTAACCTTAGATACAGATAAACGGGGCAGGGCCCCTCCAAGCTCCTCCACCTTCCCCACTGAAGTTGCTATTGTAAATTTCGTCCTTATTTGCAGACAGCTGGGATAGGGCTCTCTGCTTGGGCTGAGGACAGAGAGGGAGAGAGCAAGAGAAATAAAATATTTTTAAAAACCTCAAATAGCTCTCAAGTAACACAGCCAGAAGGACAGAGAGATAAATGCACTCCTCACCGACAGACTGCATTTAAAGGAAAACCTGCAAGCATCAATTTAGCCACACACCAAGTTAAGCACGATTGAATCAGTCACGATTAGCCCAGGTAAAAGGCGCTCGTTTTGGCAGCACTAATTATGGCTGTGCAAGTGCAGAGTGCTTAGGATTTAATTTCCTTCCATTTATTTTGGAGCTCTTGTAAATCAGCAGAACAGGTCTGGCTTCTTAGGGAAAGAGGGAGGGAGGGAGGCAGAAAATAAGAGGATAGAGAGAGAACGTGTGCAGGGGAATGGAAATGACGGTGCCTTTGCTTTGGAATAATTCACTTTTAGGCTCAAGGTAAAAACCCTTCTTCTCACACTTGACTTTGCAGGTGTCCAAAACACCTTTGTCTTTCTTTTCTCCCCCCATGAGATGAGTGACATTCCTTTTGTTACCTGCATTTTCCTTTTGCCCAACAGGCCACATTGCTCGCTCAAACAGGTATTTACCAGCTATGGAGAGAGAGAAGGAAGGGGGCATCCTGAGCAGGAAGCCTTGGCTAGGCAACAAAGAGGGAAAAACATCTGAGTCAAAGGCTGTTTTTTTTCTTTCTCTCTCTTTCCCCCTCCTTTTTAATAGCCTTCTTGTGCATAAACAGCAGCAGTTCGTTTCAAGTCTGTCTTTTAAACTTCAGGTTCCCTGCTTATCTGGAGACAAACAAAGCACAGTCGCCACAGGGCTGCCTGCAGGATGGATAAAGCTCTCTCGGCTGTGTGATGCGGGTCTGATCTTTTCCATTCTGCAGGAGCTTTAATGCAGCGACAGGGTGGTGGAGCTGGAAGCCCAGGCCACTGGCAGAGAGATTGCGGGCAAGCACATCTTGTTCTCCAACACTTTGCCTGTAAATAATTCTCATTTTGGTTTTTTAATAGTGGCATCTTTAAATCTATTCCCTTCCCACTTCTCCCCATTCCAAAGAAGATATTGGTAAGGCTAATGAAAACTAGTTCTTGAAATACTATCCAGCCTGATCCTTCCAACGGCATTCTGAGTGCCTGAAAAAGGAAAGAAACCTGAGCCAGCCAGATCACCATCTTGGATAAATCAGTAAAAGAGTACAAAGAGCCAGTTTTAATTGACTAGAATACATATGAAAAATATCCAACTTTAATTTTTGTCTCACACCACTTTGTGAATGTAACAATCCAAGTAAGCTTTGCCTTTCTGAGGCCACACAGCTGAATTAAATCCCACATTATTTGCTTTGATAATGGGATATATGGCAATGAGGATTCAAATAACCCAGTTCAAAGCAGATATTGTGCAATTGTCTGCCTTAATATTCTGGGTTATATGGCTGCGAGGAAGGGCCCTGAGCAAAGGAACCATGCAATTGGCATCACAAAGACAGTTAATAATGATGCTCCTAGTGTTTTATTGTACAGTCCACCTGTACACTTCCTGCAGATAGGAGCACAGGAGGAAAAATGTTGTTCACATTTTTGAAAAATGAAAAAAGAGGACCCAATCAATTACTATATAGTCAGCCTGACATCAATATCAGGAAAGAGTCTATAAGAGATCATTAAACAGACAATCTGTAAGCGCTCAAAAGGAATGCCATGCTCACTAAAATCAACATAGGCTTCTTAAAAACAAATCATGCCAGTCTAACCTTATCTCCTTTTTTTGATAGAGATACAAGCTTGGTAGATGAAGGGAATGCTGTGGATGCAGCACATCTCAATTTCAGTAAGGTCTTGTCTGCATGATAATCTTGCAGACAAGCTAATAAAATGTTGGCTAGATAATGACTTGATCCCTGCATGGCAGTGGGTTAGACTGGATGTCACCTGAGGTCTCTTCCAACTCTCTATGATTTTATGGTTGTTACTTTTGCAAAATAATGTGTTATATTTGTTACAAAAATATTTTTGTAGTTATGTTGTTTATTAGGTTTTGATACCACCGTTTATATATTACGTTGTTTTACATTGGTTCATACTGTGTTTATTTTCTGTTATGTTTAAGATTACTGTTTATGTATTATGTATTATATTTATATTTACCTTGGTTTTGCACAGTGTTTTATTTCCTGTAAGCCACCTCAAGTCTTGCTTGAAGAGGGGGTGGGATATAAATATATTATTATTATTATTATTATTATTATTATTATTATTAGAAAAAGAGTAGCTCATTACACTGCTCATATGCGGGCCCTTCACATGCGGGCCCTTTGGGCCATGTCATTGCGCTGCTAAAAGGAAGCCGTGCAGGGCGGCTCACGGCACCCCACGCACCCTCCTCCTCCCCTCATCACATGGTGGTGACAGGAAAGGGTACATTGGCACTCTTTCCCATCAGATGGCAGAAAGGGTAACAATGCATGTTGCCCTGGTGCCCTTTCTGCCATCACATGGCAAAAGGGGGAGGAAAGTGTGGGTAGCTCCATAGAGCTATCCAAGCAACCCTTTCCTCCCCGTAGTGGTGGAAGAAGCGCCCACCCCACTCTGGGAGGAATGTGGGTGGAGCCTGCCATGCATCGTGTGATGGCTCATGGCAGGTCCCAGTTTAAGCCTTGCATAAAAGCAGCAAAACGGGGCAAAAGGCCTCGTGTGAAGAGGTCCTAAAACCATGTTAATTTCATACCTAACTCTTTTTTTAAAAAAAAATCTTTAAAATTGTCCAGTTAATTCTGAAAGGTCTCCTGAAAGTCGTTTCACTCCTTAGAACCAGCCATTACTCATTAAATTGATAGTTGTTATTTTACTCCTTAAAAGTAACAGCACTGGTAATAATGCTACCCAAAATGTAGCACATAACTTAAGAGTAGAGCTGATACAATATTTAGCTATGCAATCAATGTAAGATAACTCAATTCAGGTTTCAGCAAATGTTTAATCAAGTCAGTTACTTCCAATATTTTGGGACATCCTTTGTAGAAAGTCAGCTAGAGTCTTTCAGAAGAGACTATTTCACCACATGGGATAACATCTTAAGAGTGCTGGATGGTTCTATGGTGATCAATGTCGAACTGATGTGCCACTGAAGTCATTCTTTTGTTTAAGCCTTCGCCTGTCACAGGGTGGAAGAAACATATGAACATCTGATTTTAAAAGTATTGCATAGTGAGGGGATATGAATCATACCTGCAACTGCCATTTAACCTTTTCACCATTTCTTCCTTGAATTATAATCCTTGAAGCAGGTTCACATCTACCATCGAAACACAAAATACGGTATTTTCCAATCTGTTATTAGTAAATCAACAATCTTCACTCTATCACACACTTCATGATTCTGTTAGACCCAAAATTAATAACCTTAATATCTGATTGGACCTGGGCAGGCCACACCAACACTGAAAAGTGATATGAATGGATTGTGCAACTCATGTTGTATTAGTAGCCTATTAACTCGTTGCATGTGTGTTTCCATTAATGTGTTTGATATTGATCACAGACTATTAAGGTTGATAGAACTATACACTAACACATTAATGTGTTAAGTGAAGGGTGTGTGGGGTTTGTGCAAGTGGGTTGTGAGTGAAGTAGAGGTGTAACAGACACCAGGCAGATCCTAAGACAAGGATTTTCTTTTGTCTGTGTATTTCATTCTCTTCTCAGACAGTAGCTACTCAAGTGAGCAAGCAGACTTTCAGCCATGCTACTTCACCTCATTGACAAATAAGACCAAGTGGCAGCACCTTGGAATGATTGGACTTTCTTTGGCTGAAAATTAATTAATGGCTGTGCCTTTCCGGTTAATTGTTGATGATTGCTTCACATTAATTATTAACTTCCCTCAATTGCGGGTTATTAGAGACAGAATAGAGGGGAAAGTGGCAGGTCTTGTGTTCTGTTATAACATTAATGTCCTTACTGAAGTGGATAAAGCTTAGTGGATAATCATGCTGGAAATGTTCTTGACCAGCAGTCGCTGCAGATTTGTCTGTCCTGGAGCGAGTGATTCTTTTAGCTGATACCTGAAGCTGCTGAAGTGCCTATTTGTTCATCCTGCTAAAGTCATTCAAAATTCCATTTCCCATTCTTATCATGGAGTCAGCAAACAATCTTCCGTTGTTTCATGGACATAAAGAAACACACAGATGTTCTTCTTTGATGAGAAACAGCGCCTCAACACACTGAAACAATCCCTCAAAAATGGTCAATGCTTAATTTTCACATTTCAGAACTGATACGTCTGACTCAGAAAGTGGGACAATGTTGTAGTGGATTGGATTAAAGCCTCACGGTAGTAGTATCTTTAAGAAGGATATAAACAACCTGGAAGGAGTTCTGATGAAGGCAGTGAAGGGGATATGGGCAGAAATCAATTGAGAAAAGTTTGAAGGAACTGAGCATCTCTAACCCAGAGAGGAGAGATTGGGGATCACACTGCTTAGGGACCTAAAAGCTTGTCATATAGAACTAAATGTAATGGGCCTCAATTATGGCAGCATCAATTTTGATTGAGCTAAAGGTTTTGATTGGATTTCTGCCACAGGGACAAGAGAAGATTTAACAAGCTAGTATGAGAGGACTGTAGCTTTGGTTGAGTTTGAAGACAGACTTCTTAATTGTAGCATCAGCTTTGGAACCAAGCATCTAAAAAAGAATCATAGAATCATAGAGTTGGAAGAGACCTCATGGTCCATCTGGTCCAAACCCCTGCCAAGAAGCAGGAAAATCACATTCAAAGCACACCCGACAGATGGCCATCCAGCGTCTGTCCAAAGAAGGAGCCTCCACCACACTCTGGGGCAGAGTTCCACTGCTGAACAGCTCTCACAGTCAGGAAGTTCTTCCTAATGTTCAGATTAAATCTCCTTCCTTGTAGTTTGAAGCCATTGTTCTGCGTCCTAGTCATCAAAAAACAAGCTTGCTCCCTCTTCCTTATGACTTCCTCTCACATATTTATACATGTCTATCATGTCTCCCCTCAGCCTTCTTTTCTTCAGGCTAGACATGCACAGTTCTTTAAGCCACTCCTCATAGGGCTTGTTCTCCAGACACTTGATCATTTTCGTCGCCCTCCTCTGGGCGCATTCCAACTTGTCAACATCTCTCTTCAAGAAGGCCACATTGGCTTTCCACAGGAACTAGAGAATACTCCTCCTGCTACACAAATGTCCAGGGTTAAACATTTACAGGCTTTTAAAAAATCCCAATTCAATTAATTTAGAAAGGAGGAACCGTATCTATTACATTTATATTAAATTGTCATTTACATCTAAGTTGAATGTCTGTACTAAAATCCTTTCCAGGATAAAGTGGCAAATGTAATTTGTATTTTTTTTTTTAATTTGGCCTACCCCCATTGCTGTCTTGAGCTTGGGAGAGAGGAAAGGGCTGCATGTATTTTTGAAAATCCTATTTCCTATTCGGTCTTCTTTCTATTTCTCCC
Source organism: Anolis sagrei (assembly GCF_037176765.1). Classification (NCBI taxonomy): domain Eukaryota; kingdom Metazoa; phylum Chordata; class Lepidosauria; order Squamata; family Anolidae; genus Anolis; species Anolis sagrei. The sequence continues at coordinate 72,578,865 of NC_090022.1, forward strand.
TCCATTATAAACTTATCTATTTAAGCACCCTTTCCTTAACTTCTTGTGTGTATCATAGTTGAGGTTTCAGGATAAAATCTTCAGCAATGTGACTTCTGTGTGATGTAGAACACAGAGGGATCAAGTGGATACAAAGAAAACCAATCCCTTTCCAAACTTCATTTACAGTAACGTTTTTCAACCTGATAGTCGGGACTCCTGGGGGTGATGTGAGGGGATGTCAGAGGGGTTGCCAAAGACCATTAGAAAACAAAGTATTTCCGTTGGTCATGGGGGTTCTGTGTGGGAAGTTTGGCCCAATGCTATCATTGGTGGGCTTCAGAATGCTCTTTCATTGTAAGTGAACTATAAATCCCAGCAACTACAACTCCCAAATGTCAAGGTCTGTTTTCCCCCAAACTCCACTAGTGTTCACTTTTGGGCACATTGAGTATTTATGCCAAGTTTGGTCCAGATCCATCACTGTTTGAGTCCACAGTCCTCTCTGGATTTGTGTGCGTGTGTCAGGAGCGACTTGAAAAACTGCAAGTCGCTTCTGGTGTGAGAGAATTGGCCATCTGCAAGGACATTGCCCAGGGGACACCTAGATGTTTTACCATCCTTGTGGGAGGCTTCTTCATTTTCCCGCATGGGGAGCTGGAGGTGACAGAGGGAGCTCATCCACACTCTCCCCGGATTTGAACCTTCGACCTGTCAGTCTTCAGTCCGGCCAGCACAAGGGTTTAACCATTGTGCCATCAGGGGTGCCTGTGTTCTCTGGATGTAAGTGAACTGCATCTTCAAAACTCAAGGTCAATGCCCACCAAACCCTACTATTATTTTCTGTTGGTCATGGGACTTCTGTGTGCCAGGTTTGGTTCAGTTCCATCGTTGGTAGAGTTCAGATGCTCTTTGATTGTTGGCTAACTATAAATCCCAGCAACTACAATTCCCAAATGACAAAATCAATCCCTCCCCCAACCCCATCAGTATTCAAATTTGGGCGTATCAGATATTTGTGCCAAATTTGGTCCAGTGAATTAAAAGACATCCTGCATATCAGATCTTTACATTATGATTCATAACACTAGCAAAATTACAGTTATGAAGTAGCAACCAAAAAAAATAATTTTATAGTTGGGGATCACCATAACATGAGGAACTGTATTAAGGGGTCGCGGCATTAGGAAAGTTGAGAACCACTGACTTGTTGCTTGTTAGTGAAAATCTTTTCAGTCTTGACATTAAACTAACATTATCTAATTGTGAGAAAAAAACAAAGAAATTCCTATAGTCATTTACACTTTTTTTATTTCTTTAACTGCCTTAGGTACCCAGAGATGCCAGGGTTAAATATTGCATACTGCTTTTTATTAGAAGTAGTCGTTTGTTTTTGGAATTTATTAATGAGCCAATTAGAAAATGCATAAAGATGTGGATGAACTACAACTGGCAACAGCATGGGTCAGTTCCTTCCACCACCACACACCCCACCCCGTATTAAAAGTTGGTTGTGTTGGGTATGTGTGTTTCATCCAGATTCATTGTCAGTAGGGTTCAGAGTGATCTTTGCGCAGGAACTCAGCTAAATGGGAATTATATCCCAGCATCCAAGATTGATTCCTTCCAAACCCTGCCAGCATTTAAAATTGGTCATGTTGGTTATGTGTGCCATGTTTGGTTGAGAGCCATCATTGGTAGGAGCCTCAGGACTCTGTGGATGGAGGGTGAACTATAATTCCCATCATCCAAGGTCAATTTGCCACCCCTCCCCAAACCCTGCCAGAATTTTCTTTTGGTCCTGTGGGGTCTGTTTGTCAAGTTTGAGCCAGATCCCTCGTTGGCTGATCTGGACCAAACAGTGCTTTCTGGAAGTGAGAGACATCCTGGAAAATACATACGTAGATACATATTTTCACTATTATTATTATTAGATAGACAGATAGAGAGATAGATTATTTATATCCTCCTTTCTCCCATTTATTAAAGAAATGGCTGTAAAATGTAGCATTAACAAGTCTCTTGTTTAATTAATCACTAATGTAGATTGGCATTCTGTATTGCAGTCACAGATTTGTAACCTAGAACTATGAATCCATAATTTCTCTGTATACAGCAAGGTTATTAGTGTTACTGTAAGACTGCATACATTTTACTCTCCATACCACTGGTCGGTTGCTCATCAAGATACAAGAAAGCTTATATCTCCAGCCCTTTCCTACCTGTGAGTAAGAATGCAAATATCAGAAGCAGGAGCCTATTGTAATTTATCATCACAGCTCATTTATGACAAAATGAGCAGTTTCTAGCTTTTCAAGTGAATTGGGAGGTAAGACCAGAATATGTTACTTAGATACATATAATTAATTTCATAGACTCATAGAGTTGGAAGACACCTCGTGAGCCATCCAGTCCAACCCCCTGCCAAGAAACAGGAAAATTGCATTCAAAGCACCCCCAACAGAAGGCCATCCAGCCTCTGCTTAAAAGCCTCCAGAGAAGGAGCCTCCAACACACTCCAGGGCAGAGAGTTCCACTGCTGAACAGCTCTCACAGTTAGAAAGTTCTTCCTAATGTTCAGATGGAATCTCCTTTCCTGTAATTTGAAGCCATTGTTCTGCGTCAATTATCCTAGTCGCCCTCCTCTTGACACATTCCTTCTGGATACATTTCTCCATATAGAGTAAGGCTATGTAGTTTTACTGTAAAACTTAGTTACATGTATGTAACAAACTGGTGTAGGATATCAGTGTTACTTAATAACTAAATTCCACAATTAAGTCTATAGTAAAAGCCCAATTTTAGCTAATATACCTCTTCTTGCAATAGAATTCATAATTTAACTGATTTTAATTCAAAAGTTCCTCCTCAATATCTATAGCTGTATCTAAATCCAAATTTATGTCATCTATCAAATAACTGGAAAAGATTTGAGAAATTGACACCGATTACTGCAACAGAATCCTGATCAGCAATCTTTTCTCTAGTCAATAACACAGAATTCCAGTGGTCATGAAATATATTGAGAAACAAACTATACTTGAGCTAGGGCTTCTTGTTTCTTTCCTCTGGCAGCTTCTCAAAATGGAAATTAGCCTTGGAAGTCTGCAATCAAGTGAAGAAGACGAAGGGTCGGAAATAGCTGCTTAACCCTTCCCCTCCTTGGTCTTTGTCTGCTAATAATTACATGTACTGCTTTCTCATCAGTGGAAGGAAGCATGCAGGGTTGGCTTGAGTATGCAGACAGGGGAAGAGGAAAGCAGAGGAAGAGCATAAACAGCACTTCCTCTGCCATACCTTTGAAAGGTGCTTTTCATTTAAGGTTGGGAGGAGAGTAGTGAAGGAAGTGTGGACCAGGTCTAGTTTGAGTCTCAAGTGAAGTATTTAACTGGTGGAACAAATCTCTTAATAGAATCAGCCCAAGCCTACAAATATGAAAATAGCATTTTACATTTCATTCAGTTTCATTTATGAATTTAGAGAGACCCAGTACACAAACTGCATATCCAGCAAGAATATATATTTTAGTGTGGTGAAGATATCCTGTATTATATTCTATTCCCTTGCCATCTTTATGAGGATATTGTGAGGATGATAATCTAGGGGTTGGGGGGAGAGAAAGAAAATACATAAAATGTAACACAAAGGTTATTCCTCTGGTATTCAGGGGCCCTTTCCCATTGTGTAATTATAATATTATGATTCCATTTTAATTGACAAGGAAGTCTACGGGAGTCCGGGAGTCTCGGTTTAAGAGGGGGCATCTAGAATGTTATGCAGAGAGTTCCACTGGCAAACCAGAAGCCACCAGACTCCATATGAGATTGTTGTGGTGCTTAATGTGGATAGAATAGAGCTGTTTTATTCTTAAAGAGTTCCTGGTTAATGAGAAATGTTATTCAATTGCAGTTATTGTAGGCCATTGTAGTCCTATATGGAAACATGTGGTTGAAAGAAAACAGCTCTTAATTGATGCTGATATTGAGATTTTAAAAAAAAAACTTGCCTGTATTACAGTAGACCCTTTGTATCCGCTGGGGTTTTCCAGGACCCCATGTGGATACAAAATGACATAGTAAAATGTTGTTGTTTTTTTGTCGTGTCAGGAGCAACTTGAGAAACTGCAAGTTGCTTCTGGTGTGAGAGAATTGGCCATCTGCAAGGACATTGCCCAGGGGACTCCCAGATGTGTTTTTTTAATGTTTTATGATCCTTGTGGGAGGCTTCTCTCATGTCCCCGCATGAGGAGCTGGAGCTGTTAGAGGGAGCTCATCTGTGCTCTCCCTGGATTCAAAACTGTGACCTGTCAGTCTTCAGTCCTGCCGGCACAAGGGTTTAATATAAAATGATGGGCAACTCAAGTGCCAGGAAGAGCCTGAGAATCTGGGAAATGATGGGAGGCTACAGCAGGGAATGTTTACACATTACACCAAAACCAAGATTGCTTTTTGGATTTTAAAAAACTATTTCCGAGCCATGATTGGTTGAATCTGTGGCGGCAGAACCAGTGGATCTGTTGGGCCAACTGTATATACTGTTGATTACTATATTCTCTCTGGCACCCTTTTCTCTTCCTGATGGGCTTCTCATAATTAATGCCATAATTTGATCTACATCTTCAGCCTAAAACTTCTTGCCTTGAGAGACTAAAGTAAAGATATGACATATTTGTTGATCTCTTTATTCTCTTCATTATTCTGGACATATAAACATTTGAAAGAATTGCGATTTTGGGTTATTTTGAGACATTTTAAAACGAAACATGATGGATTTTTAATGTTTTGAGGGTACACAATTTCAGCTTCTAACTGATACTTTCAGTTATGCCCCTAATTTCAAATTGCACCAATCACACCTTTCCAGAAACTCACAGGATAAAAACACAACTTTGCCATGTCTCTCAAGCAGATGTCATAGCATAGGATGGGTGAGCCTTTGTTACTTCAAGAGAGACAATCCCTGGTGGATAATCTGTCAAAAATCATGTGCCAGCTGATTTTCTCCCTTACCAGTTGTTAACCTCCAAGTGGGTAATTGAAGAAGAACAGATCATCCTTGCCACAGGTCAGAACTGCTTTTGAAATCATACCCAGATAAAAGGTCTTTCCTGGGGCTATTAGTTGTCTGCAACGTATGGCATGAACTAAGACCTTCAGACAACCTCCTGATCATAGAATCAGAGTTGGAAGAAACCTTGTGGGCCATCCAGTCCAACCCCCTGCCAAGAAGCAGGGAAATCGCATACAAAGCACCCCTGACAGATGGCCATCCAGCCTATGTTTAAAAGCCTCCAAAGAAGGAGCTTCCACCACACTCCGGGGTAGAGAGTTCCCCTGCTAAACTGCTCTCACAGTCAGGAATCTCCTTTGCTGTAGTTTTGTTCAGGTGGAATCTCCTTTGCTGTAGTTTGAAGCCATTGTTCTGCATCCTAGTTTCCAGGTCAGCAGAAAACAAGCTTGCTCCCTCTGCCCTATGACTTCCTCTCACATATTTATACATGGCCCTCATTGTGTCTACGCTCAGCTTTCTCTTCTGCATGCTAAACATGCCCATCTCTTTAAGCCACTCCTCATAGGGCTTGTTCTCCAGATCCTTGATTGTTTTAGTATTCCTCTTGGATACATTCCAGCTTGTCAACATCTCCCTTCAATTGCGGTGCCCAGAATTGCACACAGTATTCCTGGTATGGTCTGACCAAGGCAAAATAGAGGGGTAGCATGACTTCCTGGATCTAGACACTATACTCCTATTTATCCAGGCCAAAATCCCATTGGTTTTTTTTAGCCACCACTTGACATTGTTGGTGCATGTTTAAAATGTTGTCCAAGATTAATCATGCAAAGACCCATTTGATACCATATCTGTGCTGTCTTTACTGTAAATGGATTGTTCATTCAGGATTTTGTGCAGTCATGAATTTAGTTAGAGGCCTTGGGTCTTAAGTTATCTCCTTGGTGTAAGAGAGGGGAGTGGATTATCTTCTTCACTCAAGGAGCATTCCAGGTAACCTATTAATTGAGCTATATTGGACTGCCTCAGTTCTGTCCGTTTGGATACTCAATTCAGTTCCATTGTTCCAGCTGAATTCCTATGAGGTCTGTGATTCCTCCCTCCCTCCCAAATTCTGGTTCTAGAAGACAACAAAAGCGGTCAAATCCTAGTGGGGAAGTCAGTTTCCAGCTGTAAACCATATCCAGTTATATAAGAAGAGAAAATGATGTGGGTTTTTTGCCACACGGGAAGCATGGTGCACGGAATCACACCCAAAGAAAATATAATCACTCCCAATTAGATAACATTAGTATTTGGGATTAGCAATCAAAGGCTGTCCATTTACAAGCAATTCCCAGTAATGCTGAGTAATTGACAGTAATTAAGCACTAATTAATTCATGCTGGGACTGATCCTGCTTGAGCCAGTCAGTGCCATCAAACCTCCCTCTAGCGTCTTTGAAGGAGGGATCAGGCTTCGTGTAGACATAGGAGAAAACATCAGCCGGAGCTGTCTCTAGCTTTCCTGGTAATTTAACATCATAATGGATTTTAACAGAGTTAACTGGAGCTTTCTTTGTCATAACCTTCCTCTTATGTGCTCATATTTGATAAGCAGTTGATCAGTACTAAGACTAAGTGTAGTTCCTACAGGGTAAATAACACATCATCATATAATGATCCATTGGAAAGATGCAGTTTTACATTGTATGATATCATATAACGCTATACCTCCTTCCTACAAAACTACCCTCACTGCTTGTTCTAGTCATGAACACATGTTATGACATTTTCACAACCTATTCTACCCCACATTTCCAAAAATAATGATTATCAGAGCAGTATTAATTTCCTAGATTATTGCAAGTTAGTCCTCTACTTTTTACAGCTATACGTGTTGCACCTGTGGTTCAATTAAAATGATTAAGACATAATTGTGCAAAGGCTTTACACACTTTAACCAGCTTTTATTATCCCATGCATCTATTTAAAGAACCGGGCAGAAATAATCACATCTTGATATGTTGTATAGTATGCTTCTATGTATGTTGGTAGCATAAGCTCATAACAGCATGTCTTGGGAATCTTTGTCTGCTGTTAAGGTGATATCAAATAGTGACCTTTTGCATGTACAGTCTATTCTGCACTGAACTTCCAGACTCAACAATCAAAAATACAAATTCAATGATTAAATTACAGGACGACATTGTGCTCTCACAGTATAATGCATGTCTGTTCAAAAGTAAGCTTTGCATGGGTCCATGTACTTCTCTGGAAATAAACATGATTTTTTTTAAGATTCCAACTCACTCTGGGTGCTTCATCTGGGATCATTTATATTGTCACTGTGACTCATTTAGTGACAGTGAATCCAGTCCATATGTTTATAATATACAAGAATCAGGACAAAGTTAGAGTGTGATATCTTGAGCCCTTACAACCCTTCTCTTCTAGCATTGTGTGTAACTCAAAGTTTGAAAACATTGGCCAAGATGTTGGGGAGTTTGTTCTCCTTACACAACTCCCAAAGCCCAACTTAACTGCCGCAAACACACAGAGCAACAGAGATCTGTTCTGCTGGTAATCAGGGAACAGCAGGATAATATTTCCATCCCCCTCCCACTAGTGATCTGCAGTGTGACAAAGAGTTGTGATGGGTCCTTCTTTTGACTTTTGTGCTACAGATCATTGGAGAGGGCTGGAAAAGACATCCTGCTGCATCCCAGTTACATCACTTGTAAACTATTAAGATAGATTGTGGAGGATTTTCAATTGTGACAGTAGTGCCATGATTGTAAACATGAATATTGAAAAGTCTAGCTTACACATTTATAACTGCTCAACAGGATGCCAGACACTATTTTGCCTATTTCTGGTTTAGATAGATAGAATCATTTGTGGATTTGCTTATTCCTGTAAGGGCCATAGAAATGCATGTATCTCTGCAATGTAGAAATAATTCAGATTGTGAAAATAATAAGAATTTGCATTTGTGTAGTGCTTTCAATTCTTCACATTCATATATTTTATCTTTTTATAGTCCTTAGAATCGGCATATAAGGTATTAATAGGATCCCTCCGTTTCTGAAAGCTAGGATGAGTGGTAGAGGTGGTTTGGTTAGGTAAAGCTGCCTACTGGATTTGTGACAAGACTTGACAGGGGACTCAGCTGCCTAATTCATATGGAAGGACTGGAGTGCATATTCTACCAACCCCTGACCTATTTTTGTGGCTTATGAGGGCCCAAACTCTTATGTGAAAAAATAGATTTATACCCAGAAGTACACGTGACAGTATATCAGTATATCAGTCTAGGTGCTAGTCCATCTGTTAGTATGTGGTACTCAGCAAGGCTGCAAAGATACCTGAATGTTTCCCTGATGAAATAGTAGTTACCTCAAAGGTAATTTAAGTTGGGAAGATGGTGCTGGAAGAACGCATTAGCCACCCTTTCCCATGCAATTCCCCAGATCAACTGCTTTGGACTTCAAAAAATAAATCCGCTGGATTAGAACATTTGGGATTTCTCTAGTATGTAGATATTGACTTGTGTATGTTATGTGCATCTGCAATTATGTGTTTCTGCAACAGTGGCTACTTTTGATGCATTTTTGCACTCTTAACAGAGAGTGCTCTAGTGGGGGTAACTTGGCTTGGTAGTCAGACAATACTGCTGTGTGCTTCTCGCTCCATGAGCAACTTTCCAGAGGGTGTCTTCTGTCACATAAAAATGAGGAAGCTGTAAAAAGAGGGATGAGCTGAGTGTAAGAGCAAACCAGAGAGTGTGAAAGAGCTAAAAATCCATTCTTGGGTTGTCAGTTACTTGTGAGCATCAAAAGGAAAAATGTGTCCCCTACAGCCAATGCTCCTGATTGTCACCCAACTCCACTGAAATCGCATACACTCTCACCCTTGATTGCCCTCAGGGAAGCAGCAAAGCTAGGGAAGATGTTACACAATTCAAGAGAAAGAAAATCTACCAGACAGGCTACAACATGTGTGGAAACTGGAGCAGTCCTTTAAATGAGGCTCAGCAAAATCTTGGTTGCATGTCATTATTTGGAGTGAAACATAGTTATCTGCATATGGAACAGTTTAGTAGTAATGACTTTACCTGATGGGTGACCTATCTTTGGGTTCTCTTCAGCATTTTTATCTCCTCAATTATGTCTGCTTTTATCAAATACTTAGAATGTGCCCATGTTGAAGTCTGTGCCCCTTGGGAAATTGCCCCTTTATCACCCCATGGACCAAAAAAATCAAAACATGAATAGAATGAGCATGTAGTACAAAAACAAAAAAGGGTTGTGGAGACTTTCAAATCTGGGAACCTCCCAGAAGTAGAAGTGCTTTGTGTAATGGGAGCTGGCAGGCTCCGTGCTTAAAGGTGCAGCAAAGTAGAGCATGCCTCTGATTCTTCCCCATCTGATGAGGTCAATAGACAGTTTCACTAGGGTGTCTTGGACAAACTGCACCTTCTTCTCGGAACCTCAGTTGTTTGTCCCATGCCAGGAGCATTCAAAGAATCATGGTTGTTTCAGAAGCCATGAAAAAGATTCTGATTCACATGGATCATAGTTAAATTATCAGAGATACAATGATAGTCGCCATTAGGGTTAGGCATATTTATGGAGGACTCTTTCCCATCACATGCAACTTTCCTCCAGTCCCCAAATTTCTGGCAATACAGAAATGAGACATTGTTTATTTGATGTGTTCTCATTCCATTGGTAACACCACCTTCTCCTTTCCTTTGGATGTCTAAACAGTATTTCTAAATACTGTTTCTAAATGTGGAACTAAAATTTGGGGTCATGATAATCTTAGAAATTTTGGTACTGAAAGAAAACTTCTGGGGGTAGGGTAGTATTCTTATGCAGAGAAATTACCTTATTTTGCCCCCATCCCAGTAGCATCATCTCTGAATAAGTGGCTCATTATCATGAGGAGTCTAAGCTATCTGCAGCATCAAATGATGATTATTATGATAATGTTTATTTATACCCTGCTTTTTCTCTCCACAAGGAGACTCAAAGTGGCATCAAACCATGCCTGCCAATAATGGTTGCTGGAGCACTACTGTAGGAATAGCTGTTGCCTCCAGGTCATGTTTGTGAGCTTTCCAGAGGCATGTAGTTGACCACTAGGGGGAAGCAGGATGATGGACTCAAAAGGCCTTTTTTCCTGATACTAACTCAATAATTTCTTGTAGAGAAATTGAAATGACAAATTGCTGACTTTTCAAATTCTGGACTGCCCTTTGTGTGGTAAGCATTCATATCAATGGGTCACAGACAGGGATAGTAGTGGACATGTATCCACTCATCTTCATGACTGAGGAGTTGAACCCAATGCTCCCTGGCCTGGTCTAATATGCTGTCATGTGGCATGGATGATAGGTGGATGGGTGGGTAGGTAGGTAGATAGATAGATTTTAGACTTCAATCTCTTCTCATAACAGAAAAGAGAAAAACAAATACTAACTAAGGTTAAAATGCTTTCCATTTATTTAATGAAGCTTGTTTTAAAAGGTGAAGTCCTATCCCCAAAAGGTGTGTGTGTTGTATCCAAAGGGAAAGATAGCTTTCTTCCTACCAATTGCTAAAAATATCCTCATCAAGTTTGGCCTTTGAAGCCATGGGGGGTGTAAGTAGAATCTTATTATATCCTCTTGTGTCAGCACAATCATTGCTACTATAAAAAGGGATTTCAGTGATGGAAGAGTTTAGCATTTAGAGCTCATTAAGGTGACAAGATGCAGAGCGGCAGCCAGCAGGTCACTCTCACTTAGCGGTGTCTTTCCACATTCCTTTATTGGCATTCAAGGCAATCTCATACTGCCCTCTGGCTTTTTCTCTTTGCTTGCTTTCTCTAAGCCGTGGGTTAATATACGTAGATTTGATATAAGTTCTGTATTTTACTATTCAGAAGTGTTAATATAGCTGTATCCACTTATAGCCATGTTATTAAATACCATGCCATAATCACCCCTGTCTAACATTCCTCAGATATTGGTATCTCTGGGACAATCACAAGGTTTTAATATTACTCTACTGAAGCTATGTGATCTTCTGTCATCAACATCAAACAAAAGATGAGGATTTTAGAAAATCTATGAAAATCTTCCCCTCCTTCCTTCCTCCTCTCTCTAACTATGCCATGCTTACATTTTGGGTGGAGAAGGTTGAGGAACCTGCACAGAACCCAGAAGCCCTACTACAAACTGAGGGTTCTTCTACACAGGCCAAAAATCTGAGAGGAATTTGGATTTTATATCCCACACAGTTGGCTCAAACCCTGGGATTTTGCGGGAGGGGGGGGTGCGGGTGGATGCTCTCCTGTGCTGATCTGAGATTATCAAGCGTGGGCAAGGCTAGCCTCCCTCTCCCTGCCCCCCATTTCCCTCTCAACTTACCAGAGGGAAGCTCTGTTTGAGACCTGCAGTCTTTTTTCCTCTCTCCCCTCCCTTGGAAGAGCCAAAAGAGGGCTTTGGGAGAGATGGAGGGCATTCCTGCTCCAGGACCCCTTGTTGGCTCTTCCAGGGAAGAGGGGGAAAGTCTCCAGGCCTGAATTGGAGCCTTCCTCTGGTAAGGAGAGAGGGAAATGGGGAACATGGAGGGAGTCTACAGGGGGGAGGGAAAGAAAGCATGCATTTCTCATGCCTGCAGGGATACACAGGCATGGAAAGCTGCACTTTTTTCAGGAGGAATCAAGTTTAAAGGGCATTTTTAAACACGTGTTTTCCAGCCCATAATCTGATTCTTCCTGATTCCTCCCACATTTTGGCTAAACATTATTTAGGCATCCCTCTTTTTAACCCAATTTAACCTGGGTTATAATGCATGTGTAGAAGGGCCCTCAGTCAAGTAATCCCCCTAGTAGCTCTCAGAGTTCAGAAAAGTTACTTTTTTGGACAGCTCTCCAGATCCCGCAGCCAAGAAAGCAGCTTTTCCATACTGTGGACTATACTTTTTAAAACAGTAACTTAAAGGGCCTTTTCATAATAGATAAGCCAACATCAGATTAAGTGTTGTCACTTGTAGTTCTCATGTAACTCTAACCATCCTCTGCTCTTATCCATAATATATGGTTTCCTGTGCCTTGAATGGTACAACAGGGAATCAATTTCCATGTTCTAAAATGGATTATTTGAACAAAAAATGACCAGCTGTGCGTTCTATGTATTCATCTCTATATAGTAGAATAGACTGGCATATCATGGGGGTTGGACTGGATGGCTCTTGTGGTCTCTTCCATCTCTGTGATGGAAGAGTTCAGTTCCCTCCAAACTGAACTCAGGTTACCAGTCAGTAATACTTATTGGCTGCTTTTGCTACCTGCTTGTGAATACTCTCCATGCCTATGTCAGACCTCAGTGTGTTGTTACTGAGCTCTGTTTGGCATAGTGGGTTACAACCAGTGTTTGTCTGAGAATTACTATGACATCATCTTCCAGGATAGGGAGGTCCGATGAAAGCCAAAGTTCCTGCTCCCCTTCTCTTTTGAAATTGGTATGTCAAAAGCTGAGGCATATAAATAGAGGTTCACAAGGAAGAAATTGCATGGGAGAAAGGTGGTATTTCCTTCATTAGCTATTTCAGTGGACCAGGGAAGTAGCTAAAATGTTGCTGTCCCACACACGTGTTAAATCTAGTGGATCTTGGGATCACACTCTATTGGTCTTTCCTTCCCCTTTCCAAAACACAACATAAAATGGGATATTTCAGTATTGTTTTTGTCTTTGTTCCCCATGATGACAAATGTAGTGCACCATGATGCATCTAAGGATGTTGGACAGGCATGCCTTGCTTTGAGAGGCTTCACTTTAGAGCACTTTGCCAATGTGGCACTTTTCAGTTATATAGTACAGAGCCATTTTGTTCCATGTACTCGGTGTATTTGCAATATTTGTACACTTTATGTCTCACTGTCATATTATGGCAATTTTTATATATTATTCTTATTTCTGCATCTTTTGTTGGTGCCATTGAGTACTTAGATAATGATAGTCAAAATGTGCTTTTAGGTCTCTATATATACTGGTAAGTAAAACAAAACACTGATTTGCTGTGAGATGATACAGTGGCATGACTAGAGTTGGGTTCCAGGAACACAAGATAGATGCTCAAATTCTGGAAGGCTTCATTTATTATGCATCCACATTATCGGTCATATAAAATGGCAAACACCAAGGTTTGCTTTTTGGATTTTGCTCCAAATATTTACAGGCTGTGGTTGGGTTAATTCATGAATGGAGAACCTGTGGATATGGAGGGCTGATTGTCTAGAAACTTATTCACCATATTAGCAAAGTATGCCTTTTAAATCCATAATTCTTCCAGAGGCAAGCATAGGAATTGTTATCTGCATCAGCCCTGCTAAAAGTTGTTGTTTTGTTTTCATGCAGTGTTCACTTGTCCTGCACACTTTCTTGTTTGTTTGCTTGCTTGCTTGCTTACCTCTCCATTTGGTGTTTGTTAGTTTGTTTATTTGATTTGTTTTAATTACATCCTTCAGCCAGTGAGCAAGAAAGAAATGAATAGAGGACCTAGATCAGCTCAAAAAGATACGTTATAAGATAGTCTCTGACCACAGGCCTACAAAATAATAATAATAATAATAATAATACAACACTTTATTTATATCCCACCCTTCTCACCCCAAAGAGGACTCAGGGCAGATACCAGTACATATACACAGCAAACATTCAATGCCGCTTTGTATAGACAATACAAAGACAGACAGAACAGAAGGAGGTGGTTTGTTTCAACTCAGTGTGCAGCTGATTTGTTCCATGGAAGGTTGGGCTCAAGTCAGCCACAGGGGTGCTGTCGTTTCATCCGTTATGAGGAAGAGCCATTAGGACTTCCTCCTTTCTTTTGGTCACCCAGCATTTTCTGATCTTCTTTCTTTATGGTGTCGTAAAATACCTGCCCCGCTTTCAGCAGTACCTAATTTCTCTAACTACAGCTAAAGCTGTTCTCGAACTGCTTAGGTAAACAGTGAGCAGGCCTTGAACTTGAAACCTTTATGGTTTCTGGTGATTTACCAGCTGTGCTAAATCCCTTTCACCTCCCACAAAAGAAAAGAAAAGTGGGAGGTGAAAGGGATCAAACAAACGCAGGTGTCAACAACTTATTATATACTTCTTATGTCTATTCTGTGAAAGGGATAATGAATGAAAGCACCCCAAGTGGGTCTCTTCCTTCTCTGGCTGTTTCATGAGGCTGGGTTAGTCTTTTTCCTTTGTCATGGATACAGGTGTTATACTTTGTTCTTGTTGTTGTTGTTGTTGCCTCACATTTTTCCAGAGTAGGGAACAAAGTAACAATGTACAATATGATATAGTTAAAAACATATAAAAAGTAAACATTAAAGAGAAAATTAAACTAAATTAGTTGTTACAATGATTCCATTAAATTAAAATACAATAATAAAATTAATGAAAAGCTATTAAAAACAATTCAACACCACCTAGACCATTTCTGTTTTTAAAATCCTATCTGCATTTTTTTAAAAAGATTTTTCTCTATACCAATATTAGATATAGTTCAGAACAACATACTTTTTGTTATATCTGCAGTGCCTGAATATTTTATGGTAGTATATGAAGCCTATAATTTAATAATCTACTGGATGCTTTATTTATATCATATCTAACTTTGATTTCCTAGTGCCATTTTATGATGTGAGGGGTTTTACCCTGTAAATCTATGACAGCGGAAAATAGCAAATACATCTATCAAAATAGCTTCATAGATATTACACAGAAAAAAAATCTGTGATCTGAGCTGAATAGTGATTGATTATTCTTATTAATGATACCAAAAAGAATATCAGCTTCCTTGTCAATGTCAACAGCAATTAAATAATCAAGAATATAAAACACTCCTTTAAATTATATTTGTTCTTGCTAGAAATACATGTTTACTCTCTGTAAATAATGTATGTTTCAAGTATGACTGTATAATCATCATTTTTTAAAAGTTCACTTAGTAAAAGGAATCTTTAAGTGTCTCAAATTGTTCAGCACATTATGTAGCAATAAAATGTATTGAATTTCCTTCAAAATCTAGTTTTTAATCAGTCTTTTTGTTCAAAGAGCAATAGTACTTGCAAATCACACCTGTTAATATATCGTTCAAATTTATTCCATAATATAAAATAATATTTTGTGGGAATCTTTTCAGAAGTACCTAGATCTACAAAATACTTGAACATGTGTCAAGAATGTGAATTTGGAAATTCCCATTTGGGGTTCATTGTGGCTGATGAGCCAGTTTGTTTATGCAGCGTGATTAATGCTCACAAAGCCCAACCCTTGTCACAAAGAAATAGTTGCAAGTGTAAGAGGAAGATGTAAAAATGAATCTGAACCCAAATATAAAGAAGAATGCATTCTCCCTTGGCGTACCCACAGTCTGAGATTGCTTCATTGCCTTGTCTAAGGGCTATTTCAGTCAGAAGTCAGTTTTCCTTCTTCTTCTCCCCATCCTTGTCAACACCATTGACTCAGCTTCAACCTTCCCATGCCTGGTGGCTGTCCTTGTAGCATAAGAGCAGGTGCTGTTTGTGTGGACTGAAGCCCAGTCTAGGTCAAGTATGTACAGACAGCACCATGTGTTTTCAATGAACATCTGTATTAATCTGGCTCCTGATACATTCAAGGCTCAAACACAGATGTACAGAGAGCCAAAGCCAGACCACTGTTATAAAAGAGGATTTTACTGAATATATGCATGGTTAATAGATACAACTGAGAGATTACAGCAAAGTAAAGCTTTGTGACATTCCTTCTTGCCACGAGGTCTTCCTTGACACTGGGAATGAGTCAGGATGCCTGGAGGAAAACTCAGATAGAGTTATGCAGCTGGGTTTCTTAAAGAATTGCCCACATTGCTCAACCAGGCACGTTTTGCTAGGAAATCACTTATTTCTGGAGTTCTTCAGTGCAGTACAATTTGTTTCACTGTATTCTCCAGGCAATAGTGTGGATATTTCCCACCCATAGCAACACTGTGAACGGTGTAGATTACATTCTTGTCTTCTGTGTGTGTCTATTACTCAACTTTTGTTTTAGTTGAGCCAAAAAAAGTCCAAGATCCTAATGCTCCAGTAGGAAATACTAATAAAATTGATTCCCAGTGTTCTCTTCCTTTTTAATGGGATACAAAACCTGCCATTTGACATGTCCGCCTACCAAATGGTGGGGTGACCTCAATCCTATAGTGTTGTCAGGAATCATAAAAGTAGTTGAGTGCCTGATCCATCCTTTATCTGTGTCTTCATTTAATTTAATGCAGGTATATCCAAGGAGCCTCATCTCCAAAGGACATGGTCATCATCGTGGATGTGTGAGTGCTTTCCTCTTTCGTTAACTAAATTCAATGACTTTTTTCATTTCTCTGCCCTAAGATTATGATGTATTGAATAGTTCTATCACCCAAGAAAATGGCCACCACACATCAGAGCCATGTGGGGGTCTCTGGGTATCCCATGCTTAAAATATCTACCTCAAAAACTAGGGAAGAATTCCCCACCATAAAATAATAGACAATGCATTTCCAAGAACTAAGTGGAGTATGTCTTCTTTCCTCTACAGGAGTGGCAGTGTTAGTGGCCTGACACTGAAGCTGATGAAGACATCGGTCTATGACATGCTGGACACACTGTCAGATGATGACTATGTAAATGTGGCCTCGGTGAGTGTGCACTCTGAGGTTATCACAAGAAACAAATGGTGGAGACAGAAAGCAAGATGTAGAAATGGGTTAGCCCATGGGATCAGCAGTATGTTGAGACATTTAATGGACTCCATAACATCTATAGGAGCAGTCTTGAGATCAAGCAGTAACTGGTTATAAATGTCCAATTTTCCTTTGTGCTGTCCCTCTATACCTCTTGCTCCTATATTACTTCAAGGCTCTCCTCACAGTATTTATACCAGTCTTGGGGTGGGGATATGAAACACTGAGGTTTTGAGAGGAAATATATGTGAAATATGTGAACAGTTGTACAGATTTGCATAGTATTTAGGCTCTTTGAATACAATCAAAAATGGATTTTGGGTGTTCAGAATACAAAAGCTATTGTTTGTAATAAGAGAGTCCTAGACATCATGTCTCTAGCATAGTCTACAGCTGTGAAGAAAGGATTTGTCCTCTATTAGACATATATTTAGGAGTTTGTTTACTGCATGCTCTCTTTGTTATATATGTGTTGTTGTTTAGGAAAGGGGCAGTGTGAGTACAGTAGTTATTCGGTAAACTTTCTTTATTGATAACCAGTGTACTACAGTTGTTACGTAGCTACTCTCTACAGGGGACTAACCTCAGTGCTCTCCTGTGTTAAGTGGCAGTGCTTCATTTAACTGCTAAGGAACTGCATAACTGACAGTAGTTTGTAAAGCATTGTTATATGGCAAGGTTTGTATTACAAAATCTATTATTATTATTATTATTATTATTATTATTATTCATACCTCGCTTTATTTCCCCAAAGTGGACTCAAAGCAGCTCCAAAGGGGACTCAAAGTGGCTCAAAGTCTAAGTCCTCTGAAGATGCCAGCCACAGATGCAGGCATAACATTAGGAGAGAATGCTGCTGGAATCTGACCACAGAGCCTGAAAACCTCACAGCAACCCACTAATTGCTATCTGATTCCTCACTGCAAAGGAAACAAACAGGATAGCAAATATGTACTCTTCCTTCTTCACTGCTTTCTCCTCTTTCTCTTTCTCACCCATTTCCTCCTCTTCTTGCCCCTCGGCTGCTTCTTTTCCCTCCTTCTTCTACTACTGCTCTGTTATCTCCTTCTTCTCAATCTCTCCCCCATCCTTCTCCAACTCCTTCTCCTCCTCCTTTTTTCTCCTTCTCCACTACCTCTTTTTCCTTTTTCTCCTTCTTTTCTCCTCTTTATCTATCTGCATCTCCTCTTCCTTTTGCTTCTTCTCCTCTACTATCTCCTCATTCTTCTTTTCTCTTCCTCTTCCGTGTTATTACATCTCATTTCCCCCCAAAGCTAGGACTAAAGGCAGCTTATATATAAATACAAATACAGCATTAAAAAAAAAACTTTAAAGGGTTTATTATAAAATATGCTTAAAGTGTCAATAACTAATGAACATGATAAAACAGACAATAAAAAATAACATATAGGCTGCAGTCCTATGGGAAGAACTGTTCTGCAATTGAGCATTCCCATTTCAGATGCACTGATCTGTCCAAATGCCCTGCTTGGCTCTTTCTGCCAAATCATTGGTTGGGAGGGAGATTCCTGATAGTTTCCTTATCGATGCCGTGGGTTTCTCTCTTTTTCTTCCTGTGGGTTTTTTTTCCTGTTTCTTTTAAAACAAAAGTCCCTTCCACTGCTCAGAAGGAGAGTGGAAGGAATTCATTTCAGTGTACCCAAATGGCTATAAATGTGCCCAGCTCTTCTGCTATTATGATATAGGTAAAATTGAGGGCTGAGAGTGAAGTGGATGAAGCAGATCCTGGTCCACTTCCTCTCCTGCATAGCCAAACCCTACCATACTATAGCCTTCAGCAACTATGTATTTTTATTTATTTATTTATTTACTATATTTACATCCCACCTCTCTCTACCCCGAAGGGGACTCAAGGCAGCTTACAGATAGGCAATAATTCAATGCCTTAACAACAATATACAATTAAAATAAATATTTGAATTAAAATTAAGATCCAGATTGAAATACTATCAGGTGACTGTGCTAGCCATATCTGAATCCTGGCAACACAAAGGGAACATAGCTACATTGTAATGCAAGCTAATGAGTTGTTTGCTATACTTTCCTATCAAAACAGTTACATCCATCAAATGTGCAATATGAACTTTTTAAATTTTCTGTATTTTAAGAAACTGTTTTTCCCAAACATCACATTTTCCAAACTAGGCCACATTATCTGGGATACATTAGATTATAAGTTTCAGTTGCCTGACACCACTGTAAGTTCATTACATAGCATGTGCTCATGTTCTGAATATCTAATATCTAGCTGCTTTGAATCTCCTTGTCGAGAGAAAAAGTGGGGAATTAACAACAACAACAACATAATCATTTAGCTGGATTTACCTCTCATCCAAGAACTAATAAGGAGGGATTTCTACAAGATGGGAGCAGCATCCTAGAAGAGCCTGTCATGTGTCCTCACCAAATGTATCTGTGATGGTGGTGGAAGCAACGGAAAACCTTTCGCTGAAAATCATGAAACCTAGGCAGGCTCGTATAAGGATATATGGTCTTTCAGAGATAGCATTGTATAGTGGTTTGAACATAAGGATACAACTCCAGGGTTTGAGTCCCCAGTTTGCCATGGAAACCGACTCAGTGATCTTGTACAAATCACACTTCTTCAGCCTTAGAGGAAGGGAAAGACAAATCACATTAAACAAATCTTGCCCTCTTATCGGTTTTCCTTAGGATTGTAATAAGTCAAAAGACACACAACAACAAAACCTAAACTGTATAATAATAATTAAATAAAGGCCATAAAAGATTGACCCTACTTTTATCATAGCAGCTTTTTTATTACCCATTTCCCCCGCTTGTTGGGAATGAATACTATGGTATTTTGGAATAGCTGAGCAACTGTGAGTCATACTCATGTCCATGTATTTGCTCAAGATTTCTTCAGGTTAATCTCCGTGGTCTGTGAAGAGTCATAGGTAAGGATAATGCTGCCGGTGAGAGGCTGGTAAGGGTAAAATGACCAGTGCCTCAGGAGAGTAGAAGGGGTTTCTTGCAAGGTGAAGTACATAATGAAGAAAAGCTGTTCTCCTGGGCTTTCTGGGGAGCTTTTAATACCAGCCTCAAGAAGTGAACCTACTGCTTCTCTAGAAAATTAGTTCTGAAAGCATCTCAAACCAAAATGCCACATCAGCCCTGTGAAAACAAGTGTGCACTTTTATTTTGCTGTATTTATTTCTCTGTATAATGGGAGCGAAGAGGGAAATGCCTGTCAGAGGCATTGGCCTCTGCCTCGTGTAGCTCCTGCAGCCCAATTTACCATTTCTGTCACCTTTCCTTTTCCTGCGCTCTCGACCACTCTCTGCCTTTGATCAATTGCAAATGACAAAACACACCTGCGAGAAATAAATTACATCCTTCCACTGCCATTTCCCCCATGCCAGCTTTGACGGACTATTCTGCTTGCACGAGGTGTTCATTGTGGAGAAGGCTCAAAGTGGGGGAGGATCATGGTGAGAGAAGGGAAGGATTTGGTATAAATCCATTGAATCACAGATAGCTAGATAGCTATGGAGGCCATGTCTCTCCCCTGTTTTTAGTGTAAGATTAGCCTGTTGGCAGATTGCCTTTATTAGTAGGTGATAAGCGACGAAAGCAGCACTAAGCAAACTTTGATGCTATTAATGACACTGTATTTTGAGGATTTTTGAATATCTAAACATATGTGTGCTTTTCTCCAAAATGCTTGAAACAGCAGCTGGTTATTACATATACACTGCCATAGAATAGCATCAAAATGTACATTTCCACCCAAGGTTTCTAATAGCTCAAGAAATCCACACCATTTCTGTCACCCTTTCGCTTCTGTGATGGATCCATGGATTGTAATATACTCCTGATCCAGTGTTATCAGTGTGGTTAGATGCAAATAACTGGACTGGATCAATTTTGCTCACAATGAAACTTCTTAAGTAGCCGTGCACTATACACATTGTAGATGTTTGTTCCATGTGATTGAATTCACAAAAGGAGAAGAACAGTGTCATGCACACCACCACCACCACCACCACCCCCCCCCCCCCCCACACACACACACATACACTGATACATAGAGCATACTTAAATACATATATATTTTCTCTATGGCAGTGTTTCCCAAACTGTGCTCCTCCAAGTGTTCTGGACTTCAGCTCCCAGAAATCCCAGTCAGCTTACCAGCTGTTAGGAATTGTGGGAGCTGAAGTCCAAAACATCTGGAGGGGCACAGTTGGAGAAACTCTGCTCTAGGGAATAATAAGCTGGGCTTCTCCTTGCCTGTGTTTCATCAACAGTTCAAATGCCCAATAAATATTTATTTCTATCTCCTCAACTCTCACTGCCATTTCAAGCTGGCTACGTGGTTGGTTGTTTAAAGCATTTTTTGTACACTTGTATAATGCATGTAGTGCCTTAGTGTGTTTAAAAACATATACACATAGGGTTGTTGTAGGTTTTTCAGGCTGTATGGCCATGTTTTAGAAGCATTGCTTCTAGAATATGGCCATACAGCCCAAAAAACCTACAGCAACCCAGTGATTTCGGCCACAAAAGTCTTCGACAATACATATACACATACTACAAACTGATAGAGCCAGTTCTCCCCATCACTACCTCAGTCCTGAAGAACAAATTTTTGCTGGACCTGACTGAAAGGGCTGAATTTAGAATTTTGTGTCAGTACACATCACCACAACCAGTAGCTACTCGGAGCTTGAAAAAGCTACCTTTTAGGATGACAATTCCAAACAAAGAGGTTGTCTAAGTTCTGTCCAAGGCTAAAGAACAAATAGATTAGCATTAACATTTCTGGGTCATTTCATTCTGTACAAGCATCAGGTTTTTTGAGATCAAAATGGCTGCCTTTGCTCTACGGATGGAACCAGAAGAAATCTAACTAGTTCAGGCATGGGCAAACTTCAGCTAAACTGTGGCCCTCCAGCTTAAGTGGCTGAAGGGGAAAGGAAGGGGCCTGAGGCTGCTAGGGATTGTGAAAGTTGGAGTCCAAAACACCTGGAGGGCCAAAGTTTGCCCATGCCTGAACTAGAGGCAGTAGAAGACTCGTAATTTCAGTGTCAGTGGAGCATGAAGCTATTCTGCATTTTAGTCTGACTTTAAAAGCGCCATCCAAGGTGCTGAATCTCTGGTAGGAATAACTGGATAGCTCCTTAAAAGTTTTATGAAACCCAGAGTGTAAACATCTGCCCCACTGAGTAGAGGCAACACATTCTAAGCTATAACTGTTTCCTATGCTGCAGCAGCTTCTTTCTGCACAAGACTAAGGCCACATCTTGCGAGGCGTTCCTACAACCTTAGAATAGTCTCTCTCTCTCTCTCTCTCTCTCTCTCTCTCTCTCTCTCTCGCTTCCTCTTCCCACGGGTGCTTTCAAGCACAGTTATTCCCGTGGGAGGTTGTAGATGCAAAGTTTAGGCTCTCCGCAGGATTCTCCTCTGCTGAAGTGGCATAGAAAACCAATACTGTAATCCATTGTCAAATTGCATCAAATCAGCTACTCAGATGCTTCCAAAATAAAGCCTCTATCCTCAGGGAGACAGAAAGAAGGAACACAAGGCCTGTTGTATGCATGAGTTAAGGCTCTTGAGGCAGGCTGGGCTGAAGAGTCAGGGACACCAAACTAAGGGAGGCATGAGCATTATTTATTAACTAACTTTCCCCCTCTCCCATTTCCAGTAATGGTCTCCAAGGCAACTTCCATTTACAGCTGAAACTGCTAGAGCATAAAATACAAAACAAGAAAACTAAAATCAATAGAAACCACATCTACATTCTTAGCTAGCGGAAATATTATGAATTGTTCCCCAATTATATTCAGCCACAGTTTTGGCAGAATAGGACAACCTTTCATTGTCCTTAATCATAGGATTATAGAGTTGGAAGAGTTCTCATGGGCCATCCAGTCCAACCCCCTGCCAAGAAGCAGGAAAATCGCATTCAAAGCACCTCTGACAGATGGCCATCCAGCCTTTGCTTAAAAGCCTCCAAAGAAGGATCCTCCACCATACTCCAGAGCAGAGAGTTCCACTGCTGAACAGCTCTCACAGTCAGGAAGTTCTTCAGGTAGAATCTCCTTTCCTGTAGTTTGAAGCCATTGTTCTGCATTCTAGTCTCCAGGGCAGCAGAAAACAAGCTTGTTCCCCCCTCTCTATGACTTCTCACACATATATACATGGCCATCATGTCTCCTCTCAGCCTTCTCTTCTTTAGGCTAAATATGCCTATTTCTTTAAGCCACTCCTCATAGGGCTTGTTCTCCAGACCCTTGATCATTCTCTGGACACATTCCAGCTTGTCAACATCTCCCTTCAATTGTGGTGCCCAGAAATAGACACAGTATTCCAGATGTGGTCTGACTAAGGCAGAATAGAGGGATAGCAAAGCTTGTTTCTTAGACAAGACCCCCTTTCATATAACACTTTGGTTCCACTTACTGCCAAGGCAATATCCTATGGAATCCTATGGTGAATGAACAGAGCTGTCTGTTTGAGACTTGTACATACCTCTCATTAAACCGCAAGTGCCAGGGCACCATAGGATGGAGCCAGAGCAACTAAAGTGGAATTATAGCAATTTAGCTGAGCCAACTGAAAAGACCTCATAATAGAAAAGGTTTGCCCTCATTTCTGAAGACATTTAGTAGAGGGCCCCAACTGACAGCCATACTTTATGGGCAAGGTCACATAGAAGCTGCCAGACCCTTCAGACTGTATCCAGATCATTTGGGCTTTTTATGGGTGAAAACCTTAACTATAATCATCATTTTTAATTATATATAGAACTAAACCAGAAGGCTATGAACATCATTTTCCATGGATGACATATGGCCAATACAGAGGGTTCCAGTTAATATCTTGGCAACCATACTTTAGTCCAATTAAAATTTCCAGGTGTGTTTCATAGGCAGCCTCACAGATAATGCATTGCTGGAATCTAACCTGAACTGTGGGGGATACCAGAGAGCCTTTCAAAATATGCCAGGAGGCCCTTTTCCCCTTCAGACAAAAGAAATAGCTGGCACATGGTGGAAATCTCTTTCTCTGAGGTGTGAAGCAATCCTAAAATATTGGATGATATATTGCATTCTGTGCTATTTTAAAAAATACAGTCAATCTTTGCACGTTTTCAAGGGACCTTGCAAAGTAGAAGACATCTGCAAGTCAAGTATGTACACAGACAGCACCAAGTATTTCCAATGGCCATCTGTATTAATCCTGCAAGATGAAGAGCTTTCTTTGAAAATGTATTTCTATGTTGACTGATATATGATAGGTATACCTATTGCTGAGGGAAAGAAGTATGTCATTCTTAGCCCAGCAGTGGTGTTTTGACTAGTCAGATATCTAGATAACTGCTTGGGTGCGGCATGGGAGGTTATTCTCCCAGTCTTAACACTGATTTGTAAAACTGGTGACAGCTGCTGGGTGGTGATGGCAAGTGCATAGCTCCTTACCTTTTCACCTCAGCACACTCAGGAGGATCCAGGGATGAGTCTTTCCAAGATCAGTGCTGTCACTCTTATTGATTGGCTAATCTGAGCTCTGGGCCAGAAGTGTGCTGGGCTTTAAACAAGCAGGTGAAATCTGTACCTGGCAATATTTAGATAGTAAAGAAAGGAGACCAGAGACAAGAGGGTGAAGAACATGAAATGGAAAATGCATTTCATCCAAATTCCATGACCTCACAACCTCCGAGGATGCCTGCCAAAGATGTGGGTGAAACGTCAGGAGAGGATGCTTCTGGAACATGGCCATACAGCCCGGAAAACTCACAGCAACCCAATCCTTAGGAAGATGTCAAGAATACATAGACTATTTCTTTTTTTAAAAAAAGAAAAAAATGGAGAACTCTGCCATTCTCTTTCTCATGTGTCTGATGTCTAGGAAGAAACATGTTTGAACTAATTAACACGTCTAGTCTCATTACTTTTAGTGGATCACTGCCTCCTAAATAATGTTCCATATTTCCAGCATATGAGTGCTCTTTCACTTCACCCACCTGGTCAGAAGGAAAAGTCAGTCCTCTCCTAACAACTTAGCTCAGGATGCCCAGTAAGCTGGGCCTGTAACCTTGTGATAAGGCGCTGAAACGTCCTGCAGAAAACACGCCTGGAGGTATATAAGTAATCACAGCAATGCTCTCCACAAATCCGTCCTGCTCAGGCAGGATTCAGGAGGATGGGGGTCTTATCACTCCATTAACGCCAACAAATTCTTCCACCGTTTACTCCCACAGAATCCTGGATACAAATTTTGGCCTTCTCAGTAGCAAAGACCTTCAGCAAAAAGAATGAGAAGTTTGATTGTTTCAGTCATCTGTGTCCCTACCTGTCTTGGTACCCTGTGATCCAATCTGTGCTGTTTCCCCCTGCTTGCTTGTCTTGCTGGTTTGAGAAAATGAATGGCAAGCATAGGAGGATCATAGATACCTTCATCAGAGACCACGTTGTTGTTGTTGTTGTTATGCTACATTTATACCCCACCCTTCTCACCCCAATGGGGGACTCAGGGCAGCTTACAGACCATGGCATACAATGCTGCATTACACATATAATAATAAACATGACATATCAGTTTAAAAAATTAGCATATCAATTTAAACATACAGGAATAAACAAAGAATATCAATTGAACAATTCAAATATAAAAACAATTAAAAAGCTTAAAAGTAAACATTCAGTCCCAACCAAAGTGGGCTGATGACATATCAGTTAAACAATTCAAATATAAAGACAATAAAGCTTAAAAGTATTTGATTTATGAGGACTCAAAACTCATGTTTACATCCAGAGCTAGGAAATGTTATTCTCAAGGTTTACAGCTTCCTGAATCTCTATTCACTGGCATTCTCAGAGCTGTATTGAAATGAAGAGATGTTCTAAATTATATTTATTTACCTTATTTATATCCCTCTTTTCTCTACTCCAAGGGGGACTCAAGGCAGCTTACAAGTGGCACTAACATAGTACTTTAAAGCATACAATATTGACTTAAAATAAATTGAATTAAAATTAATACAAACTAAACATAATAAAGTACATTCTAATGTTAGAGACACACCATCCATGGATCAGAATCTAAGGCAATTCCATAGTCAATTGCACATTATTCGACTGTGTTAGTTTTTGAAAGCCTGCTTACCCCAGCGAGATGTAAAGGACATCAGATTCAAATCCCTATTCCGTGATTAAAATTACTGGATGATTTTGAGCCAGGCAGCACCTCTCAGCCTACACTTCCTGACAGGGTATTTGTGAAAATATTGGAAAGGCCCATAAGTGCTATCCTATGTCCTTAGATGAACAGCAAGATAACAAGTAGATGGCAAGATTGGAAGATGACATTATCATTTTCCAAAACGTTTTGTTCTCAAATACATATTTTAATACGGAATATTTTGAAGGTTAATAATCAATTTAAACCTGGACTGTTTTTATTAGAATTGATGGATGGGCAAATGGGAGGAAATATGGAAGATTACCATGATATATTACCACTCCAGCAAGATTGGTATATGCACAAAAATGGAAGAGCGCATTAATTACAACAAAAGGAGATTGGCTGTTAAAACTGAATGATTTCATTGGAAAAGATAAATTATCTGATTTGGTTAGGAAAAAAATTGGTGACATTTTTGAAGCACAGAAACCCCTTGACTCTCTCTTTGGAGAATGAAGAACATAATACGATAACAATAAATTATAATAACCAGTAGGTTTGAATTGCTATAAAATGTGTATGAAGTATTTCTTTGTTAATGTATTGTCGAAGGCTTTCATGGCTGGAATCACTAGGTTCTTGTGGGTTTTTTCGGGCTATAGAGCCATGTTCTAGAGGCATTTCTCCTGACGTTTCGCCTGCATCTATGGCAAGCATCCTCAGAGGTTGAGAAGGTCTGTTGGAAGTAGGAAAAATGGGCTTATATATCTGTGGAATGGCTGGGGTGGGGCAAGGAGCTCTTCCCTGCTGCAGTTAGGTGTGAATGTTTAGCTGATCACCTTCATTAGCATTTGAAGGCCTGCCTGAGCCTGGGAAAATCTGTTGCTGGGAGGTGTTAATCTGTGCCTGGTTTTTTCCTCTCTGTTGTTTAGCTGTTATAATTTTAGAGTTTTTTAATACTGGTAGCCAGATTTTGTTCATTTTCATGGTCTCTTCCTTTCTGTTGAAATTGTCCACATGCTTGTGGATTTCATTGAAAGCCATTGAAATCCACAAGCATTGAAATCCATTGAAAGCCATTGAAATCCACAAGCTCCTTGCCCCACCCCAGCCATTCCACAGATATATAAGCCCATTTTTCCTACTTCCAACAGACCTCACACCTCTGAGGATGCTTGCCATAGATGCAGGCGAAACGTCAGGAGAAATGCCTCTAGAACATGGCTCTATAGCCCGAAAAAAAACCCACAAGAACCTATTTCTTTGTTAGCTGGCAAAGTACGATTTCATATATTAAAATTCATAGCCATAAAGAAAGTTGGGAGTCGTTGTAATCTTTCCCCTTTTTTTCCATTTCGCTGTACTTTTCCCCCATCTTCTCTATTTTTTCCCTTTTCTTTTTCTTTTATGTATATTTTGGAAACTTTTAATTATGTGTGTGTAAATAATACAAAATACACATCCTCATCATACTAAGAAGCAGTTGTCTATGGCATCTCATTTCTACTAGGATATTTACACAAAGAGCCAGGTGCTCTTTGCTACATTCACAAATATGTTCCTTCTTCCAGGCTAACTGCTTTCCCAACTGAACCTGGGTCAGTACATCTGCATTCATCTTTTCAGTTTGGAAATATTCAGTGGCCGATTCAAAAGCTACAACATATAAATGGAGACCTGAGTTTGCTCAGCGGGTTAAGAAAGTCTTAGGTGTGAATATCGTACAAAATGTTTGGTGCCTTACTATTCCAGTTACTATTTCATTATTACAATTTTAATCCTGCCTTTTCACTCAAAGTGGCTAACAGACAACTGAAAACAATAAAAAATAAAACATTCAATATTAATTTTGGAACTAAAGTGAAATTGATTTGGGATAAAATTTTAATTAAAACAATTGACAATAATAATAAATATATGCATTTTACCCTTTGCCACTGAGTTGTATTTTATACCCAGAAAGAAAGAGAAGCATAAATATTTTAAATTAATAAATTATTATTATTATTATTATTATTATTATTATTCTGACACAGTATGACATAGCAAATGAGATATATGTGCTGAATTTTGTATCACAAAATCACAAGTCAAACACTTCCCAAGCGTTTAAGACTGCGTGATGTATTTTGGAATGATGCGCGCAGATCCAAGTAAGGTGGGGTATTGTAGTTGACAGATCATGATTTTATGAATGTTTATTGTTTGCAAATGCCAGCTGAGATCTTTTGCATGGCACCCAGTCTGCTGATTACCACTGGGATCACCTGTACTGGTTTATGCCAGAGCCTTTGGAGTTCAATTTTGAGGTCCTGATAATGGCTGAGTTTTTCCTGTTGTTTTTTCTCTATTCGGCTGTCACCTGGTATGGCAAAATCAATAATCCAAACTTTTTTCTTTTCCACAATCGTGAGGTCTGGTGTATTGTGTTCCAAAACTTTGTCAGTCTGAATTCAAAGGTCCCACAGTATTTTTGCATGTTCATTTTCCACGACCTTTGCAGGTTTATGATCCCACCAGTTCTTTACTACTGGCAGGTGGTGCTTGTGACATAAGTTCCAATGTATCATTTGGGCCACAGAGTTGTGCCTCTGTTGTTTCAAACCTCTCTCTGTATAGGATTGTGGCAGATAACAACTGATTAAAATAAGCAACAAATAGATACATAACATAGTATTAAAACATGATCAGTAATTGAAAATACAAAATCATTTTAAAGAGCATAACATCACTTAAAAAGCATACACATTTAAGAAAACAATTCATAATTTTAAATCTTAAAACAAAAACCATCTGGACAGGCCAGCTGGAAGATCTTAGTCTTTAATGTTCTTTTAAACTCAAGACAGCTGTCAAATCTCTTCCACCAGATAATTTCATAATTTGATGGGTCTAGCTTGGGAGCAGATAAAGTTCATGACTTTTCCATTGCCTCTTTTTGCCCATCCTAATGCATTTTCAATTCTCTGTTTTCTGCTTTCCAGTTTAACCAAAAGGCCCAGGCTGTATCCTGCTTCAATCATTTAGTCCAGGCAAATATCCGCAACAAGAAGGTCTTCAAAGAGAAGGTGGAAGTAATGGAGGCTCGGGGAACCACAGACTACAAGGCAGGCTTTGAGTTTGCCTTTGAACAGCTGCAAAATGTAAGCATTCAGTCTAAAGCCTGGAAGGGAACTTAGGGAGCATCTATACCAGTGATTCCAACCTTTTTTTGACCAGAGACCACTTGACCAGGAACCACTTTGACCAGGGACCACTTTCCAAAATTAGTATCAAAAGGGTTACAAATCAGTTTTTGGTCAATTTTAATTTTGTTTTGGTTATTTGGGATGCTGATTCAGAAAATTGCATTGGAAAGACCACACTAGCTTTACTTTCTGATACAGAACATATGCCACCCAGTAGTCATCATCTGCTCACCCACAGAAAATCATATTTAATAATCTAGAGTTGATCTTGTATGCGTAGTCAGTCTCTCTCCCCTCCCAACATCCCCATTACCTTGGCACTGTAAGAGGGTTTCATGAGACCAGTTGCTCTTGTTGCCATGTGGTTTTGAGGCAATGGTGTGGTAATGATGAGGCCGCAGACCATATTTTCATTCTTGCAGAACATTGATGGTCTGTGGACCACAGGTTGAGAACCACTGATCTATACTTTAAAATCAATCCAGTTCAACACCATTTTAATTGCTGTGGCCCATGGGAGCTTTAGGATGAGTCCTGTTACCTCACCAAACTAAGACTCCCATGATTCAATGGAATTGAGCCATGACAGTTAAAGTGGTGGCAAACTGTAATAATCCTACACTATGTCGATGCACCCTAAAAGGAGAGGGAATCTGAAAATCAAATAGGTTGCCCACAGGAGAATGTGGGCATATGGAAACAGGAGCAAAGCCTTAAATTATGCCAGAGATGTATCAATCTGTCTCCAATGTCTTGGTGTTTTTCCCTGTGGGAAATACAATGGGTAGGAAATCCCACTTCTCACTCTAAAGACATAACACAAATGGCTCCACTCCTGAAGGAGCTGCTTTGGAGGAAGTGGATATGTTGCAAATACATCTAAATATATCTGACAATATAAGCAGCTTGGTCTCAAGATGTCTGAGAATCAGAGAAACCTCCTGGCATTTGGGGATGGTGGCTATGTCTCATTTTCTCACAGCCCTGATCCCATATTATTGTTTAGCTCATTACATGGAGCACCCGGTGGCACAATGGGTTAAACCCTTGTGCTGGCAGGACTGCTAACCGACAGGTTGGTGGGTCAAATGCGGGGAGTGGAGTGAGTTCCTGCCTCGGCTGTTTTCAATGTTGTCTGAAGGCTGTGGGTTCAACTTCTGGTTTATCCCACAGTATTTCCTTCTTTGCTTTTACCAAACATGTGTCAATAATATCTTCCTTCAGCAACAATAGTGAGCTATTTTAGCAAGCACAGACTATTTTCATTAGCTAGACAAATGTATTATGGCAACTGCAATGCCCTTGCTTTGCTTTGTTTTTCTGGTCATACTCACTTTCTCAGCTTCTCAGCCACTGCTCTATTTTTCTTCTTCTTTTCACCTGTTTCTGCCTTCAAAGGCAAGTCATAATAGGAATTCTTCCCCAGATCCAAGCCTATCGAAAGATTGGCTCTGATCAGTTTGAAAGGGACAAGAGGCATTCAAAATACCAAATCGACATCACAAAGGAGGAGCACCTTTTGAATATATACAGGGCTATTGCGCACCAGATTGTTGTTGCATGTTGTTTTCCTTATTTATTTATTTATTTATTTATTATTTTCCATATTTGTATACCACTTTTCTCAGCCTTCAGGCAAGAAAATGGTTAACAATAGCAAAATTCAATGCTCAGAACAACATAAAACAGTTAAAAACAATTAAAACAATTGCATATTAATTAATCAATTATACATCAATAAGCATCTCTTTGGAGTCTCATAATTAGAATCAAGATCCAGTTTTATCATCCAATGTTCCATATTCCTATATTCTTTAAGATGCCTATTCAAATACCTGCTCGAACAACCAGGTCTTCACTTTCCTCCGGAATGATAACAAGGAAGAGCATCAGAAATAAAAATATTCTGCACAACATGGTATTAAATGCAACTGGATTCTACTCTGATCTCACTACCCAGGCTCCCCAAATTTCAAGATGTCTAATCAGAGATTACAAAGTTCCCCATAAAACCTTTTTTCCAAAAAACCTTCCTAGCCCATGAAGCTAACAAAGATCATTTCTGAGATCTGAAGGCTGTCAAATCCTTATAAACACCTTATACATTCATTTATAAGTTGTCTTATAGGGTTCTACCCCATTCTGTTGTACCTTCATGACCAATCTTGTGATATGGGTCACCTAAGAAATCATAAGTGATTGAAAGGAACCCAGTGAGGGTCATATTAGCCATTAAGGGTTGTGTTCTCTCTGTGATTAACACATTTTACTCTCACAATGATATTTTCTCAGAGGCAAGGTACCTTGACCATAAAGCAATTTAAATCCTTTTTTTTTATTTTTCAATCACAAAAGAAAGCACATTAAATGCAAGATGTGTGGGTTAGGAAAATCATATGTTTCTTTAAATATAGGTAAGCCATGCAATGTAAGCTTCTGAGTTGTGTGGCAATTTGAATCTGAGTCTCCTCACCATAATTGTGCACTCTAGTCTCACCACATAACTTTTGTTCTGCCTTCTATCATGATCATGCCATCTATGGAAATATATATTGCTGTTGTTTGATGTCAAGTCAACTTTGACATATGGCAATCCTATGAATGAGAAAACTCCAGTAATCCCCTGCCCTGCTCAGGTCTTCCAAAATCAGGGTTGTGACTTCCCTGATTGACTCAAATACACCTTCCAATGCCAGTGATACAGCTTAATGGTGTACATTGGCAGCCACCTCTCCACCAAAGTCAACATCGACGCCGAAATACAACACCGCCTGAGCTCTGCAAGCGCAGCATTTTTCCGAATGAAGCAGAGTGTTTGAGGACCGGGACATCCGTAGGGATACCAAGGTGCTTGTTTATAAAGCTATTGTCCTCCCAACCCTGCTCTATGCCTGTGAGACGTGGACTGTCTACAGACATCACATGCAACTCCTGGAACGATTCCATCAGCACTGCCTCCGGAAAATCCTGCAAATCTCTTGGGAAGACAAGCGGACAAATGTCAGCGTGCTGGAAGAAGCAAAGACCACCAGCATTGAAGCGATGGTCCTCCGCCACCAACTCCGCTGGACCGGCCATGTTGTCCAGATGCCCGACCACCGTCTCCCAAAGCAGCTGCTCTACTCCAAACTCAAGAATGGAAAACGGAATGTTGGAGGACAGGAAAAGAGATTTAAAGATGGGCTCAAAGCCAACCTTAAAAACTCTGGCATAGACAGTGAGAACTGGGAAGCCCTGGCCCTTGACCGCTCCAGCTGGAGGTCAGCTGTGACCAGCAGTGCTGCAGAATTTGAGGAGGCACAAGTGGAGGGTGAAAAAGAGAAACGTGCCAAGAGGAAGGCGCGTCAAGCCAACCCCGGCCGAGACTGCCTTCCACCTGGAAACCAATGCCCTCACTGCGGAAGAAGATGCAGAGCAAGAATAGGGCTCCACAGCCACATACGGACCCACAAGAATATTGGAAGACAATCATCCTCAGAAAGCGAGGGATCGCCTAAGTAAGTAATACTCCTTTCCTATTGCCACTTACCACATTTTCTAATGGGTTGTGTCATCTCAGGATATGCCTCAAGTATGACAGCTGCAGGTTAATCACTTCCCGAAAACGTCTGTTATTGTGTTATTTTCCCAGGACTGTTTGTCCCACTGACGCAAGTACCGTAGTACACGAGGCCGGGATCATCGGCATTATTCTCGTAACAATGTGTGGCCCTTGATAATAAATGAACAGATAGGGCATGGGTGCTCCACATCCCTCCCTGGATACATGAAAAGCTTCAGCAGCTGATACTTAAGTTTTAGTGGAAGCAGCTGCCTCTTCCATTTCATTACAAAGTTAGCAGGGCCCATCTGAAAGGACTCGGATCAGACAGTCTACAGTGACGTTGGACAAAATAAAGATGAATAGCCCTATTAATCGCTGAGCGGTAATAGCCACAACATAATTTCCGTCCCGACAGCCCCTCCTTCTCCCTGTTCATCTGTACCACCTTCACCCCTGGAGAAACAGCTAAAGAAAACAGATTCTTCACTGCCACTTTCTTGGACTGAAGTCAGTGGGAGGGGGACATGAGGAAACTAGCTCTAGGGATGACTAATTTCCACATACTCATATACATAATACGTGTGTAGAAATGCATGTCCATCTTTTGCTGTTCTCACTTATCAGTAAAGAAGTATTCTCTGGTTCATTCTTACACACACACACATACATACACTCCCGCCATTATTTCCTTACAGATTTGCAACCTAATAGGCTCTTCAGCAGCTCTGACATTCCAAGGAGTTAGGAGGCTGGGAGATTTACCTATAGAAGTATGTGTATAACATATTCTCTGACAATGTGTGATAAATGCATATATCAATGTTGGAAAGCATACAACAGGATGTGGCTCCCCTCCATAAATTTGTGACATAAACTAATCTGTGTACACTAGTTTCCCCACTCTTATTTTTTTCTTGCTGCAAACAGGAAAAAGTAATGCTCCACAGTACAGTGGGCCTGCAATATTTGCAAGTGTTTAGCTACAGGTCCCATCATAGATACATATAAGTATGGATGGTCATGCCCTGTATTATTCAATGGCAGAGATGTTCATTTTTAAGCATTAGTATGTCCATATTCACATCAGCTCCGTTTACTAATATGGGGAACAACAATCTCTGGTCACTAGAAATCTCAGATCCGGATTCCACAGATCCGAAGAGCCCACTCTAGTCTCAAATAAAATTCATTCAGGGTAGGTGTGAGTTTTCTGGGCTGTATGGCCATGTTCCAGAAGCATCCTCTCCTGACATTTCACCCACATCAATGGCAGGCATCAACAAAGGTTGTGAAGTCTGTTGGAACTAGGCAAGTGGGGTTTATATATCTGTGGAATGTCCAGGGTGAGAGAAAGAACTCTTGTCTGCTTGAGGTAAGTGTGAATATTGCAATTGGCCACCTTTATTAGCATTTAATGGCCTCGCAGCTTCAAAGTCTGGTTGGTTGCTGCCCGAGGAATCCTTTGTTGTCAGGTGCTAGCTGGCCCTGATTGAGTTTTGTCTGGAATTTCCCCTGCTTTTCTGAGTGTTGCTCTTCTTTTAAATATCACTTACAGACAGATAATTCCTCTTAACAATATAGTCACAATTTTGATCTTGACTACTCAAGCTTTATTTTAACCAAAGGGTAATAAATGTATCAGAGCCAGTTTGGTGCAGTGATTTCAGATTTGAACTATGACTTTCAAATTTTACTCCGCTATGAATATCCATTAGATGGCCATGGAGGAGTCACATACTCTCACTCTTACAGTGAGGCAATGATAAACCTCCTCTGAATAAATCTTGTCTAGAAAACCTGATGATGAGGTCACCATAAGTTGGAATTGACTTGAAGGCACATTAACAACAACAATAAATGTTACTTCTTTTTTGCAGTCCAACATCAGCAGAGCCAATTGCAACAAGATGATCATGATGTTCACCGATGGAGGAGAAGATCGGGTTCAAGATGTGTTTGAGAAGTATAACTGGCCCAACAAGACAGTGAGTGTTCATCTTGTATCCTAAAAACAAGCCTGCAGTTTTCTGACTGCTTTCTTGTAGTGTTGACAACTTAGCACCAACTCATTCTCATACTAGTGGAGAACTGATATTCTTTCAAGCGTGGTTGTAGGTTTTTCAGGCTATATGGCCATGTTCTAGAAGCATTCTCTCCTGATGTTTTGCCTGCATCTATGGCAAGCATCCTCAGAAGTTGTGAGGACCTCACAACCTCTGAGGATGCTTGCCATAGATGCAGGCAAAACATCAGGAGAGAATGCTTCTAGAACATGGCCATATAGCCCGAAAAACCTACAACAACCCAGTGATTCCAGCCATGAAAGCCTTCAACAATACATTCTTTCAAGGCTTTGTTCATTTGTTGCTACCACAGGGTGTAATTTTGACTGCCAATTTGGACAATTCTAAGAAGACATTGGACACATTCATGGAGTATAGGCTTACCAGTGGTTGCCACTTATGATGGCTATATAGTCTCCTCAATATCAAAAGCAGAATGATTCTCAATATCAGTAGTTGGGCAAAATGCATTTGCACTTATGTCCTGCCTGTGGGCTTTTCATAGGCAGCTAACTGGCTGACCACATGTGAACAAAATGATAGATTAAATGGGCTTATGGTGTAAACCAAAAGGGCTTTTTATGCTTTTCAGGAGCCTCTGAATATAAAATGGCATGCATAATTTAAGCAAGAACAAAAAGTACTTAAAATCAGAACAGAGGTGAAGGCTTGTAAAAATAAATGCAAAAATAGCATTTTTCTTAGCCAAAAATGTAAAGCATTTCTGTGCCAAGATGTATGACCCAACTCTTAGCCAGAAATGGTATTGATTTGGGCCACTGTAACTTGTTCGTTATGAACAAAATTACCATACCATTACAGATAAGTGTTTTTCTCCCTCTGGCAGTGAAAAAACAAAACAGGTCTCTTCTCCACAGCATCTGATACTTTAATTACAAAATGGCCCCATGCAGCTGCTTACAAGGCAGGAAGGAGGCACCATGCTCTTTTATAAGAAAGGAACGCTTGGCTGCCAGTTTAGCTAAGGACGTCACCATGAGTCACAGTTTTATTTTTAACCAACACGAAGTCATTTAGTTGCATTCCGGATTTGACAAAGATAGCTGAACTGGTAATTTCCATTCTGGATAGAAGCTGGTAATGGGAATTAGGTGCAATCCACAAGTCTCCCACTGTCTGCCAGATGTTTCACAACTGCCCCCCTCCATATATATTATGCATCAACATTTATTTCTCTGAGTGCATCTACACTGCAAAATTAGTGCAGTCTGTCATCACTCTAACCGGCATGGGTCAATTTTATGGATTGTAGTTTTGCAAGGTCTTTAGTCTTCCCTGCCAAAGAGTGCTGGTGTCTCATCAAACTACAAATCCCAGGATTCTATAGCATTGAGCCATTGCTGCTAAAGTGCTATCGATCTACATTAATTCTACAGTGTAGATGCTTCCTCAGCCTGTAACCTTGCCTCAGAGAGGCCTATGCAACATAAAATGGCTCTGTGTTGATGTTAAATGCTTTCAAGTGCCTCCAATTCATATGCCTGTACTGTAAAGATAAAGGTAAAGGTTTCCCCTGACATTAAGTCTAGTTTGTGCAACTGGGGGGGGGGGGGTGGTGCTTATCTTCATTTCTAAGCTGAAGAGCCGATGTTGTCCATAGTCATCTCCAAGGTCATGTGGCCATGGAGCACCGTTACCTTCCCATTGGAGCAGTGCCTATTGATCTACTCACATATGGATCTTTTCGAACTGCTAGGTTGCAGAAGCTGGGTCTAACAGTAGGAGCTCACCCCACTTCCCAGATTCGAATTGCCAACCTTTTGGTCAGCAAGTTCAGCAGCTCAGTGGTTTAACCCACTGCACCACGAGGTGCCCCCGTCTCTACCATAGGCAGAACTTATCCTAGGGTTTACCCAGCAAGATTTATTTAGAAAAGCTTTGCCATTGCTGTCCATTGAGGCTGAATGAACATGACTTCTCCATTGTCAGCCAGTGGATTCCTAGCTGGGATTCAAACCCCAATCCTAATCTAAAGCATCACACCATATTTTCTATACATACAATTACATACAAATAACACAGAACTTTTAAAAACATACATTGTGGATCTATGTCCAAAAGGCAGATGACGTCATAAAGGGAATTTTATTGTTCATCTGAGTGAAAAACCATGATGAGGTTTTTCATCTTGAGCCTGTACCCGAATCCATAAAAGAGATAAAACAGCAGAACTATGCCTAGATCATTATATGTGGAATATTATAAATGAATCAGGAAACATGGCCGAATGTGACCAGCTGTGTGACCTGCCTCAGCTCAGTCGCAGGCATGGTGGGAAGTGGCTAACTCCTGCTTTATTGCTAGATTCCGCCTCATTTGATGTGAGCTATTTAGACAGTTGATCTTCCTGCCTGTCTGCTCCCGCACTGAGCCACTGCCCCTTTAATGGGGCGTCTCACACTCCAGCACTAGTTTTATTACCTGCACCGACCTTGAAGTGCCAGGAAAGAAGGTAGACAAGAACTTCCTTTGAAACTTTGCACAATCTGTTGCTATGGGGAAATGCTTGCCTTTCTCAACGCTGCTCGCTTTCGAAGAGATTCCATCAGAATTAAGAGCATATAGAAATGTCAGCCCACTGGGTGGAAGTACTTAAGTGTCTCAAGATCAAAATAGGCTACCTTTCCGCCACCCTCCACACTTATCTCCTCTCTCCTTCTTTTTGTACAAGTGGGGAAAGAGATGGGTGCGACCCTCTGACATCTTCTGCAGTGCCTGCTCTTATTAAACAAGATTAGAGACTCAAGAAAGAAGTGGGATACTGCACTGAAGCTTTCCTTTCACTTCTACTTGGAACTAGAATAGTACAGGGAGCTGAAGTGCAAAGGGAGGAGGGAATAACACTTCGTGGCTCATGGATGTCTTGCTACTGTTGTTAGCATTTCATAACAATCCTTCTGTTACTCAGGAAGAGTGCAGTTGCCAAAAAGCAACTGCATCTTTAGAATGATTCCTTAGGCACTGAAAATAGACTTTCTATGTTTGTATCATTTTTCTGAACCCAAAACATCAAAACATAACATTATGGCTGGGAGTAAGAAGAGATTGTTTTCAAATGGGAGCAACCTTTACTAAGAAGTGTGGGAAGGAGTTCAATGTGTTCCCACTTTACCGTGTTCTTAGAGAGTCCAGTTTTCTAACAGATAAAGAATTAAATTCTTCTAAGATAATCAATACAAGATATACATGGGCTTCCTGTCAACCTGTTCTCTTTGTGGAGGGATGGGATGGGATTTGATTTGATTTACCCACATTATCTCATGGCAAGAGCAAGAACAGTATTTTCCACTGCCATAATCAGTTCAAGCAACAGAAGTTTAAGATACATCTACACCAGGCATGGGCTAACCAAGGCCCGGGAGGCGGATGCACCCTTCTGGGTGCTCACTCAAGGTCCTCCTCATTTTCCCTGTCCTCTTGCAGAAGGACACAGCAGCCCACCATGTCCTTATGCCAAAAAGATGGGGGAGGAAGGCACGCAGCACCTGAGAGCCCTCCAGAGCACTCTCACCAACCCCCAGTCTCACCCTCCTTCCGGCATAATACCAATAGGACAGCCCAAGGATTGGGGAAGAAGGATGGGGAGGAGGAGCAAGTAGCCCCATCCTTATGCTGAGAGGGCATGACCCTGGCCCTGCCCTGCGACCTCCTGGCCCCACCCTGTCGCAGGCCCAGGTCCTCCACATCCAGTGTGCTGGGAGAACAACCTGAGAATGACCTGGGCCCACCACCCTCCCTCTCTCCTGGCCTAGCCCTCATGCCCAAGCCTGCAATGCTACCCCAAGGCAAAAAAGTTTGCCCATGACTGATCTAGACTAATGAAAAAGTCCCAGTTTTGATTTATTTGCTGTTTATTTAAATTGATTTGTATTCTGTCTTTCTCCCAGATAGGGGCATAAAGCAGCTTCAAGAGAGAGTCAATTTAGAAACTTTCACAATAAAGCTGAGAAACAATTAAAATCATCACAGCAAACAGTTCATCTAACCAAGCCCTCCCCAGAACAACCATGGTTCTATGTTTCATTGGAGATTTAGGATAGGTCACTCTGCAAAGCCCAATATATGTTTCGCAAACATCTTTCCCCATCCTGGCACCTTTCAAATGTGTGACTAGAGCTGATGATAATTCATACATACTAGAAGTACGGGTTATATTAATCCAACACATTTTAAAGTTGTTTTATTGGGATGAATGAACTGGATTTCACATTACTGGAATTCACTGCATAACACGTTTATGTAATGTCACCTTTATTATGCAGTGTCCTTTCAATGGAGACTCAGTTGGTGCCACTAGCATCAGATTTAAATTTCCAGAGTCAGGTTTAAAAGTGGCTTGTTTGTAAAGCCTTTTTGGTCTGATATTCAAATCTACATATGTACATGGTTTTAAGGTGTTCGAATGTGCTGTACATTGTTTATTATGCATTGTTTTGCTGACTTAAAATTTTAATGGCTCTTAAAATGGTTGAAACTGATTATTCTCATGACATAAATATTTTAGTTAATAACTAATGAATAAAAACTCCCAAACCTGTCGATGTTAATGAATAAGGAAAACTGAGAGAAGGTAAAAGACGTTCTTCTCCCAGTGCACCTTCCCAAAATAAGAGAAATGGGTGGAGACAAGAGAGAAAATTAAGTCAGATGCTTTCCTCTGCAGTTTCCCTTTCCAAGTTGGGGGGAAACAAATCACTGAAGGTAGAGGAAGGCCTTGGAAAAGCGTCTCTTTCTTTCCTTCCTTCCTCCTGTATCGTGTTGCTGCTTCCAGGTTCTCATTTGAGCACCCTCTATTTTTGAAATACCAAGTCATTAAAAATAGATTCAAACCATTTCTGATTCAGAAGTGCTGTTTGGCCATCTCACATTGTTGCTGCTTTTGTTACCAATTTGTCAAATTTATTTTGCTTGAAAACGGGAATTTCCTCATTGTGAAATTAGGTCGTGGTTGTGGCAACCATACAAATTGGCACTTTCTTTGACATGAAGCTGCGCAGAAGTGTTTTTGCATAACAACACAACTCAACAATGGCCAGCATAATTGAGTCAGTGGATGAGAATTGAACAGTATCCACTTGATCGGCTGCTTCATTTTAAGACCAGTCCACATGGCTATTGGAATATTGCGACAGCTGCTTGAAAACACATGGCTGGTTGCCATCATACGTTGGGTTCTGCTTCTGCTGTGCCATAACAAAAAGAAAGAAAAGCAGTGGCACAGTCAGTGCATATTAGGGTAGAAGCCAATATGCACAGCAGCAGCTGGTGCCTCTAATATCAGTGGGATAGTGAATCTTGCTCCAGGTTTTATTCTAAAGGAGCTATCCAAGGTCCTGAATCTAAAACTGGGAGCAGGATTCCACACATTGGATGGCACCTTTAAAGTTCAGATTAATACCTGCAGAGGAATCATCATTCTAATGTCTATGAATCATGATTTCATTTTCCTTAGCTATCTATCTCATTGTTGTACGTCCTGCCCATTGATTAAGTATCTCATATTGTGTGACAAATGGGCACAAGTTAGATATTTAACAAATACATCCAGGTTCCGCTGAAAAACATCAAGCTGACAAGAGGTCCTGGTATCTTCTATATGTGTTTTTTCAAGGTTTCTTGTATATTCTAAATGAAGCCATTTTCAGTGAATCAGAGGGTGTGAGTGAACTCCTGTTGGGGTTGCACCTAGTACATTTTAATTTATTAACATGAAACCCTCTGTATTCTTTTTTCACAGGTACGAGTGTTCACTTTTTCTGTTGGGCAGCATAACTATGATGTCACTCCTCTGCAGTGGATGGCATGTGCTAACAAAGGTAAGGAGAGTGGCTCAGAGGCAGCATTATCACAAAGTAGCCTGCCAAATAAAACTGGTGGATTAGGAGGAAAGGAAGATATTGCTTTACTGGCAGAAGAAAGAACAGTTACCTTCTGAGAGTCATTCCTCTGAGAGCTGCAGCTATTGTTCATAGTTGTGTTTAATTGTCATGATTAGTGTGGCACCTGCATGAAGACAGTAGATGAAAAGCAACCCTTCTTCTGGAACTGGAAATCTCAAATGGGAAAAAAAATCTTGAGTCAGCCACCACCCCCTATTTATCTGTGGAAAGCAAATGTTTTAAATGAAGAAAATCTTCTCTCTAGTTCTGAACATTTCAAGCAGAGCTGAGCAAGTTTCCTGGAAAGAATCTGCTAGTCTAAACATACTGAATGGTGGTTCTCTAACAGAAGGTCCAGCTGTTTCTGGACTTCAGATTCCCAAACCCTTGCCCTTGGGACATACAGTCTGGAAATTCGGGTGCTTGAAATTAATCAACAACTGGAGCCTCTCTGGTTGAGGACTACTGGAATAGATAATGCTGAGCTAAATGGCAGAAAGGATGGGTGGGGGGGGGAGTCTTATAAGATACAACTTAGGGAAATACATATAACTTGGAAAAAGAGGAGGCACGATAGCCTTCTTTAAATGTCTGAAATAGCATCATCTCAAAGATTGAGTAAACTTGTACAACACAGGGCAATGTTTGCACATTACAATAAAAGAGATTTCCCCTAAACATTAAGAAGAACCTATTGACTGTAGGAACTAGTTGACAGTGGAATGGACTACCCAGAGTGCAGTAGAATTTCCTTTTCTTTGGAGGTCTTTAAACAGAGGTTGGATGGGGCCTTTCAGAGGCTGTGTACTCCTCCATAGCAGGGGGTTGGACAAGTGGCCTTTGCAGCATCTTCCAGCTGTACAATTCTGTGATTCTATGAATAAGGAATCTACCTGTATCTTGTTTCAAACCTAATTTCTGCAACAGCAAGAACTAAGATGTTGTCTTCTTCTTTTTTTAATATAATGATAAAGCGTGACTATTGAAATATAACCTAGATTGCTTCAGGAACAAATAATATATTAAATATGTGATTGCATTTAGCATCTCTGATTTTTAAAAAGCAATCTAGAAGAAGGAGACAGTGGAGCGGAATCAAGATTGCATCCACAGATTGTCAAGGAGGTGATCTAGCCTTTTCTTTCCATACCGGCATTCTTGGCATAAACCCTTTGTCAAATCCTGCCCTGAGAGGAAAACACAGATTTGACAGATCTAAGCTGACCTTCATAGTACTTAGAAAGTACTTCTTTGTGTGTGAGATTGCACCCAGCCCAACATGGTGTTTAATGGGCTCTGTGCAACAACCTTGACATATGCATCATTTACTAGCAAGCAATCTTTTGCCCATGAACAATTTATATGGAAGCCATGCTTACAGTTCATGCAGATGAATTAGTTCATGTTGGAGGACTCTTAAATCTACTGACCTGATAGCCCAGGGGTCCTCAAACTAAGGCCCGGGGGCCGGATGCAGCCCTCCAAGGTCTTTTACCCGCTCAGGGTCAACTTAAGTCTGAAATGACTTGAAAGCACACAACAACAACAACGACAATCCTACTCATCAGCCAAAAGCAGGCCCACACTTCCTATTGAAATACTAATAAGTTTATATTTGTTAAAATTGTTTTTCATTTTAATTATTGTATTTTTAGGTGGTTTTGCACCACAAATAAGATATGTGCAGTGTGCATAGGAATTAATTCTTTTTTAAAAAATTATAATCCGGCCCTCCAACAGTTTGAGGGACTGTGACCTGGCCCTCTGTGTAAAAAGTTTGAGGACCCCTGTGATAGCCTATCTAGAACTCTACAGAGATAGCTGTTTTTTGCATCTCTTAGATTTCAAAAAATATTTTCTGAACTTGCTTACTCTGGTGTAGCCATCTTCACATGTTCTTATGGATGACTGATTGCACCAGAACGTCCAGAGCAACTTCACTACAGTATCTGCACTGAGGACATAGAGCATCAACATTTGGATGTGTATCTCAGTTGCAACTGGAGAACTGTCAGGACTTATTGTGTTGCATTGGTCCAAAAGGAGGCCTAGACACACCACAACACATAGCCCTGTGCAAAATAAATTCAAAATATTGTTTTTTAAAAATACAAATATCCTGGGTTTGACTTCCAGCGCACTCTGTTAGAAAAGGGGTCTTTTTATTGAGCCTAAATGGCCCAGGGCCCAAAAATATATCGCAGTTGATCCCTGAGCCCCTTAGAATAGTGTTTCTCAACCTTCCTAATGCTATGACCCCTAATACAGTTCCTCATGTCGTGATGACCCCCAACCATAAAATTATTTTTGTTGCTACATCATAATTGTAATTTTACTGTTGTTATGAATCGTAATGTAAATATCTGATATGCTGAATGTATTTTAATTCACTGGGCCAAATTTGGCACAAATGCCCAATATGTCCAAATTTTAATACTGGTGGGGTTAGAGTGGGAATTTACTTTGTCATTTGGGAGTTTAGTTGCTGGAATTTATAGTTCATTTACAATCAAAGAGCATTCTGAACACCAGTGATAGAATTGAACCAAACTTGGCACACAAAACTCCCATGACCAACAGAAAATACTGGAAGAGTTTGATGGGCATTGACCTTGTGTTTTGGAGCTGTAGTTCACCTACATCCAGAGAGCACTGTGAACTTGAAGAATAATGGATCTGGACCAAACTTGGCACAAATACTCAATATGCCCAAATGTAAACACTGGTGGATTTTTGGGGAAAAATAGACCTTGACATTTGGGAGCTGTAGTTTCTGGGATTTATAGCTCACCTACAATCAAAGAGCATTCTGAACCCCACCAATGATAGAAATGGACCAAACTTCCCACACAGAACCTCCATGACCAACAGAAAATACTGTGTTTTCTGATAGTCTTTGGTCGCCGCTCTGACACCCCCCCCCACAACCCCCCCCCCCCACCCGGGTCCTGACCCCCAGGTTGAGAAACTCTGCCTTAGAAGATATTATTTATTGGTATTTTTTTATTTAAAAAAATTATAGACCATGAATTGTTCTAAGGACCATTAAAATGGCTCCAGAAGCCTCCTGAGGCTGCACTTTCGTTACCCCTAATCCAAGTGGAGAACCAAATTGCAGTTTTATTTCTGAACATAGGGGTTATTAAGGTGTAGAACTCTGTTTCACATTCTTGTGAAGATAGAAGCTCATCTGTGCCTTGACACCTACCTCAATATTAAGCAAATCCTTTTATGTAGGAAAAAAACCCAAGTAGAAGCCAAGCAAACCTATCATAAGAGCAAATAAGTGTTCTGTCATGTTGTGCTTCTTGATTGAATATTGGGAAGGAAACAAAACCCAGCATGTTATCACTCATTACAGCTACAGAAAAAATAGCATATTGTTTGTTTATATGTTTAAACCTTTACAGACTAAACTTCCGTTGAGATGTGGCACCCAGGGTAGTAAATAAAGCTGTCTAAATCCACCAACATCAATAAGGCATCCATCATCATCATTGTC
The DNA here is from genome assembly GCF_037176765.1 of Anolis sagrei. Lineage (NCBI taxonomy): Eukaryota > Metazoa > Chordata > Lepidosauria > Squamata > Anolidae > Anolis > Anolis sagrei. The sequence continues at coordinate 72,622,950 of NC_090022.1, forward strand.
TTCTTCTTCCTCCCCAATCAATCAAGCAAGCCATTAAAAACTAGACATGCAGTCTGATAGAAAAATTCATAACCAGAATAAAATGGCAGCAGTACTTTAAAAAAAGAGCCCAATAACCTGTACAGAAAGCCTTTTCGACAAGCTTGCTTTTCCTTATCAAAAAGAACGCTTCATTTGAAAGCTCGGAAGTTTTTTGCTTGTCGAGTATAAATGTGTGGAAGATTGTATGTTATCGAAATGAAAGGGTTTGTGCATGTTAAAAGCCTGTGTGCTGTTATGCCAACTGGTTGCCTATCACTTGCACCTTCCAAGGCATGTATAGCCATCATGCTCTCAAGGCAAGTATAGCCATCTATTTACCTTAACCCAGGCCCTTGAGCTTGTCCCTCCACCCTGTCTTCTGTCTCCTTTTGTTCATCACAATCTCACTCACTTTCCTGGGTATTTGAAACCTGCCCCTCATTTATCTGGCACTGTCCCGTGTGCCTTTTTCTTCCATAGCACTTGCATTTCTTTCACATATCCCATATCTGTCAGCACATGGCCTAGGTCTGTGAACCTTCCAGCCTTGTAGCTATCCATCTTCCCATTGTCCTGTTTTGCAGGAATACCTCTGGCCATTTAGCCCTAATTTCCTCTTTCTCCCCTTCTTTTTACACTAATTCCTTGCCCTTTATAGCCTCTCCTGGGTAGTGGATCAGCTGTGCACATAAATGGCTGATTCTCATTCAGATTTAAATGTTACAATCCCTTTTGCCAGGGGCATTTTCACACTACATATAGTGTGATGACTCAATTTGAACTGCCAGGGCTCCATTCTATGAAATCTTGGAAGTTGCAGTTTGAGAAAGGATATTTATAATATCCAGCTAGAGAGCTCCTCTAAATACACAAACTACAAATCCCAGGATTCCATAGTGTAGCCATAGCAGCTAAAGCAAATCATAGTGCTATAACTGCAAACTGTGAAAAGGTATTTGTCAGTAGCCTTTTTTGTCTATCATTAGCTACATGTGAAAGTGCTTTCCTTTCATTGGCATTCCACCAAAGCAGGTTGCTAAGAAAAGCTGTGCTAGGTTTGCATCATAAGCTCACATCAGACTTAACATACAGCTGCTGCTATTTTCTGGCCAATACATTGCACTGTTTCTTTCCCCTGCAGAACATATCAAATAAAGTAATGTCAGAACTGATAGTTGAAATCTGTTTTCAATATATACTTTTTTAATACAGAGATCTCTGTACCAGGAGGCATGACTGTTCCCTGCCCTGGCTCCTAACATGATTAATTAATTTGTACAGCGCCAGAACTCAACATGGTTTAGCCCTAGAACTTGTTGTCAATGCCAAGGCTCAACTCTGGGCTACTTGGAGTAATCGTGGAAAGGAGAAAGTCTTTGAGCATGAAATCTTATGCCATATTCAATTTGTTACTCCACTGTTAAGTGCCATGGAATGCATCATTGGTTTTGCCACAGAGCAAGCCCACATGGCTGCCAGCCTGAGCTTTCTCTCCTCTGAGTTTGTGTAAAGCAATTCTACATCTTCACTGTAGAATTAATGCAGCTTAAGGCCACTTTAACTGCCATGGCTAAAGGGTATGGAATCCTGGGATTGATGATGGGCTGGCACTCGTGAGTAGACCATGTCAAACTGCTACTCCCGTAACTTCATTGCATTGAGCATGCCAGTTTATGTGATATCAAATTGCATTAATTCTACAATGTAGATGCAAACTGATTGATACTATCATATCTGCATCTGTCTGGCATAAATGGCAAAAACCTTCAGATCAGATTGGGAGAGAAAGTAATATCTTGGAAGACATTAATAACAACACCTTTAAAAAAATCTTATAAATAGCTTTGATTTCTAATTTTGGAAAAAAGCAAGCAAGAAAGAAATCACTTTTATACAACAAAGCAAAATGCAATGTAGTATTTCAACTTGGGAAAGCTAAACTGAGCATTGTTGTGAAACTATACTCTGAAAATATTATGAGATTCATTAAGCCCTACCAGGTGTGCATTTTTTTAAAAAAATAATGGAAGGTAGCCTCAGCAGGTATAAATTATCTATAGCTTTGTTCAGGGAAAAGGGAGAATGTGCTTAATCCTTACCCCACTGGCCACTGTTCTGTTCCAAACAGCCTCTCCCAGCGGGCATTTATCCCACTTCTATGTTTAGGTCCCTTGCAAATAACGTACTGTTCATTCACTCTAATGAAGATGGAAGAGTTTTAAGCAAAGAAATGAAAAATCAGCCTCAAGAAGCAATGATGTTGAGTGGATCAGCATAATGACATATAACATTTGTTAACCCCTAAAATGCCTTTAAAACATGTGTTTGGGCAGCTGATTAAGCCAATAGACCAGGCATGGGCAAACCTCGGCCCTCTGGATGTTTTGGACTTCAGTTCCCACAATTCCTAACAGCCTACTGTGGAAGTTGAAGTCCAAATTCCCCGAGGGCCAGAGTTTGCCCATGTCTGCAATAGACCCTTGTTGGCTTGGTTTTGCCTGTTTAATCCCTGATGAGGATGTGACTGGAGCACAGCTTTTATTTGCATCTCCCCTTTTTTCTCTATGATCTTTGGAAACTTACTTAGCACTGTACTCCCTTTGAAGGGGATTCACCTCTCACTCTCTTGCTTTTCTGAAGAGGAGGGAGGGAGAGCCTTTGTTTTTTGGAAGCTTTTGTTGTCTAGTGCTGCTGATCCCATAGGCCTCTGCTTCTGGCAACAAAGGCCTTTGGAAAACAAACATCACATGGAGGAAGAACCTCCACTGGAAACAGCAGGAGTGTCAGAACCAGAGAACAAAGGATATTCTGCAAGGGGGATGTCCTACTGCTAGATTGCATTGCCTACCATTTTTAGTCTCTCATGGAGAAAAGAAAGGGCATATATTTAAAAATATGAAGACAAGGGATCTATGGCTTCCTCCCTTGTATTCCCATAAAAGAAGTCTAGGAATGATCTAGTCTGCCTTAGAAGCACAAATGAAGGTCAGATTCTCTTGCTCCCGATTATCATGATTGTGACTTTTTAGCAATTGCATCTATGGCCTCTTCGAGTCATCCCTTCATTAGGCTTGTGCATGGAATTCATTTCTTCCCTTTCCTCCATTTCCTTCAATACCTTTGGTACTTTAGGAGCACATAATGGGAAGGGCCCTTCCAGTATAAAAGCCTGCCTGAGCCGATCTCGGCTCCTCTTCTGCTTATTGGCATCACAGTTGAATCTTTTTTAATTTAGCCCCCAGCAAACAAAAAGGAAACCCTCATTCCCTTAAAACTACTACCAATTACCTCTCCTCTAGAGTAGAAAGTAGAAACAGCTGTAAGGAAAGTAGAAAGGAGATAGAAGCATTCCAGGAAAAAGAGTTTTTTAAAGAAGTCCATCATTCTTCCTTACCTGAAAGTGAGGAGCCTCCTTAAAATGCCTTGGAAAGAGTGTCTGACTGCTGGCGTGGTGCAAGCCCAAGAGACAAAGTGTGTGCATACCTGCTTACAACACCTCTCCTCTAGAGTAGTAACAGCTTAAATGCCTAAAATGATGGGAAGGGGAGCCTGGGGAGTCCCGTGTCCCCCCCCCCCATAATGGGCCTATAGAAAACAGATGTTTTGGCACCCCAGAGCAAAAACAGATATCTGCCCTCCTGAATTCAGGAGGCTCCCAAAAATGGATCCGGGCTGCCACTGAAAACCAGGACACCAAGCTAGATCAAGGTTTACCCGGATTGCACAAGCTAGGCCTCAGCTAAGAAAGATTCTGACCTAGGGTACATCTACCCTATAGAATTAATGCAGTTTGACACCACTTTAATGAAATCCAGAGATTTGTAGTTTGGTGAAGCATCAGCATCAGCACCCTTTGGCGAAGAAGGCTATAGACCTTGTAAAACTACAGCTCTGTTTGTTCCATAGCAGTGAGCTATAGTTAAAGCAGTGTCAACCCGCATAAATTCTACAGTAAGAAATTTCTTTTTAAAAAACTTTTAATGCCCACCGAGCAATATTTTCCCTCCGTCCAGCTGGACAATTTTAGCAAAATAGATTTTAAATACTAGGTTGCAGTGGTATGTAAATAGTACAATCGTAACCTTGGTTTGCCTGGATACAACAGATGAAGTAAATAGCCATTAGCTCCAGATGCCCTTACTGAGCATAAACAGAGAGCAAAACAGAAAAAAGAGGGAAACAAATGAAGCCTTATCAGCATGTTAAAAAATATAGATGTATAATTTACAGATGTAATGCCAAGGAACATATCTACTTTGTTAACTGAAGTATTTGTTGTTGTTTGTCTTCAAGTCATTTCCAGTTTATGGCATTCCTATCATGGGATTTTCTAGGCCAGATTTGTTACAGCCTTTGCTGTATTTATATCCCAGTTTCTTCTGTAAAACTGAGACTCAAGGCAGCTAGAAGTGTCATGGTTCATAATATATCATGTTTCCCACTTTGCTGAGCATTAGGAATTCCAAGAGCAGCTGTTTCTGTGAGAAGAGAACACTTGAGACTTATGGAAAATGTGCAAGTTTTTTAAATTTGCATATGTACCTTATGCAAGGAAGACAGATGACACACATCCATATGGACAGTGCTAGTTAGTAAAGTAGCAGTTGTACCCAGGATACCATCAATCGCACTAAGAATGCCTTTCCGATACACATCTTTAGACGTCTGCTGTTTATAAAATGCAAAATTATTGGTTACCTTCAGACACTTTAGAAGAGTGAGATTTCAAGCTGGCCATTACCAATGCCAACTACTGTCAAACCATCAGCAATCAATCCATTCATCTTATACAATCACAGAATCATAGAGTTGGAAGAGACTACCAGAGCCATCAAGTCCAATACCTTGCTATGCAGAAATATACAATCAAATATATAAGTGTTAAAACTTACTATTAAGAAAAAATGAATACAACAATATGCTGAAATCCACTACAACTGGGTTTGCCCAAACTGGACAACATTAGGATGTTGTTGAAGGATCTAGACTATCATCCTGTTGATGTTCAGTTAAGGATAGTTTTATATATTCATTCTTCTTAAATATATTTTTCAAGTTAGCAGTTCCTTAATCTGACATGACAGAGAGACATTCCGTAATATGCAATTCAATGAAATTATTGAATGCAGTGAAGACTGAGATCCATAGAAAGGTACTTGCAACCAAAAGTCCATCTCAAGAACACAGCAACCTGATATGGGTTGATCTCCTGAGAAGCTCAGCTGTTCCCAGATCACTATTTAGATCTGCTGACTGAACAGGAACTGATGTTGAAAACTTCTCCATCTTTACGAAATCAGCCATTGAAAATGAGAGGCTGGAGGAGAGTTCTTTGAGTATCATAGATTACCAAAAAAAGAGAAATAAATAGATCCTGGATAAAATGGAGCTTGAACTCTCAGCTGAAGATGAACATGACTCAAAAATGTGATGCAGGAGCTACAAAAGCCAATGCGATTTTGGGCTGCATCAAAAGGAGTGTAGTGTCTAGATCAAGGGAAGTCCTGCTAGCCCTCTATTCTGCTTTGGTCGGACCACACCCGGAATAACACTGTCCAATTCTGGGCACCATAATTTAAAAGAGATATTGACAAGCTGGAAGCTGTCCAGAGGAGGCAACTGAAATATTCAAAGGTCTGGAGACCATGGCTTAAAGAACTGGGCATGTTTAACTTGCAGAAGAGAAGACTGAGAGCAGACATGATAGCCGTATGTGAAAGGATGTCATAAGGAAGAGGGAGCAGGCTTGTTTTCTGCTGCCATGGAAACTAGGACTCGGAAAAGTGGGTTCAAATTACAGGAAAGGAGATTTCACTTGAGGAAGAATGCCCTGTCCTGACCGTAAGAGCCATTCAACAGAGGAACCGACTGCCTCAGATTGTGGTGGAAGCTCCTTCTTTGGAGGCTTTTAAACAGAGGCTGGATGACAATAAGTTCAGGGTGCTTTGGTTGTGCTTCCCTACATGGTAAAGGGTGGGACTGAATGGCCTGTGTTGTCTCTTTCAACTCTATGATTGTGTGACTAAACTGAGGCTATCATATCATTGTGTGTGTGTGTGTGTGTGTGTGTGTGTGTGTGTGTGTCAGGAGCGACTTGAGAAACTGCAAGTCACTTCTGGTGCGAGAGAATTGGCCATCTGCAAGGATATTGCCCAGAGGATGCCCGGATGTTTTACCATCCTGTGGGAGGCTTCTCTCATGTCCCCACATGAGAAGCTGAAACTAACAGAGAGGAGCTCACCCCACTCCCCAGATTCGAACCACCAACCTTCCAGTCATCAGTTCTGCCGGCACAAGGGTTTGACCCATTGTGCTACCAAGGGCTCCATCATACTATCATGAGATGACATGACTCATTGGAAAAGATAGTAATGCTTGGCAAAGCTGTAGAAAAAAATGGAAGACTGCATTGCAGGTGCATAGACTCCATCAAGGAAGCCAGAGCCCTTAGCTTGCAGAACTTGAAAAGAGCTGTTGCTGAGAGGGAATTTTGGAGGTCTCATTCACAGGGCTGGCGTAAGTAGAAACTAAAGTGATACTAAACAACATCAACTAAATTGTCTGGCAATTGATAGATATCTAGTTTCTTTATTTACAAAACAGAATGAACATAATGGCACAATATCATTTATTGCTGTTGAATTTGCTGTAAATGAAAACAGCTGGAGAGAAACAGGAAAAAAAAGTCATATAGCACTATAGAGGTTGTAAGGGGAATGCTAACAGATATGGTAACTAAACAGGCAGATGCTGCAGAGAAATAACTAACACTGTAGTCCACTCGGTTCACAGATGTTATAGGTGGCCAATAGTTGTACTGGGAAGAGTACTCAGCTAATGTACTTGATGGAGAGATGCCACAGACGGGTGTACGGAGCGACATACGTTGTTTTGTGAGTCTCAGGTGCTAAATAGACTGCAGTGATTATTATGATCACTGCTGCTCTATAGTTTTGTTTCATGCTCTTTCCTCCCCGCACTGTTTCTGTTGGAAAGAAGTGGAAGGTTGTAGCTGCCATCCTGGGCTGTAGCTGCCAAGCAGCCTCCACAGTTTCACCACCTGTTATCTAGTGTGCTTTTTGCTTGTGCCTGCAAGAGAAACCAGGCCTCTGGTCAAGTCATCCACCTGAAAGCAGTTAATTCAAGCAGAAATTGACTGAAGAGTGCCTACCCACGAAAGAAAAACTTTGTACTGAGTAGATATCCTTATGAGTCCTGCAAAGCTTCAAAAAATGCAAACATATCTTTCTTTCTGAAGGCTGCAGTCATAAGTCTCTTGCTGGGTTTGCTAGAATAACATCACTTTTTTATCATGTCAGAAGCAACTTGAGAAACTGCAAGTCTCTTCTGGTGTGAGAAAATTGGCTGTTTGCAGAGACATTGCCCAGGGGACGTCCGGATGTGTTACCATCTTGTGGAAGGCTTCTCTCATGTCACCACATGGGTAGCTGGAGCTGACAGATGGGAGCTCACCCCATCTTGTGGATTTGAATCGCCAACCTTCAGGTTGGCAATTCAGCTGGCACAAGGGTTTAACCCATTGTGCCACTGCGGCTCCTTGTATTACCTCAGTGGGATTACATTAGCACAGCTGAGAACTGAAATTATTAACACTGTGTTGCCTTCACACACCATTGGAGATCGGAAGGCATTTTAAAGTATTACAGGTATGTGCTGGTCTCTGATTTTGGACTTTGACCATATTTTCCTCCAGCAATGCTTCTAGTAGGGCACTACAGTGCAAGATAGCTTCCCTTGGCAAAGATCCTGTGGAATGAAATGGACTTAGTCATTAGAATAGGCACTCAGGAAATACCTTTCTAGTTGGATGCTGCAAAGATAAATCCCTTTCCCGTGAATGAGTTACCTGCCTCACCTTTGCAGCTGGGGACTTGAACCACAAAAATAATAAAGCAGATTTTGCCCTCCATTCATTCTGACTGCTAGAGGAAATTCTGACATTGCGTGCATGTATTTGTTTCTTTCATTTCTGCTCTCACTCTGTCTTTTTACCTTTAACATTTCACCTTCCTCCCTGTTTCCTTCTGTCTGGTGAAATGCAGTTGTGACATTCTTTGGGGCAGGGACCTTGTTTTTGTTTGCGGTATTTATAAATGCCTGTGAACGGTATTGTGCTAACAGTACTTCTTAAAAATTATTCCTCACTTTTCCTTTGAGATGGGAGTGCCACTTCATCACCCTTAGTGATATAAAGATAGTTATAGTACAAGTCTTAGATGCGGATCTAAAAGCACTTACTGTACTTGAAATGACAGGCTCTACGCTTTGAGATGTGATACAGGAGGTTGTTGAATTCACACATCCAGGCTTGTTAAAAATCAATGAACTTGCTGCACATTTAACTCTGTGTTGGATTGAGACCTTCACCTGTTGTGCCAAATGTGGTCGGGTGAACAAGAGGGCGTTGTTGAAAGTGAATTAAAAGAATGCCATACTGAAACACATTGTTAATGTGCACTGTGTCATTTCTTCATCTTTTTTCTTCTTTGAAGGTTATTACTTTGAAATTCCCTCCATTGGAGCCATCCGAATCAATACACAGGTAAGAAGGGAAGTGAAAAATCCTGACAGGAATTATATCATTCTGTGCTTCTATGATTCTACTATGTCTCCAAACATTCCTGTCTGTAAATGGAATATTTTCTTCCATATGCTTTCCAATGTATGTCTCCCTATTCCAGCTGCAGTCTTTAGCACTACCTGTCATATTCTTCCAGAGCAGGCATCCTCAAATTGTGGCCTTCCAGCTGTTTGGGTCTCCATCCCCGAGAATTCCTGACCAACGAATAAGCCAGCAAGGGATTCAGGGAGTTGGAGGCCCAAACATCTAAAGAGTTTGAAAATGCATGTTCCAGAGTGTCCTTAGTACCACTATAAGAGTAATTTGCATCTTATTCTCTAAATCAGGGGTCCTCAAACTAAGGCCCGAGGGCTGGATACGGCCCTCCAAGGTCTTTTATCCGGCCCTCACTCAGGGTCAATCTAAGTCTGAAACAACTTGAAAGCACACAACAACAACAACAACAACAACAACAATCCTATCACACCAGCCAAAAGCAGACCCACATTTCCCATTGAAATACTAATAAGGATATACCCTTGAGGTCTAACCCAGGCATGGTCAAACTTTGTCCCTCCAGTTATTTTGGACTCCAACTCCCACAATTCCTAACAGCCTCGGGCCCCTTCCTTTTCCCCCTCAGCCGGGGAAAAGGAAGGGGCCTGAGACTGTTAGGAAGTGTGGGAGTTGGAGTCCAAAACACCTGGAGGGACAAAATTTGCCCATGCCTGGTCTAACATCAATGCATACTTTTTAAACTTAAAGGGCCTTTTCTCCATTCTGCAAAATACAGAGCAAAGAATGTAATCAATCTCCTACATCTAAAGTTATTACTTTGGATTGCATGTATTTTTGAGGCAATTTTAGTTTAAAGACTATTTAGTGGAAGGCTTGCCATAGCATATAGTAAGCCATTTGAGTTGACTCGTCTGCCATCTTGTTAAAAATCTGCACAGTTACTAATAAGAAAGAATCCAGTCCTTTAGAGAAACACCTCTATTACAGAGCGGGAACTGTGTGTCTTTTAAAACAGCATTTTTGAGGGGAAATGACGTTTTAAAATCTTTTCGTTGGTAATGTATGACATCTTTTTTGAAAGGGATCAGTCTTTCTTCTGGACTTGTTAGCAACTAGAATTGCAGTTCCGTTATTGCATTCTCCCACGGGGGATTATCCTGAGGCACAGTGAGGTACAAGGAGCAGATTTTAAATGAGAGTAACATACTAAATTATTATCCATTAAATGTATTGTGATTTTCCTTTTTCCTGTCAGAAATGGGTAGAGGTATTTATGAGGGTTTTCTGCCCAAGCTTTCCAAGAACTGGACCGGTCTTGGATTGTATTGATTTTGCAGTGGAGATAGCATTTATTGGTATGCCTTAGGCCCCTTCCTTATTACTATATAATCCATTTTATCAAAGCAGATAATCCACATCTTTGAACTGGATTATATGAGTCTACACTGCCATATAATCCAGTTCAAAGCAAATAATCTGGATTTTATATGACATTGTAGAAGGGCTCTTTGGCAGCAAAGTACTGGGGACCATCCCTGACATCCTCTAGCTTCCTTCTGTTAAACCAGAGGAAAGAATATACTTGGGAGCTGTGGTGGTGCAACGGGTTAAACCACTGAGCTGCTGAACTTGCTGACCAGAAGATTAGTGGTTTGCATCCATGGGATAGGGTGAACTCCTGCTGTTGGCCCCAGCTTCTGGCAACCTGGCAGTTTGAAAACATGCAAATGTGAGTAGATCAATAAGTACCACCTCGGTTGGAAGGTAAAGGAGCGCTCCATGCACTCATGCCAGCCTCGTGACCTAGGAGGTGTCTATGGACAATGCAGGCTCTTCAACTTAGAAATGGAGATGAGCACCACTCCCCAGAGTCAGAGATGAGCACCACCCCTCAGATCCGGAAGGAGAAGTCTTTACCTTTATCTGTGTTTTATTGTTTCTAGGTATTGAATGTTTGCCTTTGTGCTTGTGTTGCCTCAGGGACATAGGGAGAAATGCAAATAAAGTATTATTATTATTATTATTATTGTTGTTATTATTATTATTATTCTCTTCTTAAAAACATGATCTACCCAATGAGGCCATTTGGCTGTCTAACTAGTCAAGAGTGATGAGTCGGGTACTTGAGACCCCTTAACTAAAGATGGCAGAGACTGAACTTGTGATGTAATATAGGTAAAGCTTCAGGACTTCTACTTATAAGGAGAATATTTCCTCTGTAGTCCCTCTACAGCCTAATACCATTATACAACCATCCCAACAGTCCTATCTAATCCCCTGTCACCCCACATTTTCAGCTGCTTTTAAAACGTTGTGGTCCTCTTCCACTTTCCCCCTTCATTGTTGTTGTTTATAGGTTCAGTTGCTTCCGACTCTTTCTGACCTCATGGATCAGCCCATGCTAGAGCTCCCTGTCAGCCGTCACCACCCCTTCAAGGACTGGCTTGACTCTGAAGGAGCCCCCCTTCATCTGTAGCTTATTTCAGTAACTGCAAACTAAGTTCAAAAGAGAGGAGGGGAAAACATCCTGCTTTTCCTAGTAGGCTCAGACAAAAGCAAACTGCAGCAGCCTTTCCTAGCTTGTCTGTTCTTTCTCATTAATAACCTTGGCTATCTGGACCAAACTCTGATGTTGCTTGACCACGTGTATACATGTTTTCATATGTGAAATGCAAGAGGGTGCCACAATAGTGCCAGCTACTCTGTAGTTGCACCATTGTTACAGATTCAATACTGAGTGCATAACTTAACAAATTGCCTTCATTGCTAGCCCTTATTATTCTAACATTGGCTCAGAAACTTGTTAACATACAGATTTGTCTTCTTTCTGTCTTGGAAAGTAGCATCTATATGCAAAAACTTGCTAATATGTGAACCTGTAAGGCCCCCTGCTGTTCCTGCCTGAGGTTGTCCATGGAGAAAAGTCTTACATGTTTGTTATATGGACTTATATTTATGTGGCTAATTATTAAAACTTCGTGCTTGAATCAGCACGCAGAGGAGCAAGCCAAACGGCCCGATCTATCAAGCTATTAGAGCCGACAAGTGGCGTGCGAGAAAGGGAGCATGGGATGAGTTATTAGTGCCCTGGAAATGGGGTGACAAGGCAGAGCTAATGGCTTTCCATTCAAATGATGCCTAAATCTTCAGGCCAAAAGCCAAGGGGAAAATGGAGGATAGGGAGAGATGGAGAGAGGCAGAGAGAAAGTGAGGGGGAAAAGATAGAGAATTAGCTCAAAATGCAGTGTGTGTCAGTCTATATGTCTGTCTAGAATGACACTTTCAGTAGGAAAACAATTCAGTTTCTGTCCTAATGTCTTCTATGAGCCTGTTTCAATACTGTTGTTTTTCTAACTCTGGCACCTGCTTTTAGAGAATTGAAAGAAAATATAGTACTTACAGTTGATATCATTTGGCTGTAGATAATTTGGTGGTTTGATTATAGCTGTAGCTCCAGAAGCTTTTTACATGTAGCGCTAATTGTTTCCCATAGCATATTAGTCCCCATGACAGCCAATGTATGCTTCTTTTTCCCGTTGTTAGATTCTTGACATCTGGTGCATGCAGCATCCTAATAAAAGTCAGCAAAAGCGAACCAGTATGAGAATTAGTATAAATTGAGGTAATTTTCTGTCCTGGGAAGAGGGAAAGCAGAGCACTTCCTCCCTAACCTGTCCTATTATAAGATGACAGTGTGATGATGGGTGAAGCATGGCAACGTCACTCAGGGCAAGATTGCTGCTTGCAAGCACCAAGCTAATCTTGTATTTACACAGGACATATAAAATGTTCTCACCTTGAACTCACTGTGAACAGTCCAGATGACATACAGCCAGTTCCACAATGAAAGCGCTTCCTCCAGCCTTTTATCCATTACAAGAAGAACCACAGGTTACTCTGGAGCTTCCAGGAAATTCTGGAATGACCCCAGTGTTTTGACAATTAGACAACTGGATTGGACCGGATCCAAGGCAATCCAGTGTCCACATGTTAAAAGACATGCCACTATTTTGCTGGCCAGAAGCAACTCCCTGGCAGAAGCTTCCTCGCAACGTCGCTTCTGGTGATCAAATTGTTGGGCGCCGTGTTGTGACCTGACCAGAAGCAACGTCACCAGAAAGGCATGTCAGGAAGCTGGGAAAACAGGGCATCAGTGCCAATGCACTGTCAACCTGGCCAACCATTTGAAGTGATATCGCCAGCAAGGCCCTGGACTGCAAGATGGCTTCAGGGCACTTCCTTGCTGATGTGTGTGGACCTCCCCTGGTGTATCAGGGGCAGTTTCAGAGCAGATTACTCTGAATCATTTCACCTGATATAGATGCAGCCTAAAATAAGCTCATGGTGCTGTCTCTCTTCTTCTTTTTATATTAACCCTAAGCTGGTGATATTATTCATTCATTCATTCATTCATTCATTCATTTATATCTTTGGTGTCATCCTTTCTCCAATGCCATGTAAGACAACCATATAATAAAATAGACATATACATTACAACATAGAATTAAAAACATAAAAACAGTAAAACCAATTATTAAATCCACATAATCCAAAATTATATTCCAAGAGCCATTCCAGTCATTATTGCACATATTCCAACTTGACTTCACCAAGCTATCCAGTTTTTCAAAGATGAGTGGGGTAAAATTATCTCATATGTTAATAGCAAACCCATTCTCTTGAGTTGTGTGAGTTGCAGTAGTTTATTAATGGTTAGAGCACAAACCTTTTGCATGCAAAAGAAATAAATGCAATATAAAAGTGCAACCATATAAAAAAGCTACATGAAATAAATAGTAGTGCACATAAAAATTCAATGCAATTAAAATATGTTGAATATAAACAACACTACTATAGTTAGTTAAAATAAGATTAGATAAGACTATTCCCAAAGCAATCAACTGCAATATCATAGATAACAATTGTCCAAGTTTGCATTACTGCTAGGGTAAAAAAAAAACCTTGAAAGTTGCCATAGTGTCAGTATTAGACAGAAGATAGAAAATCTTTTCAGAAACATTACTGGAATGTTGATAAGGCTGAATATATCCAACAAATTTAGTGTTTTGTTCAGAATATAATGAGCAGGCATACTCTGAATATGAATCTTTATGCAACCAATATGGCACAGGAAGGAGATAAGAAGGCTTGAGGAAACTTCAGATTTCATTTGGCCTCAGACCCCAATTCTTTGTCTTTTTGTCAGTCAGTGAAAAATGTAGAACACAACTAGTGCTATATCAAATAAGTTGATCATTTTCCTCACAGTCCAGATTGCACAACCATATATAGAAACTACAATTCTCATAGTTTCATACCACTAAGCCATAACAGATTATTCAAATTTGGATATATAATTATGTACTTGAGCATCTCATCTAGTTGCTTTATAACTCCTTTTTCAAGTTGTAGGTTGCATCTACACTGTAGAATAAATGCAGTTTGACACCATTTTAACTGTCATGGCTCAATGCTGTGGAATTGTGGGATTTGTAATTTGGTGAGGCATTGGCACTCTTTGCCAGAGAAGGCTAAAGATTTTGTAAAACTACAATTCTCATAGTTCCATACCACTAAGCCATAACAGAACAAGTGGTATTAAACTATAGCTTCCCACTGGAGTGGAAATCATCTATCGGACAGATAGCAAGCTATTCAACCTCAAGCCAAAAAGCCAAAACCAAGGTTACAACAACATCTGTTATAGAACTCCAGTATGCTGATGACAACGTCGTCTGTGCGCATTCAGAAGAAGATCTACAAGCCAATCTAAACACCTTCACAGAAGCATACGAGAAGCTCGGCCTGTCATTGAACATCGAAAAAACCAAGGTGCTCTTCCAGCAGACACCAGCCAGCCCCTTTCCAATGCCAGCGATACAGCTTAATGGTGTAACATTAAAAAATGTTGATCATTTCCGCTACCTTGGCAGCCACCTCTCCACCAAAGTCAACATTGACACCGAAATACAACACTGCCTGAGCTCTGTGAGCGCAGCATTTTTCCGAATGAAGCAGAGAGTGTTTGAGGACCGGGACATCCATAGGGATGTGCTTGTTTATAGAGCTATTGTCCTCCCAACCCTGCTCTATGCCTGTGAGACGTGGACTGTCTACAGATGTCACATGCAACTCCTGGAATGATTCCATCAGTGCTGCCTCCGGAAAATCCTGCAAATCTCTTGGGAAGACAGGCGGACAAACATCAGCGTGCTGGAAGAAGCAAAGACCACCAGCATTGGACCAGCCATGTTGTCTGGATGCCCGACCACCATCTCCCAAAGCAGTTGCTCTACTCTGAACTCAAAAACAGAAAACGGAACGTTGGTGGACAGGAAAAGAGATTTAAAGATGGGCTCAAAGCCAACCTTAAAAACTCTGGCATAGACACTGAGAACTGGGAAGCCCTGGCCCTTGACCGCTCCAGCTGGAGGTCAGCTGTGATCAGCAGTGCTGCAGAATTTGAAGAGGCACGAATTGAGGGCGAAAGGGAGAAGCGTGCCAAGAGGAAGAGGACCGAGACCGCCTTCCACCTGGAAACCAATGCCCTCACTGCGGAAGAAGATGCAGAGCAAGAATAGGGCTCCACAGCCACATACCGACCCACAAGAACACTGAAAGACAATCCTCCTCGGAAAACGAGGGATCACCTAAGTAAGTATGTGTTATACTATACTAATTCTACAGCGTCAATTCACCCTGAAGTGGGAAGGGACTTCAGAAAGGAATAAAAATGGGCAGAGCAGAGAGCTGTGTGCATGATGAAGAGCTGCAAGAAGGGCTGAAGTTAACATGAAATCATTTGAAACATTGGCTCCAGGCCTCACTATAGCAAACCTACATCTGAACAAATAGGCACCATGGTGATGGGAACAAGAAAAAGAATGGGGGAAGGATGGGTGGGCTTTGTGCTGTCCACGTAGCTTCCTCTTTTGATTAGAGCAGATTGAAAAGGGGCACCTCTTCTCTCCTTCTGGGAGGAAGGTGGGGTAAAAATTCAATTAACACAGTAAATAAATAAATAGGTGAGAGGCCACAAAGCAGATGGTGTTACTACAGGGCAGTGGGATTAGAATAATAGCCTCTTGGTGCTTTCAAACTCTGTATTTCCCCTATTACAGCCAAAATGCAAGTGAGGTGAGGAGCAAAAATCAGAGCAGTAATATTGCCACAGAGAAAGAATAGTTACTTCTCCTATTTGCAGACTGAGCCCTGAAAGTGAAGTCTCCTTGCTTCTCCTACAATGCTGAGCAATGCCTTGTGCAATAGCCACAATAGCCCCAAAGCCACAGTAGGGCAGACTTGGTCCAGCTGGAGCTTCTTCCCCAATCCCATGCTGGAGATCTTTGCCGGAGCTTCTGCCCACCTGGAAGCACCCTGCCAAGGTGTACATCCATGTAGTTCAGCAGAATCCTGCACAGTTTTATTGCAGAGTGTTTAGCATGTCCACTCCCCCGAGGGAATCGTAAAAGGTTAATAGCTCATTACTGAATATTTATTTCTGATGACGGGAGCCCAGATTTTGACAGGAGCTTCCCCTCTGGGTTGCTGATTCATTTTCCTTTGCGTGGGAAAGAAGCCGCATGCAACAAGGCAAGGGCCCCATCTGGTGGCAGTCTCCCAAGCTGCACTTTGTCCTCCCTCCAAAGTCCCTGATGTCACCTTGAGCATATCACCAGGCTTTCTTTTCCTTTGCTTGTGTATCACACAGTCACACCTGTCTTTCCTGCATGCTGTGTGTGCATGTGAAGTGGGGAGGTACATATTGGAAGCTGCCAGTTAAACACAGGGAAAAGTCATTTAACACTTTCCACTATTTCACCTACCTAGAGAAAGAGAGAAAGGAAAGGAAAGGATGGAAAGAAGGATAGTTACAGCTGAAAGTTGGAGTTTGGAAAATAAGAGAGGACAGGTATTCTTGTCCAACTTGACAGTGAGTACATCTACACAAGGCATAAGCAAACTAAGTCTTGGGGGTCGGATGCGGTCCCCTGGGTGCTTACCTCAGGCCCTCTTCATTTTCCCTGTCCTTTTGGCAGAAAGACATGGAAGTGTGCTGCATCCTTATGATAAAAGGGTGGGGGAGGAAGGCACATAGCAACTTAAAGCCCTCTGGAGATCTCTCAACCACCGTGTGTGTCAACCTCCTCCCAGCAAAATGATGGTGCAAGCAGCCCCATCTTTATGTCAGGAGGACAACTCAAAGAAGGCATGTGGTGGCTGCAAGCCCTCCGGAGCACTCTCAACCTCCTCCTGTCTCACCCACTTCTCGTCATAATGCCAAGAGGACAGCCTGAGGATGAGGGGGAGGAGGACAGAGAGGAGGGATGAGGGGAGGATCCGTATCGTCATCACATGTCCCGCCTTCCTCCCAGCATAAAGATAGGGTGAGTGGCCCCATCCTTATGCTAGGAGGACAACCTGCAGATGATCCAGGCCCTGTCCTGTCCCCTCCTGGCCCCACTTCTCCCAGACCCTCCCCTCACAGGACCGCCCCATCCAGCATGTGCCGTCACCCCCCTTCCTGACCTGGCCCTCCTGGCTAGGCCTGCATTGCATCCCCAAGACAAAAGGGTTTGCCCATGCCTGATCTACACCATAGAATTAATGCAGTTTGACACCACTTCAACTGCCATGGCTCAATGCTATGGAATCCTGGAAGCAATAATTTGGAGAAGCAACAGCATTCTTTGACAGAGAAGGCTCAAAACTTTATAAAACATACAACTGCCATGATTTTATGGTATTTAATCATGGCAGTTAAAGTGATATCAAACTAAATCATTTCTACAGTATAGGTGCACCCAGAGTTTTACAGTACCTTGTCTGCTTTCATTGTCTTTTCAGGATTAAAGTTACTGGAACCCTGTCCTGGATCCAACTTAGCAACTCTGCTCTCATCCTTCACCTGTAATCTACCTACAGGGGTGGGTAGATTACCCACTGTTGGCAAATTATCTCTTAAAATTAAAATTCAGTCTTCTGACTGAAAAGATGTTCCTTACCCCAGTTCTAAGAGATATGTCTTTGCATTGCTGTGGGTTTTTAATATATATTATCAAAAATAAGCTGCATGTAAGCGCCATCTAACTTGATCCTTGGTTTGCAAGCGATAGGCTCTGTTCTGCCTGCCTTACCCATCGTCACACTATGATGTTACGTTTTAATTGTCAAATGCTGCGCATGCATGTGGGAAATGTACACTCTTTGGCTCCCAATAGATTGTTTTCAGGTGTTTCGGTCCCCCTTGCTGATACCAAATGTTCCTAACTGCCTGCAAGCTAAAGCAATAAATGGTTCTGTTTTATCTTGACAGATAGTGGTGTAATAATCAATACGTTTGGATGCCAGCTGTCATGCTTGATAGGGATCCTAGTGGGGATGGATGCAGCATGTCAGCCGTAAGCTCCTACATGGGTGTTTATGTTCACTTTAAATGCCTGAGTGCATTAGTGTGAACATGGGTTTTAGCATATTATTTATATTAGTGCTCACAACTATTACAGCAATATATCTGTCTTTGGTATCAAAACATCTTAAAGTACATGAATACATTTGCTCTTCTGTGAATGCCATCTCATATCTTGACACAGCCATGTCTCAATCTATCCCTGTATCTATGAACATATCTGTGTATAATGCAAATCCAATGGGATAGCTGTGTAAACATGTACAGGAGTATGATAGCGCACAGAGACATGAGAACTTGCGACCCTATTTGACTTTAGTCACCCACCTGTGTGGAGACCTCACTGCTCTTTAGTCAATTAGTAAATTTGCTTGTCTCTCAGTCAAGCTGGAAATTGCTTAGACGATCACACAGTCTTTGAACCAACACCACCATGCCTTGCTTCTTTTACTGCCTGCCCACTGCTGGTGTTTAAAGATTAAAGCGTCTTTGGAAGAAGAAAAGTATGGGGAGCTGCAGGGTATCGTAGATAATTATGTATACAGTTGGAGCTTATTCTAATGAAGCCTTCATTCTGCATCGAACATCTGCTGCCCCTCACTGGGAGAACCACCCAGAGACCTTTGATGGGTTGAGCACATGAGGTCTGCGTGCACGGTCCTCCTCTTCCCACTCCACCCAAGCTTGCTTCTAAGGCTGTGATGGGAATGGCTAGCCACCAAAAGGACTGGTTGATTTCTCGTTATGCTTTTTAGCATGCTGCCTTCTTTTATTCAGCAGCGGCTTTCAATGATTCATCTCTCCATAGAGCCAAGCAGATAATAAAAAACCTTTTCAAACAAAAAATGGGGATGCATCAAAACTGACCTCAGCTAGAAATTCAGTGTGCCGCTTTTGTTTCCTTCCTGGTTCCTCTCCTTTCTGCAACCTTAAACAAACATACATAGAGCATTACAGCAGGAAAAAGTGGTTTCAAGAATAAAGTAATAAAGGAAAAAAGTAATAAAATAGATCAATGAAATACTGGTTCTTCTGTGCACCACCACCATTAAAGAAAACCTGGACTGTTTGGTCACCTACAGAAAGTTGAATAGAATTTTAGGTGAAGGCTGTAGGGACCTGGTCCTGGCATTACAAAATAAAGAAAAACAGAAGGAGGATTACAAAAGGGGTATTGACACAGTCCTGCTTACAAAGTTAAGCATTATTTGTTGAATTGGATTTTGTTCCTAGTAAGTTTACACATGCTGGGGAAAATGGAAGGAAAAAGGAAGAGGGGCCGACCAAGGGCAAGATGGATGGATGGCATCCTTGAAGTGACTTGCTTGACCTTGAAGGAGCTGGGGGTAGTGATGGCCGACAGGGAGCTGGTCCATGAGGTCACGAAGAATCGCAAATGACTGAACAAATGAACAACAAGTTTACACATGGCTAAGTCAGGAATCCTGGGAATTGCAGACATTTAGAAGAGTTTATTATTCTGTGCCTTCAAATTGTTTCTGACTTACAGTGACCCCACGGTGAGTCTATCATGGGGATTTTTTGGCAAAATTTGTTTAGGGCCTCTCTAAGACTGAGATAGCTTGACTTGCCCAGTCACTCATTAGGACTATGTGGCTCAGTAGGCATGTGAACCCTGGTCTCCAGAGTCCTAGTCAAACCACTACATCACACTAACTCTCTTTAAAAAAGCTGAGGGTCTTTAAAAAGAAATTCTCAGCATTCCTGTTTTTAAAAATCTATTTTTTAAAATAGAAAGTTTTATATCTGTTTAAATCTATAAGGTTTCTTTAATCATAGGGAACTAACTCGAATACAGGCATGGTCTTGATTTGTCACTGTTTTTTATGATTCAGTGTTAACTCACACCAGCATAAGGCCTAGCAAGAATGGTCAATGCTTCTACACAAACATAGACAATATCTTGGTTAATGCCACCCAATTGTGACAATTTTACTGTACAATATTAGTTGCTTAATTCCAGCCACCTTGAAGACTTATTAGAAGGGATTTGCTTGAAGACATAAACATGGCAGAAATAAACATTGACGGCATTCAAGCAGCCTGTCTCTCAGTTGAGCTTTGCATCAACAAGCAGCCATTGTGTGTGTTTCATTGATGCACAAATGAGACAACAAGTATGCCCATCAAATAATCACACTTAACTGGACTCTCAGCTGCCTTAAGTCTCCAGTCCAATTATGGGAACCTATGATTAAACTGCCTGCCATCAAAACGTCAGATTTCATCTGCCTGAGGACTCAAAGAGAAGCCGATCAGGCGGAGTAATGGAGCCATTTATATCCTAGATCTGAAGCATTTGCTACAACATTGAAATTAGTGTAGTAAAGCTAGGCTGCCACACAGGAATGCCAGATGTTAAGTTATAGGCCTCATTTGTGCTTGCTATTAAGTATGTTTTAGAGGCTGTATGTTTATACCACTGCAATCACTAAGACCACACAATGTTTCTGATAAAAACACTGTGCTGGATGTAATTGCATGATCAGGCACTCTTGATCTCATCACACCAGGTATCTGTTTCGGTAACTTAGGTGGATGGGTGTGTATCTCATGAGTCTTCATAAGAGTGAAGAAACTAAAATATACACCTGAACCAGTATGACAAAAGATGCTGTGGAAAAAGGTACTTTTTTGATGGTGTCCTTGGTCAGAAACCAGGAGGCTGTGTGCATGATGGGAGTAGGTCTGAAGCTATTTAGGGTTTCGCCACCCCCTCACATGCCTCATGCTTTCTTTTTAAGGAGCCATGTCATCTCATGATATGTCCATAGTATGATAGTTTCAGTTTAGTCATTTTGACTCTGAGGGAGAGTTCAGGCTTGCTCTAGGACCCATCGGCCACAGAATTCTCAAAACTCTCTCGAAGCACCACGTTTCAGGTGAATATATTCTCTTCCTATCAGCTTCCTTCATTGTTCAGCTTACACAACCATAAATAAAAATCAGATGATATGCACAATCCTGATTTGAGTATTCAATATTATTTGTCTTTAGACTTGAAGATCTTGTTTAGTTCCTTCATTCCTAATTGTAACCTCCTTCTGATTTCTTGACTGCAGTCTTCATTCTAATTAATAACTGAGCCAGTATTTTGAGGACTTAATTTACTTTAAGTGATATAAATAATCAATGGTGGTTATTTTTTGTTCTCTTAATTTTCAGTTATAAACTAGCCTTTGCACTTTCTTCCTTGATTTTTTTCAGTAGTTATACCAAGTCTTTGCTAATTTTTGCTAGTAGTGTGATTTTATCTGCATATCTTAAATTGATGGTGTTCCTTCCTCAATTTTTACACCTCTATCCTCTGGTTCTAATCTGGATTAGTGTAAAATATGCTCGGCATACAAATTAAAAAGACGGCTTGATAAAATACAGCATTGCTTAGCCCCCTTGCCAACTGGAAACCATTTTGTTTCTCCATATTCTGTCCCAATGATGGCCTCTGATCCTGAGTACAAATTACACATCAAGACAATAAATATTGTGGCACACCTTTTCTTTAACAATAATTAATAATTTTTCATTATCACAAAGGTTTAGCTACAATCTGTAAAATATAGTCTGATTTTCTTCTGAAACTCTTTGGTGGTCCATTATCCAAAGTATGTTTGCAATATGATCTGCAGTGCCTCTTACTTATCTGAACCCAACTTTGACATCTGGCATTTTTACTTCATATATGGTGAAAGTCTGTATTGACTAATTTTAAGCATAATTAAGTTGTATGGGAAATTAATATAATGGTCTAGTACAGTGGTTCTCAATCTGTGGGTTCCCAGGTGTTTTAGCCTACGGCTCCCAGAAATCCCGGCCAGTTTACCAGCTGTTAGGATATCTGGGAGTTGAAGGCCATAAACTTCTGGGGACCCCCAGGTTGAGAACCACTGGTCTAGTTGCTGCTGCATTTCCCTGTGTCCCCTTTCTTAGGGATAGGAATGTATACTGAGAATTTCCAATCTGTGGGCATTGTTTTGTTTTCCATATTTGTTGACAGATTCTAGTGATTACTTGAATGGATTCTGTCTCTGTAGCTTGAAGCCACTCTATTGCTATGCCATCTGTTCCTAGTGATTTATTTCTCCCATCAGCTTCCACTTTACTTTCTAAAATTGTGGGTTCATCTTCAAATAGTTCTTCCTTGAATGGATCTGTCAGTTTTTTCATCTCTTTTATATAGTTCTTCAGTGTATTGTGTCTATCACGTTTTATTTCTTGATCATGTAACGTGTCCCCTGTTGGCTGTGTAGTGTTCACATGCTTGGTTTAAATCCCTTTGAATTTTCAGATGTAATGGGCCTATTCTGCCTTTTTTTTCCCCCTTCTTTTTCGCTGTATTGATTATTATATTAGTTCTCTTTGTCCATGCACACAAGTTGCTGAACAGTTGCAGTCAAGATTCTGGCCTTGTTTCTGTTACTGTTTACTTTTACTTCTGGTGCTTTAAGAGGATGCACTTCCAAATGGCCAGTCAGAATGGCTACCATAGGTGAAATGTTCAGTTAGAAGATGCTCCTTCAAGGTCTGAAAATGTCTGTTATATGATTTTCCTTGCCTTTACACCAGCATACTTTATCTTGTTATTTGGTTACTGGAAGGTATACATGAGTCTAGTTTAGAGGTCTAATTCTTGAGGTATGTACCACTGAGGAAATTCCATTGATGGAAGTCATATAAGTTAATGGAAGTAAGGAGGAAGACCTATATCCCTAATATCTAATTCAACCCAAGAAACTTGTCACCTCACATATGTAATACATGTTTCCCTTTATTCCTGCTCTTCCCTCTACCTTGGTTTTCAATCATTCTTTCTCTACAAGTATTTCCTCTCTTTTTCCTCTCCTTGCATCTCTTTCTCCTCCCCTGTGATGCTGTTTTCACTTTACATCTCTCTCTCTTCTTCCCCCTCCCACGCTCTCTTATATTAAATCATCTGGAAATAATACATTCTCCCCTAGAGCTACAGGACTGAAGCTTTTGCCTTCCACACTTCACCATGACAACCTGCAGAGAGGGTTAATCGATTTGGGAAAGGGGTGTGTTTCCTTCATGCTGGCAGTGAGGACTGATTGGCACATGCGATACCTTAACACGCATACAATAGACAAACAGGAAAGAAAACGGTTGTAGCCTTTCATTCCACACTCACCATCCCTGTTGCTTATGTATATTGACCTGTACAGATGGTGCAAAGGACTAGTGCATATATCGACACAGATTTGTCTTTACTGTCTTTTGTGCCCACCAGTGGCTTAAATCTCTTCCAACTGGAGAAGTTAGGAAATGAAGCTTTCTGATCAGGCTTTGCAGCAGGAGCGTGACCATGGGTTAGTTCTGTCCTTGGCCACATCACTGTAATGCCAGCAATGCAGAATACCAGGCTTGCCTCACATATAAGAAGATGTTTTCACCCCTAGTAGGAATTAATCTGTAGCCCACACATAGGTTGTCATACATGTGTGCATTCCTTGTGAGTTCGCATACTGAGAAGTTGCAGTTGTTTGCCAATACAAAGCTACGTCATGGGGCACATGAAATCTAGATTTGTACATTTCCTACATGTAACAGTCTGCATATATTAATTGTATGCTAATTCATATATGGAGTGACTTTTATCCATACTGCCCCTTCACACTAATTGATGATGGCATTTTGTTGTCACTTTAATGGCCATGTCTGTGTCCCATGGAATCCTGGAATTTGTGTTTGGCGAGGCATTGGTGCTCTCTGGAAGAGGATTCTAAATACCTCAATAAACTACCAATCCTAGGATTCTAGAGAACTTCTTACTTACTTACTTACTTACTTGCTTGCTTAGGCGATCCCTCGTTGGACGAGTAAGATGGTCTTCCATTATGGATTTCCCTGTGGGTCCGTATGTGGCTGTGGAGCCCTATTCTTGCTCTGCATCTTCTTCCGCAGTGAGGGCATTGGTTTCCAGGTGGGAGGCGGTCCCGGTCGGGGTTGGCTTGACGTGCCTTCCTCCTGGCACGTTTCACTCTTTCACCCTCCACTCGTGCCTCCTCAAATTCTGCAGCACTGCTGGTCACAGCTGTCCTCCAGCTGGAGCGCTCAAGGGCCAGGGCTTCCCAGTTCTCAGTGTCTATGCCAGAGTTTTTAAGGTTGGCTTTGAGCCCTCTAGAGAATGAGGCATGCAGTTAAAGTGGAACAACCATGTTGTGATTGTGTAGTGGGGAAAGGTCCTTAGGTATGTTTGCTTGATATTTGCTTTTATAGTTTGTTATAATACTGGTTTTATTCTGTTTTATGCTGTTGTGTATTTTAATATATTGTATTTTAACTATGTTGATCCAGCTCGTCCCCATGTAAGCAGCCCTCGGTCCCTTTGGGGAGATGGAGGCGGGATACAATTATAAAGTTGTTATTTATTTATGATTTATTTATTTATTTACAGTGTTTATATTCTGCCCTTCTTACCCCGCAGGGGACTCAGGCAGATGACAATGCACATATACATGGCAAGCATTAAATGGCATAGGCACACAACATATATTGGCAGACACACAGAAGCTATTTAACTTTCCAGCTTCATGAGGGTATGCTTCAAATTCCAACCTCCGGGGGAGCTGTTGCTTCACTGTCCACTTGTGTCACCAATGGAGTACTTCATCATTCTTTTGCATGCTGCTGGAGAGTTTATGGTGTCATAAATTAGTTAATTTAGCCTCCCCACATAAGCAGTACCTAAATTTCTACTTGACAGATGCACCTGTCTTTTGGGCTACAAAGGTCAACAGCAAGCTAGACAAGTGGTCAGGAGCTTACTCCAACCTGGGCCGGTTTTGAACTCGTGGCCTTTTGGTCAGTAGTGATTTTAATGCAGCTGGCTCCCAACCAGTTGTGCCACAATAATAATATTCTATATGTGTGTTAAGTGTTTCCCGGCGGAAAACTTAGTAATATTTGAAGTACCTCTTCAGTAGTACAAGAAAGAAAGAAATGAAACATTTTCCCACACATGGTGTAGTGGTTTGAGTCTTGGACTATGACTCTAAAGAACAGGGGCTGGGATCCCTGCTTAGCCATGAAAACCCACTGGGTGAACTTAGGCAAGGCATACACCAGGATCATCATAAATCAGAAGTGACTTGAAGGCACATAAGAAAAAGAAACATACTCCAAAGATTGGATAACATTTTGACAAAAGGGGCCAGCGTATATTCGTTGCAGAATCAGGTGTGCCTGGGTTCTTCTGAAAAGCAGTTGTGTCAAAGAGCCTTTATGAGGCACACGGAATAAGAAAGAATGAAAAGTGCTTGGTGCTTTAGGAAGCCTGTACAGATGTCAGAGCTGATCACTCAGGGATGTCGCTGGGATTCTGGTTTTGCATGACCCCACAAGAAAGATGCATTGCTTGAGGACTGTGCCATCTTTTATTTCCTGGAATCAGATGTTAATTCTTTCTTCCACATCTCCTTCCGTTTCTGCCCGTATTGTGACATGCTGGGCGGCTGGCCATTATTATACAGCAGACCACACAGTTCTGGCACACTGTCCCCTCTAGCAGAGGAGATAGTCTACGTAGAGCTCCTTAAATACCGGATAGAAATAATGGACCGGAATACAATACGCAAAGTGGCAGAACATCCTCATTAAAGGCCCAGGAGATCAATTTTTCACTATCAACTCAGTAGTATCATTAGCAATATAGTGGGGATGGCTGAGACTTGTCCTTAAGGATTTTGCTTTTAGACCTATAGGTGTTGTGTTTTGAGGAGAAGCAGCCTTTACAATTGCATTCTCACTTCTTGGAGCAATTAACTAAATCTTGATCTCTGAGGGACTTAAAATATCAATTTATGTTTGAGGTGGAATTCCAGCGTCTGCCTGTTGCTCCTTGATATGCCCTATCTTTCCATTTGCACCTCATACAAGATTTACTTTCTAAGGCTGTAAATGTTTGTTTTCATTCTAGTATGCAAATGTAAATCATTTCAAAATTTTCTCCTAAAAAGAGTTTTTGTGCATTTTCTAGAGATGTTTTGTTGTTGTTGTTTACATTTAATGACTTCGTTTGCAAAAATTCATTTGCTTAAAATACCTGTTTACATTTTTTAAAGAACAACATTCTGTACAGAAAACAGATTTTTGCACAAAAGATGTTGATTTCTGTGTAAGAACACGGATTCACTCAAAAACCTCTTTTGTCTAAATAATCTTGTTACAAAGAAGTCCTGAACTGTGAAAAAAATCTTGCAGTAGTTGACCCTTTTCTCAATAGATGGTCTCACTGATCCCATTTTTCTTTTGTCAAGTACTCGGCCCTTGATAAATGGGTATAGGGCTCATTCTTACATTTTAACACAAATCAGCCTTCACACTCTCTGTGTTCTTTAGAAATTTTATCTGGACTCTTTTGTGTTCTCTTTTGTCAAGTTTCCACTCATCCTGTGCATAGCCCTGCCTTATTCAGCAGTTTTGATTTCTGTGGTTCAGTTGCTGAGTAAATGTGTTTTTCAGTTGCGTCATCTGTAGGGATAAAGGTAGAGTTTGGGAGTGGAGAAAATCAAAGAGCACATTTGACTGTGTATAGAATACAATTTGCAGATAAAAAAGTGTTCTGTCAGCACTGCGGCCTTGATGGTCTCCAGGGCTGGTCTCCAGGGCTGGGCGGTTTCGTTTCGTTAATTCGTAATTCGTTAAAAATTCGTTATTTTTTTGTTAACGAAGCGATAACGAACCATTCTGGAGCAGCTTAAAAACGAAACGAATTTTTCAATTCGTTTCATAAATGCTTCGTATTTCGTTATGTATTCGTTTCGTTATTGGTTTGAGGTCGTTTCGTTATTATTTCCGCATGTCTGGGGCAAGTTTTATAGTTGTTTTTTGTTTAATTAGTGAAAAAAATTATAATATCACACCAACAGTCGACAACAGAGGGAGAGGGAAGCTTCAGAAGTTCCCCCTGTCCCATTTGGAGGTTTTTTAGCATATTGCGCGGTCGCATCCGCCATTAACGAATCGATTCGTTATTGTTTCGTTATTGTTTCGTTGTTGTTTTGTAATTTTTTTACCATTTACAAAATTTTGTAAATATCGAACTTTTTTTAAAAAAAATTCGGAATTCTTTTAAATATCGAAACGCAAAAAACCCCAAAAAACGAATCGATTTTAGAAACAATTTTTTCCGTTGTTACCCAGGCCTAATGGTCTCCTCTTCCATCCTTTTGTCATGTCTTTCTCTCCCAGCTAGTTTCTATGTATTCAGTTCTGGGACCCTAATGAAAGAACTTCTCATCCTGGGTCCCGGGGAATTCTTCAAGCTTCTAGTGCAGTGGTGGCAAAACTATGGCACAAATGCCAGAAGGGGCACGCACCATAGCCTGCCTTCACCATCCCATCTGCTTGCTCACCTACCCATCTGCTCACTCACCTTGCCACCCATCTGCTCACTTGCCACCCATCTGCTTGCCACCCATCTGCTCACTCACCTACCCAATTGCCTGCCCCCCCTCGCCTACTCACTTGCCCACTCACTCACTTGCCTGCCCCCAGCTCACTCGCCGCCACTCACACCCCCCCTCACCATCCCTGGACTCACCACCCCTCTCGTCACTCCCAAGTGCCAATCCGCCCTTCCCCGGTTTTGGCACTCTATCTCTACAAGGTTTGTCATCACTGCTTTCGTTGATCCCTGAACTCCAACCATTGGTCAATTCTTTCTCTGCCCGTTCAGTTGTACATTATGTGCTTTTGGGGGCCAGCAGTTTTCCAAAATATCCTTTATTTTAAGAGCATTGTTAGTGGGGGAGAATAGAGTGGGAGTACCATATACATTACTAGAAAATGACTAACACATTCCATGGCACATTGGTATAATAAGATATTCAATTGTGTATAATATGTTAAAGTGTGTGGTGCATGCTCTTAATGAGGCATATGAGACCACACTGAATCAAGGGTAATATTCTTCATAATTACCAAAATCCCCACCAAAATAAAGGTAACTATGCTGGTTAATGAGGAAACAGAATCTGTTGTTGGGCAATGCCTGTATCTGGACCAAAACATTAGAACTTCCAAGTTCTCCAGAATATTGTATCCCATTCGGTGGTAGAAAAACCTGAGGCTGGGGAAAGAAATTGGAATATCAAAAAATTAGGTCAGACATTGTGGCCATGGGTTCTTCAGTTAAATTCAATGTTAAAAGTGGAAATTACAGGCTAAATAAGGCACTGCTAGGTGTGCAGGTGACATTATTTGTTGTAAGGCATATTGAGGTGACAAAGGAGTCATAGGTCTTCATTTGTCAATGGGAAATGGAGAGTACCTGCAACTCATAGATTAGTGGTTTGCATTAAGTGAAACCAATTTCTGAATTGTCGCGAAGCAGAGGCAAAGAGAAGCATAATGATCTGTATAAAAGCAAAACTGGAGGTTAAAAATAAGGTAGTAGACCCATATTACTTAGGGTGTATTTAGGGGAAGGGGGAAATTGGGGTGGCAACGGCCTTTTGGGGAAAGGAAAATAAGAGAGAACAGACTTTGCAAAACTAGAGTTCCATAACATTGAACCATAGCTGCTCTAATGGTGTCACTAAGGAGAAATTAATGCCACAGTGTGGATGCACCCTTATTAGTTGGAGGAAATGAGAACATCGGGGGAATTCAACTCCCAGCAGTATTAATTTCAACCTGGAGTGATGATACTTTGTATTCTGGAAGACAAGTATGGACTCCAATGTTCCCTATTATTGTTCATGTTTATCTTCTCTCCCCCTCCCCCTCTCTGAATCTCTCTCTCCTGAAAATGATCACTGGCTATAATTTTCCATTTTGTTTGGAGAGTTGTCTAACCCTAAAGAGCTGAAGTGTTGATTTTCAACTCTTCTGGAAGTTACAGTGACTGGAATTCATCATACCTTCTAACACAAGTGCTCAGAAAATCCTTAGAAAATGAATCCTAAGGATAAAGCAAAATAATCTCCAGAAACCCTCAGTGAACCAGAACATTCAAGACTGATGGGTAAACTAAACCAGGGGTTTTGTTGAAGTGTCCTCCACAGTTCTCCAGCAACCAAATCCAACCTCTTTCTACAGTTGTGATCCAGCGAGGAATCTAATGAGAAGCTTTACTCCTTAACAATAATAATAATAATGATTATAATATAACAACTTTATTTTTATACCCCGCCTCCATCACCCCAAAGGGACTCAGGGCAGCTCACAAGTGGACTTGCCCAACAAGTACTGGTTAAAAACAAGCATAAAAATACAATCAACAACAAAAATCAATAAAACTTCATAATCAGACAACATCATAAAAACAACATCATGGCTGAACTACTAATTATGGGTTCAGGCTCATGATTCCTAAGTGCAATGATTCCTACATAGAGCTGAGGAAAATGCACTGCCCAATATGCCCTGCCTTCTCCTGGTTGCCACCTTCTGTGTAAATACAAGATCTCCCTCCAAGCTCTCCCAATCCCTTCTTCCCATTTATGGAAGGCAAATGTGTTCTTGGTAGAAAGAAAGAGGAAGTAAACATGAGTCCCATAATGTAAAAGGCATTACTTACTTTGATCATCCCTGCTTTACATGCCTTGTGTTTCTTTGACACTGAAGATTACAAATGCAGGGAGGTGTGAATTGAGCTTCCACCTTAACACTGTCATCAGAACTGATAATTCCTGTTAAACCATCAGAAATGGAGAAAAGGAAAGAAGAGGCCAATGAATAAGGGAGATGCCTACAGTCATGTTACCACTGCAAATGACATCAAACTCCCCCCCCCCCCCCCCCCAACACAATACTTTGAAACACATTGCAAATGCCATTCCTTCAACCCATTTTATTTTAAATGGTTGAGTTTATCGCAGCATGAAAAAAACTACAGTTGATGTTGGGAAATGAGGCTGAACAAATCGGAACAAGGAGAGTGTCATTTGGATTGTTAGAAAGAAAGCACAGCAATACCTCTGTCTGGTTTCCCTCCGGGGCGGTGGGAATGCAGGCAGCCAGATGGGAGAGGAATGGGGAGAAATGACTACAAAAAGAGGAGAAGGGGGAGGTGAAACATATTTTTTAAAAAGATTGAAAGCCAGTCAGAGCCATCAGTGGAGAAATCAAAGGGATCCGTGTTTATCAGATGAAACTAAACACAAGTGGGTCCAGCGCCACCCTAAATTACAACAAACTGGAGAAAGGGAAATCCATTTTAAATGCTTGATGTGGACAGATTCTGCTCAGCAGGTGTAGAATATTATCTCATTGTGTTGGGAGCCAGGATTGAAATGCAGAATGCAAATCCTAGGCATTCTCTGAACTTGAAAAAAAAACTTTTAAAAAATGATTTGTTATTTAGCAGGAGGACACTCTCAATATGTTATTGCTAGTAATAACAAGATTTTAAGAAGTTGTTTGTTATGGTTATTTATTTATTTTTGACATTTGGGGGTGATAATCAATTTGAAAATTAAAATACTGTATTTCTTCTATTCTAAGACACACTTTTTCCTCTGCATAAACATCTAAAAATGCAGAGCGTCGAAAAATCACAGGTGTGTCTTATGTATTATTATTGGTAGTGGTACTGAAATTAGAGTGCGTCTTAGAATCAATGCCATCTTACCATTCAAGAGATACAGTAATCGACTGATTTTGGAACACATCTCTTTGGAATACCTCAAGAGAAATGTTTAGTCATTGTGTTTTTTGTTTTTAATTTTCTAAATTCAGCATATCAATACTGCACCATTTTGTTCTAAGATCTCTCTTATTCATAAAGCAATTCCTTTATCGTTAGGCAGTGGGCAAATCCAAACAGGGCCATATACTTATTAATGCTTCGGAAACTATTATCTCAGGGTCCTTCCACATAGCCATATAACTCACAATATCAAAACAGAAAATCCCACAATATCTGCTTTGAACTGGGATATCTAAGTCCATTCTGTCATATATTCCAGTTCAAAGCAGAAAATGTGGGATTTTATTCAGCTGTGTGGAAGGGGCCTCAGAAAAGTTCCCTTTTTTGGTCTCTAGTGTACAAACTCTTTGTATCTCCTTTCATGATGGTGGTGGCCATTGGGATGATGTGGAAGCTAGACTCTGCATATTGGGCAGAACACTACTGGTATGGAAGGGCCCTGGATAGTGGACCCTGCAGCATGTAGGTTTGGTTCATAGGTTATTGCTGGCTCTTGGACTATTCCTGGCTACTGGTTGGTTCATCTTGCCTTAGGCAATGGAGGGATTTAACAAATTCAGATTGCTTCTGATGATTTAAAACATTTATCATGTTCAGTGTTCATGTGGATTGGCAAAAGGCTTCAGGATTTAGCGTGTACCTCTGTACTAATGATGTTTTTAAAACAC
This sequence comes from Anolis sagrei, assembly GCF_037176765.1. NCBI lineage: Eukaryota > Metazoa > Chordata > Lepidosauria > Squamata > Anolidae > Anolis > Anolis sagrei. The sequence goes on from NC_090022.1 coordinate 72,654,341, forward strand.
GCACGCACGCACACACATATGCCTCTTGTCATGGTGTATTCTTGATGAATTTCCAGAAGCAGCGGTGACATTTGCATCCTAAGTCAGACAAGAGTTTACTTTTAAACTTGGGAAATTCCAATACGTGCAAGACTTATTGCTCACATCTAGATCCATAGCCTCAATTCCCCTTGTCTGTCTGGGTGGAAACTTTGATGACTTCTTGAATGGAGGATGTGACGTTTGGCATGGATGCTTCTCTCCTCTTTCCCTCAGTGAATATCTGGGGAGAGTAGGATTTTCCAACTCAAAATATACTCCTAAAAAAGGATGAATCCCCAGTATGCATTGGTCATGTCTGGATGTGGGGGCAACTATGCCAATAACATACTGTCAAGATACAGATTAGCCAGATAAATCCAGTGCTTTTTGCCAATATAGATGAGCACCCAGACAATTCACCTCTTTCAACAACATCCCTGCAGTCATTTTAACACTTAATGTGAAACAAAATGTCAGCCAATCTCGTATTATCAAAACATTATTGCCATTGCACCTACTTTAAGAGAAATGCTATAATATACATACATCCTTATACATACATATACATAGATTATATGTCCTCCATTACTGAATGTGTTTGTGTATTATTTTCCTCTTCTTCTCATATCTCCAGGAATACCTGGATGTTCTAGGAAGACCCATGGTCTTGGCAGGAAAGAAGGCAAAACAAGTTCAGTGGACCAACGCCTATCAGGATGCTTTGGTAAGTGGGGGATCCTCTCAAAGAGCTCAGTGGGTATCCAAGACATTTTAATGACAAAGCAATATAAGTCCTCAAAAGATGAGATGAAGAGGTTTTTTTTAATTTCAAAAATGTTTTCTAGCCTTGTTACCTTTGTGTAGAATTAATAATTCTTTGTTAACTTTTATTTATTGTAGTTTTAACATATTCAGTGTTTAAACATTCTTATACTTATCACTTCCCCTTAACAAATTGTACAGAATATGTATGTCCTAATACCTATGTTTCCTCCTCCACTTTATTATATATTGTCCAATCACCTAGTGCTGACCCTTCACCCTAGACCAGCCAATTACAATACTTATTTCCAAAAATCAGTTGTTTCTGTTACAGGTTTGTTCCACTTACCTTCTATATCAGCGGTTCTCAACCTGGGGGTCGGGACCCCCAGGGGGGACGCTGGGTCATTTTTGGGGGGTCGCAAAGGCACCTCGGTTAGCCCCGCCCCCTCCAAAATGGCTGCCGGCCCCTGTGCCAGCTAAACATCCAGGCACTCCTGGTCAGTAGGGCTGTGCGGTTTCGTTCGTTAATTTCGTAATTCGTTAATAATTCATATTTAAAGTGGCTTACGATCCGATATTGAACCACTCAGGAGCAACTAAAAATCGAAACGAATTTTTAAAATTTATTTCGTAATTGTTTCTTAATTGATTCGTAATTGTTTCATAATTGTTTCAAAATTGTTTCGTTATTATTTCGTTATTATTTCCGTATGTCTGGTGCAAGTTTTATAGTTGTTGTTTGTTTTATCATAAATTATCACACCAACAGTCAACAACAGAGGGAGAGGGAAGCTTCAGAAGTTCCCCCTGTCCCATTTGGAGGGTTTTTTAGCGTATTGCGCAATCGCGTCCGCCATTAACAAATCGATTCGTTATTATTTCGAAATTGTTTCATAATTTCCGAAATTTCGTAAATATCGAACATTTTTAAAGAAAAATTTCGGAATTCTTTTAAAAAACAAAACGCAAAAACCCCCTAAAAACGAAACGAGTTTAGAAACAAATTTTTCTGTGGTTGCACAGCCCTACTGTCAGCTCCTCCTCCTCTTCCCACAAGGCTGCATGGAGTCAAGAGGAGGAGCTTAGAGGCAAAGGCGAGCAAGGGAGAAGGTACACTACTTTTGGAGACCTTCTTGGGCCCTCCCCTCCCCGTGAGCTTAGAAGGGGCAGGGGTCGAGCAGAAGGCTCCCCATATGGGCTGGCTCTTGCTGCCCAAGTTTGACCCAGGTCCATCATGGGGGAAGGTCGATTTCTCTGGTGTGGGTGAACTACAACTCACAGAAAAAAGGTCAGTTCTCCCATGAAGAAGAGGAGGAAGAAGAGGAGAAACCGTGGAGGCCGCACAGGGGCCGCTGCGGCTGTTTCTCCTCTTCTTGCTCCGCCTCCTCCAGCTGGCCATCGAGGAGAAAGAGAAGGAAAAAGAGGAGAAGGGGCTCTGCTGCTGTTTCTTCTCCTCCAACTGGCCATGGAAGAGGAAGAAGTGGAGAAACTGCAGCAGTGTCCCTTCTCCTCGTCCTCCTCGATGGGCAACTGGAGGAAGAGGAAAAGGGTCGCTGCTGCCTTGCCCCGCCTCCCCCCTCCCTGGCTCGAAGGCTCTGCCTGTTGTTGTTGCTGCAAGGTTAGTGAGTGGACCGGCTGGTTGCTCCCTGGGTAAGCTGTTGGGGAAGGGGGAGCCCACACAGCCAGATAATCCACTTCAGTGTGTATTTTATGCAGCTGTATGGAAGGGGCCCCAAATAACCCAGACCCCTTCCACACATCTGAATGAAATCCCACATTATCTGCTTTGAACTGGATTATCTGTGTCCACACAGCCAGATAATCCACTTCAGTGTGTATTTTATGCAGCTGTATGGAAGGGGCCCCAAATAACCCAGGCCTCTTCCACACAGCTGAATGAAATCCCACATTATCTGCTTTGAACTGGATTATCTGTGTCCACACAGCCAGATAATCCACTTCAGTGTGTATTTTATGCAGCTGTATGAATGGAGCTCCAGATAACCCAGGCCCCTTCCACACAGCTGAATGAATTCCCACATTGTCTGCTTTGAACTGGATTATCTGTGTCCACACAGCCAGATAATCCACTTCAGTGTGTATTTTATGCAGCTGTATGGAAGGGGACCCAGATAACCCAGGCCCCTTCCACACATCTCGTGTGGTCCAATTCAATTGTGGTTGGATTTCAGAATGCTCTTTGATGGCTGGGGAACTATACATCCCAACAACTCCCAAATGCCAAGGTCTATTTTCCCCAAACTCCACCAGTCTTCAGATATGAGCATACTGAGTATTTGTGCCAAGTTCTGTCCAGATCCATAATAATTTGGGTTCACAGTGATGTCTGGATATAGGTGAACTACCTCTCCCATAATTCACTATCAATTCCTTCCAACCCCTTCCAGTATTTTCTGTTGGTCATTAGGGTTCTGTGTGCCAAGTTTGGTCCAGGTCTGTATTTCGGGGGGGGGGGGGGGTGTCTCAGTGGTCTCTGGAAGTTAGAGCTGCATCGGTTGAAGGTACTTCAGATCCCATCATCTGTTGCCCACACTCCCTCAAACATATTGTTTTTGTGATTAATCACTATGCTTTAATTATGTTCAATTTGTAACAGTGAAAATACATCCTTCATATCAGACATTAACATTACATTTAATAACAGTAGCAAAATTACTGTTATGAAGCAGCAACGAAAATGTGGTTGGGGGTCACCACAACATGAGGAACTTTATTTAGGGGTCACGGCATTAGAAAGGTTGAGAACCATTGTTCTATATATACATATTCTATCAATTTTCCCCAAATCTTCCCAAAATCATCTTTTTTTATAATCCTCTTTTAACCTTTATGTTTCCTGTCCAAGATCTCCCTATACCACTCTTCCAATTGGCACTCCCCTCCTTCCTTCCATTTTTTAGCTGTTAACAATCTTGCTGCTGTTACCAGATTGGCAATTAATTCTTTTAGTTCTTTTGGTATTTTAACATTATCAATAAATGACAGCAGTGCTATCTCCAGTGTTCCTGTTATCTCTGTTTGTGTGATTCTTCTTATTTCTTGAAATACATTTTCCCAAAAATTTTGAACATATTTACAAGACCACCACATGTGTATATATGTACCAGTTTCTTGACAGCCTCTCCAGCACAGATTAGATTTACTAATTCTGAAAAGGAAATCTTAACTGTTCTTCAATGTCTCAAGATGAAATTTAATCTGGAAAGATCACTCAAATGCTTTTATTCATAGTTGGACAGTGATAGTTCTTTTCTTGATTATATATTTCTGTGCCTAAACCCTTATCAAATGCTCAAAATTATCAAAGTGTGAGGCCCTCTTTCCATTCAAGGCCATGACCAATGGCCCCGCTCTGGTTGGCTGTTTCAATCCTAGAATAGGTCTTAAACGTAAATCTTTATTTTGCTGGTATGGTTTATATATCACAATGCAGCTTAGATAAGATTGCTTGTTTTCACTTTCCTCGCCCCTTTTAATGACCCAAGACCAACCTTTCCAGTTTGATTTCTTCCCCAGTTTCATTCAGATAACAAACTTCACTTAATTGTCTACTTCAGTCTACAACAGCATCCATGAAAAGTACTATTACGCTTTCTGAGCTCACAACTCTTATATAGGTACCTTCACCATACTTCCTTGCTTTCGATAGGGTCTGGGCTTGGTGGTGACGGGCACTTTAGCAGTGTTCAATCTCACTGATGATGGCAGTGGTGAAAAGAAGGTATGTATTACTACTTAACCCACTCAAGTGAGAGATTCAGAACTGTTTGTTAAGTTAGCTGTTGTGAACAGTGTGTATAGATGAGTGAATGAGGTGGGGGGCAAGGCTAATGTCTATTCTACAAGCTACCAAACATGGCAATATTGACTGTGTCTTCTAGAAGTTGAAGTCCAACAACTTCTGAGGAATGACATCTGGAAACTATTGGTCTACATTAAGGATTATTTTGTTCTACCTTCCATGCAGGTGGTATCCTAAATACCTGTGAAGAAAACGTAGGTTTTTCATATGCCATTGAAGTAGCTTAATGGCATATGTTCAGTCCTGGATTGGATCCAATCTAGTTTTGTGCCAAGAAAAATGAATAGATGGGTAGAATTATGGTTGGCTGGAAATTGCTTTTTCCTGGAGACATTCAGTGTATCACCTAGTAGCCATCATCTATTCAGTATTTTTACTGCTCCTCCTAATCAAATTGGCCTAAGGGTTGTATGCCTAACTAAACTGGGGCTTGTTTTGTTGCTATTGAAGATACATGACACCAAGGATGACATCAAAAGTATATATTCTGTCTTCAGATTCAAGAACCTAGTGACATTTTTGTTGGGGCAATTAACAGGAGAACAATGCCATTTTTCTATAAGATGCTATAGAGAACACTCAGTGCTGTAAAAGGAATATACTTTGAAGTAGATTAATTTTATGGCAAGGTTGAGGCAAAATAGAAATACGCAAGACTAAGACCTGGAGTGTATGCTTTGGACTTGCTAAACATGGCCAAAATTTTCCAGGGCATCTGGTTGGGAAAGTACTTTCTAGAGAAACAAGTAATAATATTAATAACAATGACAGAGGTGGTGATGTCTATATCTTAGGTTTTCAAGAGAATTTTCCATACATTATAATGACAGCTGATTTCCAAAGGCAAACAAGCTCCAATAAATAAATCACAAATGCTTCTTTTCTCCCCAGAGAGTAGAATCCCAGCATGTGTCCACAGTCTGTCTCATCTGCTTTATGCTTCTGTTTGTTTAGATTTATTAGCAATAATAGACTTGCCAAGGCATTCTATGTCAGCTTGCTTTTAAGCAGTCAATGATCTGTTTCCCAGCTAGGTAAGTGACAAGGCCAAAGACCAAGCCATTTATTCTCCAGGGAGTCTGCTTTTTGCCTCATAAAGCAGCATAGCAGCTCCATTGCAGTAATTATCTCATGCTGTGCATGGTTTGTTTTCTGTTTTTGTTTTTGCAGGTGCAAGTATTGAAAGGATATTCTTGTTTTACTTACCTTAAAGAGGCATGGAGTTAAGAGTAGGATTTTTTTTTAGTAGGGACTGACTTTAATGTGCTCACTGAACATCAAGAAAGCCCCCTTTCTCCCTATATGACATGGTTTCTGGGATCAATTGACTTTAAGTAGATACCAGAAGTCATGTCACCAGAGACCTGCTGCCCTCTTGATCAACTCTCAGAGCCTTTAGTCCTGAGCAAGATCCAATATCTCTGTTATACTTGATGCACTGTACTTAATACTCTGTACTAATAGTGTGAGAGATAAATCCCCTAAATAATGCAAGTAAGATGGTTGCCTGGACTGGTTACTGGTAAAGCTGTGGAAGACAGGGAACTAGCTTTCAGCCCACAAACTTCTCTGATGCTCCAGTGTGATTTCTCAATGCTAAAGTTACCACCCTTTGCTGTTCTCATTGAGGCAAAAAGACTTTTCACACTATGCAACCATAACACTGTGATTCCACTTTAACTGCTATGTCTCCATCATATGGCATCTCTGAATTCACAGTTTAGGGGAGGCTATTTAGAATTCTTACCCGAAAGCTCGTCTTATGCCTCTGACCATACCCCAGAATTCCTTGGGATACAGCCATGGCAGATAAGTAGAATCATAATGATATACTGTAATTGTGTAATGTGAAAGAGCCCAAAGTCTATTGAAGATGCTGACATTATAGGGTCAGCAGAGATGCCAAATTGGATACAGGAGGAGTCTCTTGTGATTTCAATCCCAAATAGATTAAGTAATGCAATATTTTGTCAAGTACCTGTCTTTTCTTGCCTTTCAAATTCAAACTTTCAGCTGGACTCATTATTTCCCAGTTTGGCTCTAGGTTCGTCTACGCTATAAAATTAATGCAGTTTGACACCACTTAACTGCAATTTTGTGAAACACCCACACTGTTTGACAGAGGAGGCTAAAGACCTTGTAAAACCACAGCTTCCGTGATTCCATAGCATTTGAGCCATGGCAGTTCAAGTGCTGTCAAATTGCATTAATTCTATATGCACCTTCTGTCTTTCGCTGTAGAGCAGCGGTTCTCAAGCTGCGGGTCCCCAGATGTTTAGGCCTTCAACTCTCAGAAATCCTAACAGCTAGTAAACTGGCTGGGATTTGTGGGCCTAAACACCTGGGGACCCACAGGTTGAGAGCCACTGTGTGTAGAGAGTGTGAGAGAGATGTAAATCCATTGGTGATGTTTAGTATTTCTGTTAGGAGAGATTGTCTGCAGCTTAAAAGTGAAAAGTAAAGGAAGACAGTACCTCTGTTTATCTAGACAGATTATATTATCCGTTTCTCAGAAAACCATGGATAGTAGCAGAGCCTATTGAAATGAAAGACCTCTGCTAGACATTACCATAGAGGTGGGACTTCTCTAGGTCCTCCTGGGTGACACTATGGTATATTCTGGAGGAAGCATTCCACAGAATCTCGAGGAGAAACTTCAAAATTACTAGAGAAGACATATTTTGTCAGATGCCAGTAGATGAAATTGCTGGTTCCACTGCAAATTCAAAGATGTGGATCTTCAATAGCTCCTCATTCCTAAATATTTGAAGGATAGTTTCAGTAACCACTAATGTGGATGGGATATGCTGACTTCTTTCACAATGAAGAAGATAGTGGGGGTAAATAATGGATGCCATGTTAAAGTTTCTCTGGCAAAAGAAAACATTCTGGCACATGTGAAAGCAGACTCTAGTCTCCTTCTGTTCAGGAAGTTAATCTCCTCCATCTTGTGGAAAACAGCGGTAGACATCGCCAACACAATGCAAGTTTCAATTTGAGATTGGATCTAATCTCAGAGCATTTGAAATAATGAAAATGCAAAAGATTTATACAAAAAATGCATAGTTGCAGGTGAAAGGTAACAATCAGCAGCAGACATCTCCCAAATCAACCTTTCTGATAGGGTTTTTCCCCCTCACTCCTTGTATAGCCGGACCGAATCCCCCACTGTTCTCATTTCACAAGTGATCTTAATCACACTATGGAGAAACGGCTGAGTTCGGCAGCAAAAAATGGATAGAAAATGACATATCCTGTAGTGCTACTACAAAGGGCCAAAGCAGAGAGCAAGTAATGGACAATGGATTTAACTCTTTTTTTACCTGTGCTGCCTGTTCTGAAGCTCTGACCAAAAGTTTTTTAAATGCCATTTCCAAGCCACTGAATGCAGAAAAGTGTGTAGATTGGCCAATTTGAGGTGGTTACCATGTGGAAGGCTACTTAATTTACTTTTCTTCCATCAGTGTTAGACTTTTGCTCCATAGCTAGGCCATGACAAGTTCTGCCCTTCTCTTCAGACTAAAGATAGGAGAGATAAGCAAAGGTTACAATGAGTGAGTTATGGCAACTTAGCAGGATTTCAAACTAAAAACATAACTTCTTTTGTTGTTTATGTGTTTCCAGAATCAGCTCCTCTTGGGTGTTGTGGGAATCGATGTGGCTCTTAATGACATCAAGAAACTGACACCAAGATACAATGTGCGTAGAGATTATATATCTTTCCCTTATATAGTGATTCCCAAACTCTACCCTTCTATGTGTTTTGGACTTCAATTCCAAGAAGCCTCAACTGCCTTGGTCGCTGATCAGGGATTCTGGGAAATGAAATCCAAAACGCCAAGAAGATCAGAGTTTATGAACACACTGCATTACACCCTTCAGCCTCCCCGAAGATTCAGCTGCAATAAAGGAGGAGGAGGAGGGGGGGGAGGAGGAGGGGGGAGGAGGAGGGGGGAGGAGGAGGGGGGAGGAGGAGGGGGGGAGGAGGAGGAGGGGGGAGGAGGAGGGGGGAGGAGGGGGGAGGAGGAGGGGGGGAGGAGGGGGGGAGGAGGAGGAGGAGGAGACAGGGAGGGAATCTTTGAGAAATAGTTTCAAGCTTACATTTGCAAAGAATGCTCCAAATTACTTTTTATTGATGATGACCTAGAATCATTCTGTCTCCTGTTGAAGGCTAGCAGAAACTGAATTGGACATTATCTTCTTTAACTTGGAATATGTTATAGACATTTCCAGTTCAATCCTATACATATCCATCACGAAGTAAGCCCCACTGAATTCAATGATGCTTACTCCCAGTACTACAGTCTTGCTCTGTGCTTGAGTCAGCACTGGAGGAATAAGTTTGTAGAGATCTGTGGCTGTGGGTTGGGAGTTCTGATATAGTACATTTTTCTTTTTCTTTTTGAGCTGTAATTTGTTCCTTTTTAGAGTTTAAAAAGAACTTGTCTTTTTGTCTTCTAATCCAGTTAGGGGCTAACGGTTATATATATGCTATTGATCTGAATGGATATGTATTGCTGCATCCAAACCTACGACCTCAGGTAAGAGCATAGTTTTTCCCAATCTGAATATCATGTCGCACCCACCAACATTAACAACAGATTATGCACATTTGCATCTCACTGAGCACACAGAGGTCATAATTATCTTAGAGACATATGCAAGCCTAACTGTTCCTTAAATGTGTGGCTATCCTTGGGTGAGGGAACCTATGGGGGTTAATATTCCTTTGCTCCTTCTGCAGCCCTTTTCATGTACTGTAACTCTTGAAGCCACTCCACATAGCCTTGCTGTGCTTCATGGTAAAAAAACCAGCAACCAACAATAGCCAGGTGCATAATGATGACATCAGTGTTGAGATCCACCATGGTCCTCCAGAAATCTCTGCACTTCTGTAATCATGCTGCATCTGACTAATATGAGGTAGCCGGACATTTGTGTGAACCTGCCTTCTTGCTATGAAGCACAGAATGGCCATGTGGAAACAATAAGCCAAGGAACGGATATATAGCTCAGCATAGCATAGGTCTGGATTGAAACCAGTGTTAATAGGCACCCTCTAAAATCAATGAATCTTCCATCATGTTCTTTACCTTACGCAGACATGCAAATCCTTTCTCTAAACCAAGAGTAGGCAAAGTGCCATCTTGAGGCTTCATGCAGCCCTCAAACCTGTTTTTACTCCATGTGGATTGCCTTTTCTCTAGCCAGGAAAACAAGAAACATTGCTCTCTCTGGAAGCCTCCCAAATGAGAAAAACACTGTGCACATTGCTCTTTTTTTTAAAAAAAATCTTTTTTAAAAAGAGCCATCCGATCACCTGTTTTCATTTTTAAAACCTTTTGTCATGCTTGGCCAAATCTATTACATCAGTCAAGTAGGTGAAAATATCAACAAATCATCCAATGTCTATCACTAAATTCTAGTATGTAAACTAGAGTAGGCCCATTGAATCAGGGGCATTCACACATATGTTGACTCACCATTCAGCAATGAATAAGTAGTATATTCCAAGTACTCATATATAGCAAAAGATTATATTCGTTGCATGTGATGTTCAGTCTTCATACGTCACTCACTCTGGCCCTAGAACCAACATGGTAATCTTGAAAACATTGTTGAATTGCAACTCCCATTCACCTGAGCTAACATGGACAAGGAGTGTGGAATACTGGAAAATACAGTTCAATGGTATCAGAACCAGCATGGTAAGAGTTCAAATCCCTGCTCAGCCATGGGAATCTACTGGGTAACCTAATGAAAGTCATACTCTGACAAAGGAAGACAAAGGCAACCACCCTCTGGAGAAATAAGGTCAAGAAAGCCCCACAGATTCACCTTAGGATTGCTGTTAAGTTGGAAACAACTTGAAGGCATGCAACAATACAGTCTAACAGAATCTAAATGACTGCATCCCCCCACTGTATGCCACAGTTTCCAGGTATGGCTTTCCCACTCAGGCTTAGTAGATTGTTGCTGAGGGACATGATCAGACCGCACCTATGTGCAGAATAACTGACAAGAACCACCACCCCCCTCAAAGTGGAGCTTTTCCAATGGTGCTGGGATTTATTTATTTATTTATTATTTGCATTTGTATTGGGATTATTCTTTTCTGGCATTATAATTAGCTGCAGTGTCCAAGTGACACTGGAATCGAGAGTGTCTGGTCTGCAGATCTCCTAATTTCAGCTTATTGCATGTGGTGATGTGTAAGTGTGCATAGATATGTAACTATCTAATTTGATAACCACGGTCTCTGTTGTTCCTTCTCTGTGTTTATATTTACACAGTGTGGTTGTTCTCATCTGACTGATATGAGACTGAGCAGAGTTGATTCTAGACATTCAGGGACTGAATTAATTTAGTTTTGAGCTAATTATTCACTGCTCTAAACTTGCGGCTGGTTTGCTATACTTAATGCAAAGCAGGAAATGATGTTCTTGTCGGCTGCAAAGCACTAATTGGCACCTCTTGGGAACATGATATATGAACTTCCCCTCCACTCTGACAGGTGTAGACAAAAATTAGCCAAACCCCTTTTATGAAAGATTAGCTCCTTGGGATATTGAAAAAAAGGGAAAGATGTGAATGAGGAACGCCCAGCTAATTTATTTCAGGGGACACTCTGTATCCATCAGGGCGGGACAAGTCAAAAAAGCCTTCCAGCTTGGATACAAGTCAGATAAATCTATCATTAGAAGGCCAGCCAAGAAAGAATTAAGGTTTTGAGAAATAGCAACAATCAGAGTGAGGTATGTTTCATTGGCAGAACCCTCCAACTCAGTTCATCGGCATTATTAATAGATGGATGATGTGGCAGAGATGAATGGAAGTCACAACGATTTGTTAAGTCACCAAAGTCCCACTCCAATCAATATCTAATGGGTCCACAGTGTAGCCCCACTACCATCACCCAGACCTTTTTCTTCTGTGCGTTTTGACAATTTGACCAGCTTCTGAGGAAGACACTCCCTTCATGATGAGGCACTGTTTTTTTTTTGTTTTGACATAGACAACTCTTGATAGAGGGCTCTCTTGGTACATAAGATTATGCATTTCTAGATACTTGGGGTTCTCTCTGTGAATAGTTTTGCCTTGTTTCTGAAAAACATCAACAAACTACTGCCTTTGGCAGTCTGTGATGGATGTGTTGATGGAGTACTGAGGAGGAGAGGAGGGGTAGAATTGATTTCCAGTTTCTGGTCCCTCGGAGCATTATAATAGAAGAACGAGGCAGAGATTCGGAAATGATTGGTAGAATTCTATCAAGCAGCATGACCAAATTCTATCCAGACTTAACAGAATTGATCTATTTTCTATTGTAGATATTCTTCCTAGGGAAAAATCACTATGGAATTATTATCTCGTATTTGTAGCTACAGAATATTTGACATGCAAAAATCCGTTCAAGCATCTCCAGCATAGGTTCTGAACAAAACGTTATTTGACATCTTGACCTGTCAAACTCTACCCCAAGTGCTATCTTGTCAGCAATGATTAGAACAATCCAATAAATGATGAACAAGTTGACGTAGACTTCAACTCAACTTTCCTTAGAGTTATATGTTTATTATAGCAAACTGAGGTTCTGTGCTTTTATTTCCTTAATTCCAATTTAAGAATACAGAGGACTCTGTCTATATCTTCCCCACAATCAGGAGTATAGCTATTGGGAGAGGGGGGTGGGTGAAGGCATTGGCTCCCCAATAGGAATTAAACCTCCCCCATGAAACCATTATTCTAAACTTCTTCAATTTATATGTGCTTATGTACCTTTCCAATAATAATAAAATAATAAATGGAATAATAATAACAATAATAGAGTAAAATAATGGAAATGTAATAATAACAGTACTAATAGAGTAAAATAATAAATGTAAAAATAATAAAGTAAAGTAATAACTACTATAATAATAGAGTAAAATGATAAATGTAATAATTATAATAATAGTGTAAAATAATAAATATAATAAAATAGTCATAATAATAACAGAGTAAAATAATACATAACCTTGACTTGAGTATAAGCTGAAGGGAACCTTTTCAGCCTAAAAAGGGGGATAAAAACTAGGCTTATACTCAAGTATATACAATAATTTCTAGAACTCTTATGTTTGCTGCACATTTCCCAGTATTTTTTCTTTGGCTGGCCATACTCTATATTTAAGAGCTTAACTAATATTTTAAGTTACTTTAATGTTAGAAATCGGAAGACTTAGAAGAGCAGAAGTATTTTTGTAATGGATCTAGTACTGCAGCTTTCTGTCAGGCTCTATCAAAGATATGTAGATCCCCCAATATAGAGAAGGGAAAGTGTGCCTGCTTTTCCCTCATCAGCATGTAAACCATGGAATATGTGAGACAGAATTTGTTTTTTAACTTCTCTTCACTTGGAAGAAAAGAAGACATATTCCTAACTGATTATGAGACTGTTAGGTGGGAGCATACTTTACAGCAAAGTTAGAAATTTGCCACAGGGACAAACTAAATCTACACCAGCAAGTTGGGATGTGTGTGTGTGTTCATTTTCCTTCAATAGAAATTCTCAAATGTTAGAGCGAAAATATGTTTCAATAAAGAATGTAGGTTGTGGGGTTTTTTTAAGTCTTTCAACATTTGCTGAATATGTGTGAAGAACAGTAGAATGTCAAGAGAAATGGTCGGGAGAGATAAAGTGGGTTATAAATAAATATAAATATAAAATGTTATGTACACAAAACAGTATTTTATGGTTTTTGTACTAAGAATTCTATACTGGAATACTCATTTGGCATTTTTGGCACCAAAATATTTTATGTGCACAAAATGTGCAGATAATACTGTTTCTACACACACACACAACTATGTGCACATTTTCTGCAGTGTAAATCGCAAAACAATGAAGAATCTTGTCACTCCAGGATTTATCTCATCAACATTTCATAGTACTCAAGAAACACAGTTTTTCATTAAAAATATTTTGAACATATTTTTTCAATTTCTAATCTAGAATTAGGATAATTGTGACATGCCTAGTGTGTTAAACAGCAAGATTTCCAGCTAGTTCAACATCTCTTTTTTTCCAGATCATCAATTTCCAAGAACCTGTCACTCTGGATTTCCTTGACGCTGAACTAGAAGATGATAACAAGGAAGATGTAAGAAAATGAGATTCACTGAAATTTTATTTTTATTTTTTCAGATATTGATTTGTTGTTTTTATTAAATATTTCCAATAATGAATCAGGGCATGATACAATCAGTACAAACAATGCAGCAGATAACCATAGAATGACAGCGATCCACAATTCTATATACAATCTGAAAAGGTTAAACAGAACTTATAGATGATCAGTAGGCTCTTGAAACTAGGTTTTAACTTGGCATCAAAATTAAACCAGCATCAGTAATAGCCTGATAGAATGTTTGGTTGAGGAGCATACATCAGGACTCGTACATCATTGGACTATTGACAGACTGGAACAAATCCAGAGAAGGGTGACAAAAATGCTCAAAGGTTTGAAAGCCAATCCCAACTTAAGAGAGTCAGGTATGTTTAGCTGCAGAAGAGAAGGCAGAGAAAGGACATAACAATGTTTAAATGTATTTGAAAAGATGCTATATTGAGAAGGGTGCAAGTTTGCTTTCTGCTGCTCTGGAGATTAGTGCACAGACTGGATTCAAATTACAGGAAGAAGTATTCCACCTAAACAATAGGAAGAACTTCCTGATGGTAAAAGGTGTCTAACAGTGCCTCTGGGTGTGGAGGGCTCTCCTTTGCTGGTGGCTTTCAAGCAGAGGCTGAATGGTCATCGGTTGCAGGTTCTTTGATTGTGCGTTCTTGCATGGCAGAACTGGATGGCCCTTGTGGTCTTTTCCAATTCTATGATTATTCATAGCATATAGTTAAAAACAAAATCATACATCAAATATAAAGGTGCTAATGGCACTATAACATTTTGCTAATTGCAATAAGTTTACCATGGCTCACTGCAGATGTGCCCCAGATGTGTCGTGAAGACATCTGGTGATACTGTTAGAAGACTAGTTGTCCAGGCATTTACATGATTAATTGTGTGCTAATGTTACAAATTATATTTACTTTATAATACACCCTCATGTGTGATTTTTGTTTACATGTCTGTTGTTGCCCATCATCAAACAGGGATTTTCACGTTTCCATTCACTGAAATGTGATATGAAAGTGTGAATAAAAAAGTGAAAGCAGTTTGCTGGAAGAAAGTAATTATGCCACAAATGCAACCCCAATGGATTCTCCACTGAACTTTTAGGCAGGATCTGTACTCTTCCTAATGGCATGTGGTGGTCTTTATGTCAGTATCTGAAGAAACAGAACAATAAGGAGCTTGATTGGGTCTAGAGGGTTCAAGGGCATCATTCCTATAGTTAGGCTTCAGAATCCACTTGGATTAGATGGCAGAGTTTCTATTTTTATTGGCCAAAGGAATGAAAAGAGGTGTGCCCAGTTAACATATGCTAGTTTTAGTAATTCTTTCTTCCTTTCTTTCCAGATCCGAAGAAGAATGATCGATGGAGAGAAAGGGACTCGAAACATCTGGACTTTAATCAAGTCTCAAGATGAGGTAAAAAATCCTTTTGTGACTTTGGAAAAAAGTTAAAAGGATAAGAGAAGAACGATATTTCTGGGGAAGGTCTGTTGCCAGATTAAAGTCTAGATTGTAGCTATTATGATGGCAGTTAGTACATTAACCAAAGAAAACTAACTCGATAATGTATATATTGAGAATATTGAGAATTTCACAAGAGGCCTGAACTGCCAACATTCAATGTGATACTGCTGATATGTTCAAGACATAGAAAGCTGTTGCAAAAGTTCCCACAGAGTTCCATCATGTCTCCCATGCTTTTCAACATGAGCACTGAATCATCAAGTGAGGGCATCATCCAGCAATGTTACAGTGAATGCATGCTACCATTTCTTTAATTGAAATTGGGTGTAATAATTTAATTTTTAACAGTTTTGCCGTATAAATTGGCAAGAGTTTTACTCTCCAGAGTGTATCCAAAATAAGCATAATTAACAACAAGGATCTTGCAGGATGGGGTGTGGCAAGGCTGGCAGGTGGGTGGCAGTGGCACTAAGCATTTCTGCAGGCTCTCAGGAGTTCAATTGGGGCTGAGGGACAAGCCAATGGGTTCCGACTTATATATATCAGGTCTCCCAGGCACCTTCCAGCAGCTGGCTCCTCAGCAGCATCCCACCCTCTGTTATGAAATGTCAATTTGTTAGCTTTATGCAGATACATTGTGTACATTATTCAATATGCATATGTTGTTCAGCAATGTATGTTGTAGTGTGAACATTGTTTTGTCACAACTTGGGTTGGGACAGCTGGCATAGGTCTGGGATCCTGGGTGGTTACCAATGAGAAGGGAAGGGGTCTCCCATGGCAGGGAACTCAGTAGGTGCTAGCAGAAGAAGGTCCAGTCCAGCTCAGGGGAACAGACCCAAATACACCTCCTGGTGGCAAGAGGACAAGTGGTGCGGTCCTTCCTGTCATCTTGTAGGCTTCAGCAGGCTGGAAGAATGTCTCATCAATCAACAGAGAGGTTGGTCAGTGCCAGAATCTTGGACCTATGTATGGGCCAACCCTGATTATTAGCTTTAAGCTATAAAATTGTGGCTTACTTTATTCTGTGAAAATGGGTGCTGGTATGGTTTATTTGGAAGTCCAAGCCTGGTTGCCCCAGGACACACAAATATATCCTTACTCTTTTCTCTACACTTTTGAACTTCCAGAGATATCTAGATAAAGTCCACAGGATGTATACCTGGGCACCTATCAAGAGCACAAACTATAGGTAAGCATGGATTGATATCTTCTGCTGACCTGGATGGTATCCTTGATAGCTTGACTCTGAAGGAGCTGGGGGCGGCCACGGCCAACAGGGAGCTGTGGTATGGGCTGGTCCATGAAGTCACGAAGAGTTGGAGGCAACTGAATGAATAAACAACAACAACTGACCTATTCAGCTGAACCTCCTCCAAAAAATCATTAGAATTTAGAAACCAATGGGGATGTCTAAGAATTGTTTGGGCATTGAAACCAGAGAAATCTTCAGTTGGTTAAGGCATGACAGGAGCATAATCCACCCAACATTTCTGTAGTACATACACAATATGTATTATAAAGTGATTTGTCCTGGACTAGTTATGGCAGTCTGGCCCAGCCTGGAGAAGAAGATACCGTGGAAAGCCCAATGCAAGTAATTTCCAAAAAATCTAGAATGGAGCTGAAGCATTTTATTCCTCTAGGACAAGATAGTTTTTACAGGTTTCACTCTTTCCTGGAGGAGTGGAATGCTTACCAGGGGGAAGCATCTGGCTAGGAGGCTAATATTTCTAGTTCTTTATTGACTCATTGTCAGGGAAGCTGACAGCTGCTTACAACGACTTGTGTGGAGAGGAATAGCTCTTTGGGGAGGCAGATAATTTATAAGTTGCTTATCTATAACTGTAGTTTCCTGAGTAGTCACCTGCGAATGCGTACATTTGGTATCTCTCTGCGCCTGCGCAGCACCACTCGGAACCTTCTGAAAGCAAAAAACTGACAGTTAGACCCCTGGCCACGCCCACCTTCCCCTGGTATAAATAGCCCGTGGTCCCATTCCACCAGTGTCTGAAGCTGGAAGGTACATGGTTTTCATTATCTATGCATCAAATACCAATTGCCCAACAGGCCTAGCAAGCCCCTCCTCATTGCTTTCAAAATGCAGGTGGATGCTCTAAGCAAGCACCATCACGAAGCTGAGGTTCTGCATGGATAGCACTTGATAGTTTGTAACTTAATTCTTATACTCATTGTTCCTCATCTGTCATGGACAAAAATCCTAATTTTCTCTAACCATCTTACCCATGACTAAACATGATAAGGTCTGTGAAATAACAATTGGCAGAGAGAGATTTAATTTGCTTCTGTGTGTCTTAGCCTTTGGGACACACCACTGCCCTATTTTCTAGCATTTCTATTCACTCAAGAGAAATAGAATACATTTGTCTATTTAAATTAACAGCTTGTTTTTTATGATCATACCATTGGATCTTAATTTTTAGAATACTTGTAAGATTTATGATAAAATGTACTTCCCATTTTGGAGATGGTATTGAATATTAGTCAACATTACTGTGGGATTTGTGGGGGAAGCACCATGCTCCCATTTATAAACATGCACATTATATATTCTGCACCAATATATGATATTCAGTAGCAAATCATTGTTAGAGTGCTTTCTAGACTATTCCCTTGATAAGAAACTCTAGCCCTAGGTGAGAGACAACACACTATTATCTGGACTAATACAAAAACCAATGGGGCATCAAACAATATGGCAAAGACAGTTATTGAGTCATAGTGAGTGAACAGTAGTCCGGAGAAAATTGGCTGCAAAATGAGGCAAGAGATCATTATCTTGACCTGCAGAATGATGACCTATAATAGATGCTTAGCATCGTTGTCTTTGAAGGATGCCACTCTACAGTCTGTATTGCGTACACAGCCTTGCCTTAAGATATATAGAAATACAGGATGCAATTGTAATATCTCTGAATTTCAATATTGTTCTCAAGTGAGAACTATATGTTTTAAGACTTTTATTTCTGTGAATTCAAACACGAATGCAAATTAGGTAGCTAGCCTACTAATGGTGCCGGGCAGCTGTGTAGTTACTGCACAAGCTTTGGGTGAGGTCGCCATCTAGTGCATAGTTGTTTATTGCAAATATATGTATTCCCCAGGGATTTCCTAGAGCAACCAGTTTGATGCTATATAGTCCAATAACTGCCTGATGCATGGTAAGGAGAATACTTTGTCCAAATTGATGTCCAAGTCATATTTCCCTAGAGAATGAGGACCTAGAAGAAGAAATGTACACTTGTGGTGTATCTTCATGAGTTACTTTTCATGACACACAAAACGTTTGTGGTTCCAAGGTTGAATTGGGCACATGGGAATGGCTAAAGAGGCCAGTCATGATTCTCCAGATAGATATTTATACCTGAAAGCACTTTATCCAATCTGTGTTTAACTTTTTTCTACTCTTCAGTTCTCCTAGTTCATGAGACTCTTGCCAGGGTCTATGCCCATATCAATCTTTCTGCCTATGCAAAGAAAGTGGAACCACTACCCTACTATAGCCCATGCTGGGAAAGGAAATAAACTGCAGTTACCTAACTGGAGAAGTATGTGCTTTCCTTCTGTTAGATGGCTGCCAAATGCTTCCCATCTCAAACGTGGCAATTTTTCCAGAGGCATTCACTTTCCACAGAAGTAACCAGAAGCAATAATAGCAGTTGGGTTTATGGTGTTCTTAGCCATTTCTATGTATATTAAATTAAATAAACAACTGCTTTGTCCAACAGGTTAGTATCTTTTGAGATGTTCCATTGCTGTGGTCATTGTAGGATTTTCTCAAATACACATTTGATGGCAAATGCAACTATGATTGTTTTGCCTGAACTTCAAACTAGATTTCATCAAATTGGGTTGTTGTTGGTTTTTTTGGGCTATATGGCCATGTTCTAGAAGCATTCTCTCCTGATGTTTCACCTGCATCTACGGCAAGCATCCTCAAGTTGATGCAAGTATGTCCCTTAGTATCCCCAGACATCACAGCCAAATGGCAATTTCCCTGTGCATGATGAGGGTTGTGATTCAGAACATCTGGAGAGCACTGGATCTGAAAAGGATATCTGGCATCATCTAAACAGATAGTTTTAAACATTGTGACAGCTATTTTTGAAACACTTTGCAACTTTGACTTTCATTTAAGCGAGCAATGATGATGATGATGATGATGATGATGATGATGATGATGATGATGTTTCTTTGTCCCTCCCTTTATCAGCCTAGGTTTAGTCTTGCCACGTTACAGCACCTATTACATCCGGGCTAACCTTAGTGACCAGATTCTTCAGGTGAAGTGTAAGTAGAGCTTCATTTTCTTATTGACCTTTCACATGCCCCTTGACCCCGAACCCGCCAGGTAGCCTAAGGATAACTAACAGGAGAAAACAAAACACCAACCTTGTGATATTAAAAGCTAGTTCTTTTAAAAAAAACATTTTTTTAAAAAATAACAAGAACCCCAACACATTGATGAAAAGTGGTTTCATTTCATTCCTGGAAGAATAATTCAAGCATTCCAGGGATATGCAGATTTTCCCGAGATAACTTTGCATAAAACCTTTTAAGACATCCAGGGGAGATAAGGTTGAGTTGCTGCTTTATATGCTTTTTATGTACTAGATGATAACTCTGTAGCAGCCAGTTGATTTGAAAGCTGGGGAAGTTCGCATGTTTCTTTCTGTTTTCTTTTGGTTTCTTTCTATTTCTTTTAAACCATTATTATCTTTATTTACATTTTGAGTTTGTTTCTTTTGCTTTTTCCTAACTGATTTACAGTTGATCTCTGTGTACTTGTTTGTTAGCCTCCCCTTGTGTGTGGTCCTGGGCTCTGCTCCCTCATCACAGGGTGTGAGGGACTTCCCTGGGAATCTCTAACACCCTGCTCTGAGTGGTCCTCTCTTTTTCTTCCTGTGTTTATCCCTCTGTCTCTGTGATATGTCCTCTTTCTTATTTCTCTCTCTCTCTCTCTTTCTCTTTTCCCTTTCCTTGTGTGAGCCCTCTACTTCATACTTACACTATATTACTTGTAGCTACTCACTTGTAGCTACACTATATTACTTGTAGCTACTTCATACTTACACTATATTACTTGTAGCTACTTGTAGCTACTCAAACTTTCATCACAGAGCAGGTCCTCTTCAATAGACTTACTTGTGAGTAAAAATGCACAGGACTACAACATGACACATTTTGTAGGGGGAAGGGGAAGAATCCTATATCACTGGTTCTCAACCTGTGGGTCCCCAGATGTTTTGGCCTTCAACTCACAGAAATCGTAACAGCTGGTAAACTGGCTGGGATTTCTGGGAGTTGTAGGCAAAACACCTGGGGACCCACAGGTTGAAAACCGCTGTCCTATATACTACTAAGTCAGACACTCATTCTTTAGTGAAGAACATAACAAAACTAAAAGCATTTTGGCCCCTGGTATATGTGCAACTCAAAGGGTTGGTTCCATCTAAGGCAAACATTTTCCAGAGTCATATGGTACCATCCTCAAAAATACATTTTGAATATACTATCACATCTTCCATATACATGAGAAGTTAGCACTCAAGAAAGATGGATGTTCTGAAAACTCTGATTTCTACATATACATTCATATCTATGTAAATCTTCCCACTTGTTCTCAGAACATGGACATTTACTTTTTTTTTAAGTAACTTGTTCTATTATTCATCATTGTTCAGCATCATACTTTCAAAACAGACCAAGCAACCATGATCTGAGTTAACCTGTGGCAACCCAGATTTGGTGTTCACTGACCCCCTGCATCTGAGACCAGAGAAAACTGCTCCTTACAAACAGGCTGTGACTTCCCAGTTTCAGATGTCAAGGCCTGAGCCTGATACACTTTTCATGGAATCATGTTTTCTGGCACTGAGTTTTAGCCCCTTTTCCCTTAATGTTGGTTTCCATTTAATCTGCTCAGTGGACCATGTTCCTGCTCCACATGCCTGTCACTGATGGGCATTCCAGAATTGTTGTGAAGAAAGCCTGTTTTTCCTCATCTGGGAGTCACTCACAGTTTTGTTTTGTTTTTAAAACCTTCATAAAGCATCTCTTTCCCCTTGCAAAATAAGAAGGACAAGGCCTGACTCGATCACTTTGGTTTTATTTGTCAAAAAATGTCAAAACTAAAGCCAAAAAACAATCAAGCTCCGTCTTCTCCTTAGATTGCTTCTAGCTTAGCACCTTAGCTCTTCTCAGTAAAGACAAAGACTACACCTTGCACACTTCATGTATTGTAAACGTGGGCCCATTACATCCTCACCCTTTCTTCTATACCTTTGTTTCCTTTCCTTCTGTCTCTATCTCAATGTGTGTCCTTTGTTACTCTTGAATTTTGCATGGTCTGCTAACTCAGTAAGAACATTTCTATATCAAGACTGTTGCAAACTGTTTGCTACTGGATTTCATTTTTTATGTTGGTTATATAATATATATATCTATATATCTAGTTATATCTATACATTTTTATTGTTCTGTTACTGTGGCCTTTTTATTGGTACTTTTATTATTATTCTTTTTATTTTGTTTCTTTTTCATGTCGTTCTTTGCAAGAGGTTTCCTTTTGGTATGATTATGATACACAATATTTTTATTCAAACAGCAATTGAATAAAATATTGTTTGTACCCCCTTCCCCTTTCCACCCAACCCCCCTTTTTTTGTTTTCTGTTTTTTGTTTGTTTTTTCTTGCTTTCTCTCTCTGATGGATTCACACAGTACCAAGCAAATTGAAGGGCAAGTATTTTCAGTCTTAGACCACTACCCTTCCACCACCCCCTTCTCCCCACCCGTGTCCAATACCCTGACCCCTCACTCCAAACCTTCACCGCTCCCCCTTACCACCCACCCGGCCTGCTTGCCCATTACCTTGCCCGTTTGCCACGCCTAACCTTGCAAATCACCACCAAACCGTTCCTCCCCTCCTTCTCTCCTCCTTTACTCCTTCTCCTCAAACTCTTTCACCCTTTATTTGAAAGCAACATGTCTTGTTACGTTCATAATAGCTTCACCACTACTGATCTCCCACTCCTTCCCTGTGCATTGCTCAGAGACTCAATCCGGTATCGTTAAAGACGAGCCAATTTCATATGGAATTGTTATGTTTGAATTCAATTTAAGGTTTTTTGTAGCTAGTTTAATATCCTGCTCTTTGGCCTCCCTGCAAAAATACCTCCCCCGACCTATCTTCCTTTTTCCTTCCCTGTCTCACACCTTCCCAACAAGTCTTCTTCCCCTCTCCTTATCCTATGCTTACCTTCCTCTTGAAGACAACTCAACCTGAATGGGACAGGGCTGTGCAGAGACCTTCAGACTCTGAAGTGTTTGGATATAAGAGTCCAGTATCACTTCTACAAGCAAATAGCCTTCAGGACATGAGTGGATTGCCTGAACAGAAGAAAGAAACAAATCTCAGAAAGTCCACAGTGTCTACATGTCAGAGATTTCCCCAAAGACTCGTAATCTCCACTATGGTCTCCATAGTCATCTCAGCAATAGTTTCTTATTCACTAAGTACCTGAACTGCCAAATGATTCCTTAAACAGAGGAGAGGAGACAGCAACAAGATAATTTATTGAAATCTGGTCCTATATTTCCCTCCACAATCCATTAGAATCCAGTGCCTTCAGAATCCAGTTAGCAAAATCATGGAGCAGATGTACTACAGCTGCTTTATATTCTCCATTAATAATGAGAGTCAAAGAGTTGGTACTGAGAATAAAAATGGATCTCCATAGATTTTTGTTTCCTCCTACTTCCTTTGTGAGTCTGAGAACTGCACTCCAATCTAAACATAAAGCAGAATTTCAAAGTGCTGGTCACATTTATGTGTGTTATGAGCATGAATACCTATACAAAGAGCCAAATACCTTTCTGAATCTCTGTGGTTTTCCACAATATAATTTCCTGGGGCAGATTGTTCTCCTAAATTTACACTGAGCCAGAATGCAGCTTGATCAGAATGTAGCTATACTTTTACACCCATATTATTAGAGTCATGTGTTACTAAATAATTTGCACCCTCAGTATTAGTTTGCTTTGACATGAACAGAAAAAGGAAGCAAAAGAGTTTGCAATATTCCTGCTTCTTGGCAGGGGGTTGGACTGGATGGCCCATGAGGTCTCTTCCAACTCTTTGATTCTTTGATTCTATGATTCTATGAAAGGTCCCTCATCAGTAGCAAAAGCGAAATAATGACATTGGGAGGCAGAGACTACAACAGTGTACAATGGCTCAACCACGAGACCACTACAGTGCACAACGATCCAAAACACATGTAAACTATCATTGAAAATCTAATTTTATTCTGAAAAAAGCAGAAACGGGGACCAACTGTGGTCTCAGTGACTCCTGCAATCCAAGGTCTCCATAGTCAATACCTATTTAAAACTGAGATTTAGCAATGTCCATGTGATCAATTAATACCAAATGCTATGAGGCAGAATATGACAATATAGGAAAGCTTTGTATTAGAATGTGAACTGTTCCATATAAAGGCAAATGTATCTGAAATGGAGAGCTATTTCCACATAAGAAATACATGGCTCTCTTTCCTTCCCTACCATTCCTGCCTGCCGTAGGATGTATGCATCGAGCCAAGAATCACTGTAGCAGACATTGTTTTCCATACTGATTACTTCGCCTGGTTTATAAAGATTTCACAGCTTAACCACCTGGGAGCATTATGCAAGCACAAGACATTATAATTGCCCTAAACACACATGGAGAAAAAGAAGACACTCCCGCCAGTACAATCGGTTACACATTACAGCATGAAAGAGTTACCAACAGAAACCTGATCTCAAGCAGTAGGGTTCTGTCTGATGTCCTCAGCCCTGTTCTATCAGCCTTGAGCTGCCTGCTCCCAGTAACCCTGTAATGGCAATGCTGATGGAATAATTACTTAGTGTTTTTGTATCCTTTCCTCTTCCTCCTTTCATTGGCTTGTATCCAGACCCTGCCTTACAGTCCTGTTCAAAAACAGCAGTCCAACCTATGGCTGTGCTGCCCTGACAAAGGGCCACATGTGTCTTGCAATGCATTGTGGAAGACCTTGGTGGGGAAGGAGAGGAGTTTTCGTGGTCTCACAATCAGTCTGCTTATATTGATATACTTGAAGGCATAATTTGCAGCTAATACAAAAATGGAACTGTGGTGAGGTTGTTCGAATGGTTATTAAAAGTCAGTGGGTGTCCTTCAGAGGAAAGCCTGCAACAGCTATCCATTTCTCTCCTACACCCTCTCACTCTTTTTTTTAAAACACCAAGGGTGAGTCATGTACCATAAATCTGAAAGATGTTCAGTGTGCTGAATGAAGAGCTAAAATAGTAATACAATTCACTAGGAAGAGGACATAAAAATAAGCAGTTAAATTAGATCCCTACAGTGCCGTGAATAGAACTGAACAGTATTCCTATAAAGCTATTTAAGGCGCCTGGTGGTTCATCAGCACCACCTGGTTAAAGTGGTTCTACCGAGTTCTTATCTTTTTGCTCCAGACTTGAGACCGCAATGCCTATCATCCATAGGCAGCATAGCCAATGGTGATTGGAGTTGCAGTCCAGCATCAGCAGGGCCACACTTTGCTACTACTCCTCTAAATATTCCTATTTACTTCTGTGCTATTTGCAAAGTGGTGGGGATTTATTTTATTTAAAAGTGGAATTTCATTAGTAACACAGACAGAAAACTGACCCACACACTACCTCTCTACATTACATTAGCATGTGAGTATGGTAAAAGATGTTTGCAGCTCAATTCAAACAATACCTGGGTGAGAACACCTATGACATGGCTTCTTGCTCCCCAGCTGGCTGCCCACAAGTCCACAATTAGCTTTGCGCCTTTCAGTGCCTCTTAATAACAATGATCAAAAACATTGTGCTATCTTTATATGCCTCTGATTTCACAAGAAGCAAAGATGTCACAATGCTACAGGTTAGCATTTTGCCCCTTCTGTTCTGATGGGACTCCAGAAAACAATCCTATTGGAAAAACACCAAACCGGCAGCAAGAGAGCCAGTGAGATACTTCAACAACTTCTCACCCCAGATTGCCAACCATGGGACTCGCTCACCCCTCTGCTGTGGCCCTATGGACAAAACCAACAGTAGGTCAGCTACAGAGAACATTCACCTGATTTCACTGTTGTGTTTTACCAGAAAGGGTCCGGGGTGGCCTAATACATATCTGGAACAGCAAAGATCTCTGCTGAAGGTAATGCTACCAGAGGGCTTCCACTGAAGAGTTTGACCAGAGAGGATCAGCCTTTGGGTCTCCATTTGGAATGCTGAGCAAATATAGTCTAGCACGGACATGGGAAAACTTTGGCCCTCCAGGTGTTTTGGACTTCCACAATTCCTAAGAGCTAGTAGACTGTTAGGAATTGTGGGAGTTGAAGTCCAAAACACCTGGAGGGCTAAAGTTTGCCCGTGCCTAGTCTATCAGCTAGCGTGTACATTATGACTGCTTAAATGTTTAGACCGAGAGATGAACCCTGAGCATATAGTTGTAACCTACGCAGGTAAAATCAATCCCTTGTTAAAATAGTGGGATATTCTAGCCAAGTGCTAAATCAGTGGTAGGGGTAGTCACAAGGGCCTACAGATATTTCTTGACTGCAGCTTCCAACATTCACCTTAGACTATGGTAGCTAGGGGTGATTGGGAGATGTGGTTCAACAGCATCTGGAGGGGTGTATATTTCCCACTTCGGCTAAATCCAGTTGGTAATCTCCTCAACAGTAAAGCCACTGAATAGATAGAACTCATTCAGTCGGCACTTGTGTAAATATCTTTGTTTCTGTTGGGAGTAACAATTTTGTTTAGCCTTTGGTAATATAAATGATTTCTTTTACTCTGGTGAGAACTTCTGTGTTGCACCTCCATGGGTATTGTGCAGTTTTGATCCTCACTTGGCATAATATTATATGCCCTTGAAAAAAACAGTTAAGCCATTAGAGTAAATTCTGATGTGCAATTAACTTGTTGTGTTTTTCATAGCTGCCACTGCCCTGCTGCCAAGTTTAGAGTGTTAATTATTGCTAATGGCTGCTGTGCTGTGAGGATCTGAGGATTAGAGCTCAGATATGCCTGGCAGAAGTTGCTGCTTGTGGATTTGGCGTTGCAGAGAAGGATTAGTGCAAGAAGAGTTAAGCAAATTCAGGCTTTTTCTTCTTCTTCTTCTCCGCTCTAATTAGCCCTTCATTCCAAAAGAGTGGCCATGGTGTCTAAGAGATTCTGGGAGTTCTGGTCCAAAATTAACTTTTCTAACTCTGCACAGAATGAAGGACTGCTGTAGTCCATTAGAGTTTAATCTCCATTACCAGGTTTAAGCTCTATTTGAGATACAACCCATGTTGAGTAAGAGATCAGAAAAAGATCTCTTTGACTGCCTGCGCTACTGTAACAGAGCTGACAGACTGGACCCAGTCACAATGTGGAGAACCTCCAATCCTGGGCATTTCAACATTTATACCAAGGCCCAATTTTATACCAAATTGCAACCTAGCATTGGATCTGGTGTTTTGTGCTGGATTGACAGATATCCATGAATATGGACAATTAACTGTTTGTTGTAGACGGTTTCTCACTACCTTGTTATTGTTGAAATTGTGGCATCCAATAAGCCTCAGCAGGTGTGAAGGACCACTTAGGATAGTTGCCCAGCTCCAAATGGCCGAGGATTCAGGTGTTTCTAGAGCACCTCGGGAATATTTGACTGCCTCCTGCAGCTATCCCTTTGAATCCTGGAATAACAAACAAGCTTAGGAGGTAGAAACAATAGTTCCTATATTGCCTTTCTTTCTTGCCAGTGATTTTAACATTCCCTTGTTTACTGTGGAGCTGATGTCGAGGCAGCAGAATAGTTAGACACAAGTGGGATTGAAATAATGATGAATCTAGAAAAACAACTACTGGTATTTGAAGGTCTACTTAGGCCAGGGGTCCTCAAACTTTTTAAACCGAGGGCCAGATCATAGTCCCTGAAACTGTTGGAGGGCCGGATTATAATTTGAAAAAAAATGAATGAATTCCTATGCACACTGCACATATCTTATTTGTAGTGCAAAATACACTTTAAAACAATACAATAATTAAAATGTAGAACAATTTCAATAAATATAAGCTTATTATTATTTCAATGGGAAGTGTGGGCCTGCTTTTGACTGATGAGATAGGATTGTTGTGTGCTTTCAAGTCATTTCAGACTTAGATTGACCCTGAGCGAGGGCCGGGTTAATGACCTTGGAGGGCCGTATTCGGCCCCCGGGCCTTAGTTTGAGGACCCCTGACTTAGGCAATCCCTTGTAGCCCAAGGATGATGGCCGTCCAAGTGTAGCGGTTTGGCGGTGGGTCCGTAGATGGTTGTGAAGCCCTATTCTCGATCCGCATGTTCTCCCACAGTGAGGACATCAGTTCCCAAGTAGAAGGTGGTCCCGGTCAGGGTTGGTTTGATGCGCCTTCCTCTTGGCACATTTCTCTCTTTTGCCCTCCATTCATGCCTCTTTGAATTCTGCAACACTGCTGGTCATAGCTGACCTCCAAGTTAGGGCACTCAAGGGCCAGGGCTTCCCATTACTCGGTATCTATGTCACAGTTTTTAAGGTTGGCTTTAAGCCCATCTTTAAATCTCTTTTCCTGTCCACCAATATTACATTTCCTGTTCTTGAGTTGGGGGTATAGTAACTGCTTTGGGAGATGGTGACGGGCATTCGGACAACGTGGCCAGTCCAGTGGAGTTGATGGCATAGGTGTAAATCGCCCTGAGTCCCCCCCCTCGGGGGTGAAAAGGGCGGGGTAAAAGTAACAGAAATAAATAAATAAATACCACATTGCCAATATCAGTACCTTTTTTGTTCTTTGTGCTATTTGTTTCTTCTCTGCCTGTTTTGGCTGGTTTGTCAAGAGAAATGTCTAAACTCTCTTTGGATTGAAAGGATGTTTCATTGAAACAGGGTTTACATTGCAAGGATCAATCGTTCCAAAGCCATAGTTTCAGTCTTTCCATATTGTGGAAGTACAGTTGCATCTTCAACTCACAATTACTAATTTTATCTTTTTTTAATCATGAAAAGCCTGGCAACTCTGTGGCTGATTACTGCCTTCTGAAATTAGTTCCTTAAATTCTGGATCATGATAACTGCTGGGATTTTTTCCAACTAAAGAGTAAAATGCCTCTCTTCCTTGCTAGTGACTTTCTGAACAAGCAAACCAACCTCTTCCCCCTAAAGTCACAACCCTTGGCAAAGCTAATCAAGCAAACAGTAGCACATCATGTTGATATCATGTATTTCTGGATGAAACAAAATGTCTGGCTCAGTTTTATTTGGTTTCAGGCTGGATTCAGGACAGAAGCTGATTTGATTTTCTGACAGTTGAGCTATTCCAAGAAAAAGACAGGGAACACTGACTTGATTGATTTTAATAAACGTCTCAGCAGCTGTTGATAACAATGTATATGCTGTCATATGTTTGCTGTCACGCTGCAGACATAAGAGTATTACATGAGTTAAAAGATGAAAAAAAGGCTTTGCAGTTTCTCACCATTCAGAGAATGATGCCTGGAAGTTCCTTGTGGGAACTGTCCTCATAAATTCTGTGGGATGCTAGTGTTGTATCCTATCATTTTAAAGTTCTACATGAAACTGTAGGTGGGGGTCATTACATTGTGTCATCATAATGTCTGTTTTTTGGTTTTGGTTTTTTCATTTCAGGAGTGACTTGAGAAACTGCAAGTCGCTTCTGATGTGAGAGAATTGGCCGTCTGCAAGGACATTGCCCAGGGGACGCTCAGATGTTTTTGATGTTTTACCTTCCTAGTGGGAGGCTTCTTTCATGTCCCTGCATGGGGAGCAGGAGATGACAGGGGGAGCTCAACCCTCTCTCCCTGGATTCAAACCGCTGACCTATCCATCATCAGTCCTGCCAGCACAAGGGTTTAATCCATTGTGCCACTGGGGGCTCCATTATGTTGGTGATACCCAAGTCTTTTCCTCAGCATCACTTGCAGCAGGTTCCTCCATGAATGAATGATGAAGATGAAACTCAATCAAAACCAAGATACAAATGTTATTATAGTGACAGGTTCATTTATCTATGAGGGATATGCCAGTTCTAAATTATAGGATGTACCTTCTCTCAAGGATCAGACACCAGGTTTCTTGCTTCTTTTAGCACGGTTCTTTTGACAGGGGAAAAGCAAGGCATTATATTAATTCCTATGTTAGCTCTAAAAGGAGCCAGAGAATGGCTTCCAAATGAATGCTGCAAGCCTATCTGCTTCTGAATAGTCTATCATAGAATTGCACAGTAAAGCACAGCTATGCAGTTTTTTAAAACAACTTCAAACCAATATAACCTTCCCCTCTATTTAGCAAGCCTTGTGAGCAAGCATAGATTGGTGTTTCCATTTACTATTGCTCATACTTACATGAACTCTGAAAAGTGAGGAGCCACAAACATTCCCAACTATTCTGACTTAAAGTAAAGGCAAAAGTTTCCTCTTGACGTTAAGTCTAGCCATGTCTGACTCTGCGGGGTGGTGTTCATCTCCATTTCTAAGCCGAAGAACCGGTGTTGTCCGTAGTCACCTCCAAGGTCATGTGACTGGCATGACTGCATGGAGCACCGTTACCTTCACGCCGGAGCAGTAACTATTGATCTCACATTTGCATGTTTTCGAACTGCTAAGTTGGCAGAAGCTGGGGCTAACAACATGAGCTCATCCTGCTCCCCAAATTCGAACTGCCGACCTTTCGGTCAGCAAGTTCAGCAGCTCACTGTTTTAACCCACTGCACCACCGGGTCTCTGGTTTTGACTAATTAGATTTATATCAACTGACTCCCTTAGAATATGGTAACACCTAGCAAAATATCTCTAGTCAAATTCACCCATTCATTTGTTTTAAAGATGATCTGAACCATACTGATAATTCACTGAAAATTATCCAGCTCATTTTTTTAAAAAAAGAAGAGCAATGAAAGGAGATAGATATAGATTCCTAAAACATTAGAGCAAGCCTTAGAAGGCTTCTGAAATGATGGTTTCTTCAACTTCACCAATACATGTGAGGACTTTCTGAACATGATGATGTTGAGTGTACATAGTGTGATATGTGCCATGTTTGCATTTCAGATATTTATTTATTTAACACTCCACCTTTCTTCCAGCATAGGATTCAAGGCACCATACAATATTTAAAAACAAAACAATGCAATTAAAACAACTCTTAACACCAACGTTAAAATTCAATTAAACTAACTTGGATCCTAAAACCACAAGTTAAAATAGCATTATAAAGACATTTAAAACATAAAAGAGAAGCACTACACTATGGCTCCATCTGCCACAACATGCTGACAATCAAATGCTTTCTCAAATAAAAAGGCGGGTGGAAATACAACAAGGAGAGGATCAACTGGGCCTCCCAAGAAAGGGAGTTCCTCAATTTGGGAGCAGCCACTGAAAGGCTTTCTCTCTCACGTCCTCACCAGACATCCTTTGGACAATTATTTGAATCATGCCTGAGTCATTCAGCCAAATATGTACATCTCAGAAACTGAGGAATGGGTATAGAAATAAAATTATTTCAGCCCATAGAAGAGTACAGGACCTACTCCATACATGTTTTGATTATCATCTGGTTGCTCCTGTGGAATCTGGAAGGGTCTGTTTCATATTCAGGCAAAGGAGGGATGGCTGTTGCAGTGCTTCGAGACCACTGTCAGCCGGAAGGCAGCTGCTGCACCCTCTACAATGCATTGCATGTTACCTCTATCCAGTGGGTAAGTCTTTGGTTGGACTGTCTTCATAAAGGACCCTGGTTTGGCCATGTTGATGCCTGAAAAATAATTTTTATTAGAAAATGTTGTTTTAGTAATTCTCTTTCCGTATGAGCAGAGCATGTGATTTCTTTTCTTTGTTACTGCAGTAATAAGAGAGAGATGCCCATACAACTTCTGAACATACATATATATATAAATAGAAGTATGAGGATATATATGTGTGTATATGCAACTACTGAGTTCCAAAGCGATACAGAGAAAATTGATCAATTATATTTAATTTCAAACAAAATAGAATAAAATATCCAAATTCTCCAAATGCTGGCAACATATTGGCTACAACTTTTCTTGTACAATGCAAAGAATATTCTCCTTTCTCTCTTGTTCAATTCAGTCAGTTCTTTTGCCTCTTTTGTTGGATTCCAGTCTATGCTCTCTCTTTCTGTCTCTCTGTCTCTCTCTTTGTTTCCCCACCTGTACGCCGTTCTCACTTTCTCTTCTTCTGTCCCATTCTGAGACTGAGTCCGTCTTCTCCTTCCCCCATTTCAGACCCCCGCCGGATAACGTTACCTTTCTGTTGCAGATTTTGAATACCTGCTGCCAAACAGCTTTGAGTCCGAGGGACATGTGTTCATTGCTCCAAGGTAGCTTTGCGTGTGAGCTTGCTGAGGTGTCCATCCAACCACTCCCTCCCCACCCCAGGACTGGTTCAGCTTCCTTTCCCACTCCCCTCTCTGCCACACCTTTAAATATTCTACTCCATCACTCCCACCTCTCTTTAGAGCTGACACCTCCTCATTGTGCCAAAGTCTTGGTCATTTCTTCTTCTTCTTTGTGTGTTTTCGTCTGCCTGTGTGCCACTCTTGAGACTACAGCTGCCACCTGCACCTTGTTGAGACACCACTGTGGTTGGCAGCGCAGGGTCCCGCCTTCTGTTCACTCACCTACATAAGAAGAGTGTGTATATATATAAATATATATGTATGCCTGCGTATGAGATCTATACATACACATACATATATAGGTATAGTTTCTGAAAATCATTATGCAAAACAAAAA
This sequence comes from Anolis sagrei, assembly GCF_037176765.1. Classification (NCBI taxonomy): domain Eukaryota; kingdom Metazoa; phylum Chordata; class Lepidosauria; order Squamata; family Anolidae; genus Anolis; species Anolis sagrei. The sequence goes on from NC_090022.1 coordinate 72,686,455, forward strand.
TACGAGACAACTATGTTTGTAGCTTCTTGAGCTCATGCCATCATGTTAGTCAATTCTGAAAAATAATTTTTAATACAAAATTTGACTTAAACACCACTAACAACAAAACTTTAAAAGGTAGGAAAATTATTCCCAACACTATATAGATTTCCTTTGAAATAACTTTAGGTTATATTTTCCAGTGCTAGAGTTGTTTATAGCAACTACCCTATTATTCGGTTTGATTGGCTAGGTGGATCTATTCCCCACTGCTCTTCCTGATCCCTGATCCTTTAAATAAACAATTTGTAACACCAGTATGATATTAAAATCATTTCTCTTCATATTTGGGGTTTTCACAAATGCATAAAAATGTTGTTAGCATAAATATTCACTGTGCCACTTTTTAAGGGGAAATAACACTCATTTTTAGAAAGCCACTGGGTTGTGTAGAAATTGTTTTAAAATGCAGGAGATTCAGAAGGATATAAGATTGCTACAGACCTTCTGGGAGTCAGAAGAAATACATTTATAATGAGAAAATATAGTCGGCTCTCTGTAGCCATGGATTCTTTACCCACAGGTTCAACCAATCTGTGACTTGAAAATATCCCCACCACCACCATTTTTTAAAACCAAACTTGATTTTTCCATTTTACAAAAGGAATACCATTTTGCTATGTTCCCCAAAGTTTGATTTTCATCTTTTAACTACTACATTGCAATTCACCCATTGCAATGTAGTAGTTAAAAGTAGTTCCCATCCCCCCATTCATTAAAGCTTACAGAGTGATTTTTGTTTGTATTTTTTCAACCTAATCTACTTTAGAGGCCTGATGGAGAGATGAGAAGCCATCTTGAGCTCCTTGGAGATTCTAAATATTATAAATAAATAAATATTGTGAGGCTAATTGGAATGTAGTGTTAATTAAAGTCAATTGCATGATATGACAGCGTTAGATAAAAAATTACAGTGGACAGTCAGCAATAACAAGATCCTAATCGATATTCCCCTTGCAGTGCTTCCCAAACTTTCTCTGTATACTTTTGGCTTCATCTTCAAGAATTACCAACCATTGGCTAACTCATCTGGGAGTCCTAAACACCTGGAAGACCAAAGTTTGGGAATCGCTGTTCTTTTAAATATGTTCTATAATGTATGTAAGTATGTTGGCATTGAATCTTGCCATTACTTGATGTACACTGCTTTGAGTCCCCCCAGGGGTGAGAGAAGCAATATATAAATGCAGTAAATAAATTAAATAACTTTTAGATGCCCAAATGCAAAAAAAAAAAAAAATGGACAGAATCCCTGCCCTCCTTGTGCCTTATGTAGAAGCAGAAATTTTAGCAGGTGTGCTCTTTTATACCCCTAATACTTATCATTATATTATTTATTAATCAATTTTATATTTAGCTTAACAATGTGATCCTATATATGTCAACCTAGAAATAAGCTTTATTTAGATCAATATGCCTTACTCTCAGATATTTATAGGATTGCAATATCAGACATACTGATACCAAAAACTGTATAAATTCTGTCCAGAATATATGAACCGTCAAAATAGTTGTTTTAGTAACTTTAGATGAGAGAGTTTTCATTTGCCTTTTTGCAGCAAGCAGTTGATAAGCATATATCAAATAAGTGGACAGTTGTATATATTCAGGACCAAAACCATATTTAAACTGAAGTGTAGTCCAGAAGCTAACAAGTTTTTTAAAAATGAAATGAACATTTCTGTGAGATTGTGTTTGTTCTATAATATAATAGAGAAGACTAAAAATGCTCCCCTGGATCCCTGCAATAACAAGTTTCTCACCCCAGGATCCAAGCAGGTCTCTCGATTGCTATCTCAGAACAGAAAAGCATCCTGTGCCCTCAAGTCTTATCGGCTCATGTGAGAACTCTTCAGTTCTGTCTGTACTATTTGCTAAACTTTCAAAATGAATCATGCCAAACAATCTGTTAATATAGCTCAATAATAGCTCATCAATACTTATATGGGCAGTAGCCCACATTAATTTTCAGAAACCATATATCATTAATTATCTATTTGTGGGTGTGGAAGCACATATATTTGTACATGTGTGTAGATATATAGGTGGATGCAGTGTTGTGAACTAACAGGTCTTTGAGAAGCAAAATGATGTGGGTAGCCAGGATGTAAGAGCACTTGCAATAAATGAGTGGAAAAAACCAAGAGGATAATAATGCGGAAAATAAAACTGGCATCTCAGCTACCTCTGCTAAAATGTGATTACAAACATTAACAGGTTAACACAAACTCTTGACCAACCTCTTCATGAAAACATGTTTTTAGTGCTATTGCAATGATGTAAATTCATTTTCCAGAATCTGACAGGTGGGAAGTATAAACAGTCGCCTGGAGGTATCTGTGACATGTGTATGATTGCAAGATGTTCCTGTCCAATACAAAGGCATATCCATAGCAAGTATGGATAGTTCACTGTTTATCTATAGATCTACACCGCAACTTTTCTTGGTCTTTTTACTGGTCATTAAAACAGCATGTAACTTAAAGTATTGAGTCGACTATAGAACATTAATGAGTTTTCATCAAGTTATGGATCCCACATACACTGATAAGACTGACGCACCTTCCCTCAATAATTCAAAGTGTCAGTTCAGTGCAATGGTTAGTAGTACAATCACCAAGAAGAAAAGAAAAGGAGCGGTCTTCCACTTTTAACAGTTGTGTAGAAGAGGAAAGTTGAGCATAGGCAGCTCCCATGGCTGCTGAAGTTGCTTCTTCTACTCATTTGTTTAAAATGCAAGATCTCTTTCATCCTCCCCCTGATTTTGATTGGAATGTGGCTTCTTTTCAGTAGGATTTTTAAAGGAATTTTTTTAGGAATTGTCCTTATGTAGCACATGGGCGTTGCTGGAAAACTTATCTGTTTCTCAAAGCATTACAGTACAAAACTTGAAGGATCATGTCATCCAGATGTGCTACATATGCCTTGAAGAAGTGCGATGCAACCAGAAATAATCTCTATTCATCCTTGTGACTTAAATTCAGAATCAGTGTGCTAATTGACACTACAGGCTTCTTTATAGTCATAGCCCAAAACTTTTCCAGGTGAAGCTTGTATCATGCAACGGTCCCGCCTTATTCATGTAATTTTATGGCAGGTCCAAATGTCATTGCTTTTCACTCTTAACCTTCCAGATATTTCCACCATTTCATCCATCTTTTAAATTTTTAATTCCAAAAGGGGAATTCTGCAGACCCAAAGTTGCTGCAAGGCATTTCCAGACTCTTTTTGAGTTGGTCTAGCAGTGATGGGCAACCTTTTGAGTTTGGTGTATCAAAATTTGTCAAAAAAATGAGCATAACCTGGATGGGGTGTCACTTCGAGGGAAAAAAACCCCATAATTTTATGATATTTATAGTTTAGGTAACAAAATGTATAATTGTAATACATAACTGTATTTATAAACCTCTTTTAGGAAAGGGTAGGGTTAATAAGCATAAATAGGGGTTAATAAGGATGCACAACAGTAATAGTAGTGAAATGGAGTCTGCACTATATTGCAAGATGGTGTTCCTTATCTAAATTAAGATGGCTGCCGCTATTTCTAATGGCAGAAAATGGCACCCATAGCACAGGCCCTTGCCTCTCCCAGCCTCTCCCTCACTTATCTCAGTAATGATGGTCAATTAGATATCCATGACACCCCAGAACAGTAGATTGAATGATGATTGGTGTGGTTATGTGGTTGCTGGTAATGGTGATCACAGAGCCCCCAGAGATGCATCCCCGCAGCATTCCACTGCTCCCTGCTCCGCCAGCCGGATGTAAGGTCAAAGATCCCCTAACGGCCTAACCAAAAGTCCCAGAACTAGATGCTCTGTGCCGGAGTTCTGCTGTTTTGGCCTACAAACCTCTGGCACAGAGTGTCTACAGTACGCTATATCAAATGTTTCATCCTTGGCTATTGCATATGACGGTGCAGGAGTCAAGGATGAAACATCCTTCTTGGCATGTGGCCCCATACTTCTCTTCATACAGCAGCATGCGGCCGCATGTCATCAAAAATGGCTATGCATGACAGTGCTGACATGCATGTCATAGGTTCGCCATCATGGGTTTAGAGCATTGTGCTACTAATTTTATCAGTGAAGAGAAAATCTCCATGGCTGCAGAACTCCCTGTAAGGTTTATCAAAGATGATTGACTTCCAAGATGGAATCTTTAAGTTGCCAGTGCTGCTCTTGCCCATTTCAGGCACAGGTAAATGTGTAAAGATACAGTGCAGTCTAGTTAGCATCTTGGTTGCTTTGAGCCTTAAGATTTGTTAGTGGAGGTACGACAGTCAAAATCATGGGCCAATCCATCTAAATACAGATCATGCCCAATATCAGGCATGATTTGTTTTGTCTGTTTTGTATGTTTCGCTCACACTTCCTTTCTCCACTCCTTCCTATCCTGTCCCCCAGTTTCCTTGAAAGGGAGAATTATTTTGCAAATTTAATACAATGCAAAATGAAGACTTACTAAAGATTTTGTCTATAAAGGACAGTGGCATTAATGTTTAACTATTTGGTTTGACTGAGATTAGAGCTAGTGAAAGCATCATATTTGAGAGCATATGCGAAGTTGAGCACTGAGTGAATACAGCAAATATACATTTATCAAAAGTTCAGTTTTTTCTTTCTTTATTATTGAGAAGAAAGCAAAAACTATAAATATATATATATTTTAAAAACAGACCAGATAATCCCTTTATATTTTTGGTTATGTCACTTGACCAACACCTCTTTCCCTCTTCTAGAGGCAGGTAAGTACATTCATCCTACTTACAGAAAATATAAGGTGCTTCCTAGGAAAGTCCAACAAACATTATCAGTGGGAGTTCATGCAAGAAATGTAGAGGTCTCTTCCAAATCCAGTGCGTCCTCCCAAGCACTGCTCTTTAGAGTCCAGACACCAAGTGCTTAATCTACTTTTCACTCTACTCACTTCGCAAGTGCTCCTGGCTACTCAGTCAAATCAGAAAATATTGTGCAAGATAGAGAGCTAGACAGTTTGCACAGCTGATAACTTCTCGTGAAGTTTGTCTCCCCATTGAATTACAGTGTACTCCACTGACATTACATTTTTGCAAGTGAAAACTTTATTCAGCATAGGATCACATTGCAGGGGAACACATTGCTACCTCCAGACCTATTGGGTCACAGCCTGTATTCACCACTACTGAATTTGTTGTAGCAGCAGCAAAGAAATATTCCTTAGGGCTTTTTATTTTACAACAAGGTGCACATCTTATGTGTTTTGTTGACTAGTAAAACATGCTTCCAAGAGGTTTCCGGAGTACAATTCCATTTATAAATACAGTAGACAGGTGTTGTGCACCTTGTTTGACAGAAAAGGTAGCTCTGGGGACAAACCTGATGGTGGCCTGTAAATCATGTATTGCCTACCCTAGTCTGCTAGCAAGTTGAGGAAGTATATTTGCAGTTGATAAGTATAGCTCTCCAGAATCCACTGGGAGACTTATAAGGTCTCTAATTCCCATCCATTCTTGCTCTAGAGCTTTAAAATAGTAGATCAGCTTCAAGGAAGGGAGGTTATTTTTCTTATGAGTCTTTCCACTAGCTAAAAGGCTTTAATTAAGCCATTTATTTTCAAAGAGGACTAGGACAATTACTGCACAATTTTTAAAAAAATCATGTTATGGTTCCACACAGTGCTGATTTAATAATGGAATTAGCAGCCCATTCAGATGGTATTTGATAGCATCAGTGAAGTACAGGAATAAGTGAATGCCACAGGTTTTTGATGTCGCCAATAAATTCCAAGTATTACCCAGTGCTCTTTTGTAAATCAACCCCATGCAGTTTTCTAGGTCTTCTTGAGAGGAGCCATGACAACTTGTTTTAAGTACACTGTTATCCATATATTTTGGTCACTCTTATCAAAGCTGGCATCAGTCAGATAGAGAGACTAGGACCTCTTGTATAGATAGCTGTTTTGAGACATTTCAGTTTCTTGTGTGTTTCTTGTTTGCCTTCCCTCACTCTCTTATATACTCTCTTACTCACATACATGAAAACACATTTAAAGAAATCAATAGAAATACATTCCAAGAGTAGGTAGGTATTGATATCTGATTGTAGCATATTTCTGACCAGATATCAAACTTGAAACTATGCATCTACAACTACAGATATTATGCAACCTGTGTTCTTATGCACAACAGCAGCATCTCTGGTAACTGCTTCACCTACGTTACATACAAAGTCATGATGATACCCATTCTTAGAGGGGAAAAAACTGACCGTAACTTTTTCATCCTTCCAAACAACGAATCTTTTCATCGTAACCACAGAGAATATTGCAAAGACCTCAACCTGTCGGATAACAACACTGAATTCCTGGAAAACTTTATCGCCCTCATGGAAAAGGTGACGCCCGACTCCAAGCAATGTAAGTACCCAGGAATGTGCAGCGGACACACACTCATCTTGAGAAACACCAGGCACTGTTTAGGTAAAAGAATCTAAAGAAAACGGAGAAAGAACAGAATACTTCTGCTTTTAAGGAGACACATTTAGTTAAAATGGAATGACATTTATTTTGGGGTGGGCAGCTAAGATCCTGGTGTTTTTGGGACTGCATCTTCCATGATACCTTGCCATTGGCAATATTCATTGGACTGAGAATAGTTTCAGTCCAACAGCCCACTGTCAGTCACCACTGATTTTCATCAGGGTGAAAATTGCAATATTGTAGCCCTCATAATAAAAAGGGGGGGGCGTTAAATAAGTACCTCAGAAGCCAATTTTGGTATCACCTCCTGGCTCCTCCTGAGCCAAAATTTTTTCTCCAGGGGCATATAGAGGCCCCAAAAAGTTTGAATATTGTCCTTAACTATGTCCTTTGAATGTGCCTGAAGAAAGAGCTAGTGTGGATTAGTATTTCTGCATCCTAAGACTGGAAATGACAGCAGTATATTATGAAAGAATATACATTAGATGAGCAAAATGTGGTTCTCCAGAAATTAGTTAACTACAACTCAATCTTCTATAACTAACAAAGTCAATATGGAGCAGTGATGGGAGTTGCAGTCCAATAATATCAGATAACAATTTGCCCACTCAATATAAATGATTAGCAATGTCCATCCAGATTAATAGATGCACGGCCTCTGTGCATGTATCTTCAGGCATAAGCTGCATTAAGTTCAATGGTGCTAAGCTGAGGAAAGTGTTCCAACTTGGACATTTATTAATGTCACTTGCCAAGACTGTGTGACAACAGCTACAAAAGCTTCCCATCTTGGCATGACTGAGTTTGCTCACAAGTGCATATGAGTCTAGTATCCTGTGGGTCTAACAAAAGCCTTACCAATCTGCAACCTGTTTGCTCCTAGGAGAAAGGCTAAGAACTAAGACAAACAGTTCATTCCATATGGAAAGTATAGGAAAGAGTGTGATTACAGTGCATGAAAGTTATAGACGTATTAAACATTATTCTAGCTACAAATCAATTCAATAGCAAAATGAGTTTTGGGAGGTAATAGAATGTCCTTCCTCGGTCGCTTTATTTATTAAGATAATTAGGATGGGAATGTGTTGGCTATATTTCAAGTGCTAAAAGATCTCTTACACCAGTTCAAGGTGTGTATGTTGCTGTATTAATCATTAGTAGCAAAAACATCAGACTGTGGTTCCATGAATTCCAGCCCACTTCATCGGATGCCTGATGAAGGGGGCCTGGAGTCCACCAAAGCTCATGCCAGGTACAATTTCTTAGCATTGAAGGTGTTACAAAATGCTTTTTTGCTCTACCTGTGGGAAATTGTTTAAATCAAATGACCTAGAGACTCTTTCAAGACTGCCTATAATAGAAATGCCCTTCTGAAGCAGGTGAGCCTGTTTGTGATGAATACACTTCTCTACAGTTCAAATAGAAAAACATTACTTGGCATGTGTCCATCAGTATAATATCATCACACCACTTGAACCAAGAAAAGATGACTAAAAAGCCCTTCTTTCAGCACCGCTGCTGGATGAGGAAAGCAAGTGAAGAGGAGAAGGTGCCTGCATTTAAGAAATGACCTTAAGGACACAGGAGTTTATACCCTAGAGCAGTGTTTTTCAACTTTTAGCCCTCCAGAGATTGGTAGCTTCTGCTCCCAGAAACCCCAGAATATGTCCAACATATGTGGATGGCCAGCATTTGAGAACTACTGGTCTATGCTGAGGTCTAACCTGAGATCCTCAGATGTTTTTGGCCTACAGCTCCCAGAAATCTTAACCAGTTTACCAGCTGTTACAATTTCTGGGAGTTGAAGGCCAAAAACATCTGGGGACCCCAGGTTGAGAACCACTGCTCTATAGCCTTCTTGTCAGTGCTCTCTACCACTTCTATAATGGATAAAAAAAGAAGCATGTTCCTACTCGCTTCCCCCATCTCCATGGTGAAACATAAAGGTGTTGCTAGAGATTGCCTGTTCTCCGAGGACAATTTATGTAAGCAAGAGTAAAAAGGTGTGTGTGTGTGTGGGGGGGGGGGGGGGGTATAGAATATAGCATAGAGAATCGGATTGAGCCAACATATACACAGAGACGCTTTCTGCATGTCTCCAACTGCATTACACAAGCGCAAGAAGGAGCAATAGGTCTAGTTGGTTAGTTACCAGCAGCCATGTTGGACTTTCAGTATTGTGAGTGCAGAGTGTATGGCGCAAAAACAAAAAGTGTAGAGTGGTAGTGCAAATCTAGAAAGTACTGAAATACACTGAGTTACTCATCATCTGGAAGAGTCGCATTACATTTTCGAAACTACATCAACAGAACGTAAAATGGGTGAGTAGTAAAGTGAGAAGGGTCACTTCTGAATTCTGTCAACCAAACTCTCCCCTTTAATTTCCATAGTAAGTCATTAGCAAATGATGTCCAAACCTTGCTTTAGGGGAAAGGGTTTTCCAAGGGAAAAGGAAGAAGACAAACCAGGATGGAAGAAGAGGTGCATTCCCCAAGATCACACTTCAGATGGGGAGGGATCCGCATCACGGCTATCTGAAAAGTATGACTCTGCATTGAGAACATTCATCTTTCTTTCTCTCCTTCAAGGTGATAATTTTCTCCTTCACAACCTTATCCTGGACACAGGCATTACCCAACAGTTGGTTGAAAGAGTATGGAGGGACCAAGACTTAAACACGTAAATATAATTTCAGTTTAGGGGTGCTTCATAATCCAAATGAATCCCAATATAGGAAGAAAACTGTATTTGCATTCAGTAAATAATAAAACAGTGAGCAAGAGGATATTTTTTTAAAAAATACAAGTTTTTCCCTGAAACTCTGTTTTGCAATGAAAACTAAGCTGACCTGCATAAATGAGGAAAACAAAATGGTCTGGTGATCCATAAGGAAGTCCAGCGCTTACAGTGAATAGGGGGTGTCAACCTAAGATGTTGATGAACTTCAGCTATTAACTCCTATTAACTCTAGCCAGAATAGCTAATGCTGAAAGACTGATAATTGAGATCTACAGGAGTGTGATTTGCCCATAGAATAGTAAATGGCATGGAAAGGAGTCTTAGAATCCAATAGTTGGAAGGGATTGCAAGGAAAGAGGTCAAGGAAAGAGGTCTCCAGGAAATAAGTGATACTGGGAACTGGGCTGAATGCAGCCAAGGCACTACCCGGCGGATCTCGTGCTGGCGGGGTGCCACTTTTGCCATATACATGGCACGGCTAATTGGAAGCTTATAGTCCATAGTACTACAGCCCAATAGATGTGCTAAAGAATTATAGTTGGATATCCCTTATCAGAAAGGCTTGGCACTAGAAGTATCTTGGATTTCCTGTATTTGCATATACATTAGAGTCTCGCTTATCCAACATAAATGGGCCGGCAGAACACTGGATAAGCAAAAATGTTGGATAATAAGGAGGGATTAAGGAAAAGCCTATTAAACGTCATATTGCATTATGATTTTACAAATTAAGTACCAAAACATCACATTTTACAACAAATTGACAGAAAAAAACAGTTCAATACATGGTAAAGTTATGTAGTAATTATTGTATTTACAAATTTAGCACCAAAACATCGCAATGTATTGAAACAGCTGTGGATCCAGTGAGAGGCAGACTGTGTTGGATAATACAGAACGCTGGATGCGCGAAGGTTGGATAAGCGAGTCTCACATAATGAGTCTTGGAGATGGGATCCAAGTCTAAGTACATACATAATGAGATGTCTTGGAGATGGGATCCAAGTCTAAATTTGAAATTCATTTATGTTTAATAAACACCTTATTTACATAGCCTGAAGATAATTTCATACAATATTTTAATAATTGTGTACACAAAGCAAAGTATGTGTACGTTAAGCCATCAGAAAACAAAGGTGTCGCTGTCTCAGCCACCTATGTGGATAATTTGGATTTTGGAGTATTTAAGATTTTGGATTTCGACCTGTACAAAGATAAATCAGGGAGGAGTGATATATTAGTCTAAGCTAGAGCTTTGAAGCATTACATTTTTTGGACAGCAGCTCTCAGAATTCGCTAGCAAGCACAATCACTAGTCATACTGACAGGTATTTTGGGAGCTATAGTCTAAAAGGGAACATTTCAAAGCTATTCCTAAAACCTATTGTGTACAGCTGTAACTTTTTACTTTTGCCTCCTTGTAGATATAGCCTCCTAGCTGTGTTTGTTGCAACCGATGGTGGCATTACCCGTGTTTTCCCTAACAAGTAAGTGCTGTTATTATATCCTTGTGATCTCTGAACACAAGTACACAATCAATGAGCTGGAAGATAAAAGGATTACACAAATGTCCTTTCTTTTCCCCATCCCTTCCAGACTAGGCTAGCCCTCTAGAAATAATCATAGAGCTACATGTCACTGTCATTTACTGCTGTGCATTAGGGAGCATCTTGTAAATCATAGGATATATCTATACTGCAGAATTAAGACAGTTTGATACTGCTTTTACTGTCATGAATTCATCCCATAGAATCTTAGAATGTATAGTTTGGTGAGCTACCTAAAATTTTCTGATTTGTTTCCATGAACTACAGCACTAGAGCTTTCTGGCAGAATTCTAAATACATCACTGAGCTTTAAACCCCGGGATTTCTTAGTGCAAAGCCAAGGCAATTAAAATACACTATAATTGTACAGTATGGACATCCCCATGGGCTGATCCACTGCATATCTTAAACTCAGGCCCCTTCTACACAGCTGAATAAAATCCCACATTTTCTGCTTTGAACTGGAATATATGTCAGTGTGGACTAAAACAACCCAGTTCAAAGCAGATATTGTGGGATTTTCTGCCTTGATATCTGGGTTTTAAGTTTGTGTGGAAGGGCCCTCAGAATGAATTCATGTTTTAAGATTCTAAACATGCCAGTTCAGTCATAGTTTTTAAATGTTCCACACAAATGTCCCTAGCTAATAATAATAAGAAAAGATATTTTCCTTCTGGTAGCCAGTTTTTGTTGTTGTTGTTGTTTTGTCGTGTCAGGAGCGACCTAAGAAACTGCAAGTCGCTTCTGGTGTGAGAGAATTGGCCATCTGCAAGGACGTTGCCCAGGGGACGCCCGGATGATTTGATGTTTTTATCATCCTTGTGGGAGGCTTCTCTCATGTCCCCGCATGAGGAGCTGGAGTTGATAGAGGGAGATCATCTACCTCTCCCCGGATTCGAACCTGCGACCTGTAGGTCTTCAGTTCTGCCGGCACAGGGGTTTAACCCACTGCGCCACCGGGGGCTCTTAGGTAGCCAGTGTGGAGACCAGGATTTAAATCTTTACTTAGCCATGAAACCCTCTGAGTGACCATCTTGGGCAAGTCACACTCCCTCAACCTCTTCTGAACATATTTAGCCAAGCCACAGGTCAGAAACAACTCCAAAGTGAGACAACAAATGGTTCTTCCAATAGCCTAGACCAGTGGTTCTCAACCTGGAGTTCCCAGATGTTTTTGGCCTACAACTCCCAGAAATCCCAGCCAGTTTATCAGGTGTTAGGATTTCTTTTAGTTGAAGGCCAAAAACATCTGGGGACCCCAGGTTGAGAACCATTGGCCTAGACCCATGCTGTGTAGCATTAGCCCTCAAAATTGTGACTGAACATCTGTCAAAATTAAAATATATCTATTGTCTTGAAAAAAACAAAAAGAGAGAGTTAAACGCAGAATTAAAATGGAAATGTTTTTGTCCAAAATCTAGGCATATAATGAGTACGTTCGTTTCCCAGTACTGTATTAGAAAACAATCAAAGAAAATATACAACACAATTAATAGTTCCAATCCAACTAGTAATTTGGATAAATACCATATGTCCTTAACTGTGAGATAAAACAGGCATGGTTCCCTATCCTAATCTCTTAAACTGAGAGGTTTCTAGCCCTTACTATTGGTCAAAAATTCTGTTCAAGCAGGACTTTGAACCCTGCCCCCAGGGTTCTATTTCAACATCCAAACCACTGCACCACACTGACTGTCTTTAGAAGAGTCAAGGGCACCCAATAAGGTATTATCTGCATCTTCTCAACATTTGTTACACATGCAGAAAAATCCATTTGAGCAGCTGTGAACTGAACGTGTATTGCACACTGAATTTTTTTTTTTAAAAAAAAACATCCACCAGTATATGTCACCAACTGTGGCATCCATAATATGTCAGCTATTATATTTTAACAATTACTTGTATGGTGTTTAGGAATTTCAAAAAACTGATCATTGTCTCTAAAACCTGACAGGTAGACAGTAAAATGAGTCTACATTGCTGGTGACTCATTGAGCCTAATGCAGCCTGTCAGGGATGTGATAAACAGCTTGTTTTGTGATATAACTATGACTGGAAGAACAATAGATTTGTCAAGCACCCATCTCTGTTGAAACTGAAATGGCTTCATAAGCACAGTAAACAGGACTAATCCAAGATGCTTTCTGCCTGCAGCAACAGACAAAGCCAATAACAGTTCTTTACTGGCATCGGAATATAGTGAGCCCACAATATCTGCTTGGATTTGGTGCCAGAACTCCTTGCGACTATAAAAATCCATTGGTGTTCATCCCATTATACACAATGGCATAGTAAAAGGTGTCCCTTATATAAAATGGCAAAAACAAGGTTTGCTTTTGGAATATATTAAATATATATATTCAAGCTGCGGATGGAGAATCCATGGATATGGTTGCCTGACTGTAACATTCACCGCTACCTATAATAATAATAATAATAATAATAATAATAATAATAATAATACTTTATTTATACCCTGCCACCATCTCCCCAAGGGAACTCAGGGAGGTTAACATGAGGCCAAGCCCAACAATTACAACAAGGCAAAAAGAATACAAACATGCAATCATACAATAATACATCAAATAAAATACAATAAAAAATAACAAAAGAAAATAATACAAAATAAACTCAGGCTATAACATAAAATAACAAAAGATGAGCTGTGTGGGCAGAGCCAATTACAAAGGATAGGATTTTAAAACCCTGGGTGAGATGGATGAGTAGGGTAATGTATCTGGTGGGAGGTTCAGCTGGGACAAACACTGAGGTTTAATTTCACTGAAGGGTGAAATAAAGTGCATCGAAGGATAGAAAGTTAGTTTAGGGTGAGCAGAAAGACTACATGATACACACAGTTCTATCCCCCTGGGAAAGGAATAGCCAGTGAACTCAGAAGGGTTGCCACTTCCACACATAATGCAGCATTTGCTGTCTGAAGTTGTTGCTTCATGGTACCTAATGGTAAGTCCAGCCCTAGAAATAAATAGCTTGTGACTACAGTGTTTTTTTTAATAGGTTTGCACCTGTCAGTTGAAAAATAAAAATCAGATAAGTCTATAATGTCATCCAGTACATTCCAACATGGAATGGATTATTCATCCAAACAATAAAAATGTAATATCCAACATTTGTATTATGAACATTTGGACTCCTTTCACTCCAAGAACAGTTAGGGAGATTACCATTAAAAAGGCTTTTGAATAAATCTGGCTCATTTGCACAACTGAATGGTGACATTCAGTTGAACTGGTTGATTTCATTTCAGAGCTGCTGAAGATTGGGAAGAAGACCGAGAACCTTTCAATGCCAGCTTCTATCGACGAAGCCTAGATAACAAAGGCTACATCTTTAAGCCACCTTATCGGGATGGTAAGTCTAAGGAATGCCTAGACAGAAGGCTTACCACCCTCTTTTCTGAAAAAGAAAACTACTCAACACTCCCCCGCCCCCCAGAAATCTATCTCCTTCAATGACCACACAGCAAGATGCACCAACAAATTAGCATTTTTTTCATGTACAGGGAGTCCCCAAGTTATGAACAAGATAGGTTCTGTAGGTTTGTTAACACACCCCCCCCCCCCCAGTGGTGTTTGTTTTGCTGTCTGTGCTCCTGTTCAGGAGATTTCACCTCATTTTCTATCCCTGTGACAATTGAATTTTGAAAAAAAAATGGCTTGTTGTGGTAACAATGACTGGGGGGTGAAGCTTCAGTGGAGACACCCTTTCCCCATGATAATAACTCTTTCAGGAGTGAATTTCCCTTCCTCAAGGAAGATTTCTCTCACTTCCTGTTGTCTCACCCCATTCTTAACTATGAATCATTTGTAAGTCAGATGTTTGTAATTTGAGGACTGCCTGTATCTATATTTCTACCTGCATCCTACAACATAGTAAAGAAAGATTTTGTAAACAAGTCATCTTGGAGCTTGAAATTATACAATTATTTATTAAAATCAACCATTGTAACATTTACATTACATACAGAAAATTAGAATAGCGAAAGATAATATTAAAAACAAAAATTATAAATAACATTAAGAAATAATCCTAATGAGAAAGATGAATCACTGCTTTCAATTCATTAATGTTCAGCTCTGTTTTGTCAGCAGCATGAATTAAAAACTGTAAATTACTTATTGAACTTTCACTATTATTAACTGCTTATCACACAATTCATAAGCAATCTAAATTAAATTTCATATATGGTGCCTATTTATTATCCTATTGTAAACAAATCATTATATGCACACAGTCCTGCCTAAGCATGCTAAACTTCCTGACAATCAATGACACCTGCCCACCACTGCCAGATTTAGGACCAATGAGGCGCTGTGCTAGTGAAGTTTGAGATCCCTTCCTAGGGCCCTAAAGGAGGTAGACCCAGCAGGCATACACTGACTGCTTTGTGGCACACTCCCATAGACTACAACTCTATCATTATGTCTAGAATCGCTCTGAAACAGGACACCTTCACATTTAGAATTGCACCACATACGCAAAATCCATGGTAAAACATTTTTTTTGGCAGGAAGATGGGCCTTCTGGGAAACAGAGTCCTGTGTTTAAGCACACCTAAGTACGATGGTAAATCTGGCACTGCTGCCCACACTTGCATGTTAAGACCCATCAGCAGACTTGACCACTGATCAGCTATAACTTGCAATTTGTGTGTTCACTTGGAAAATAAAGCATTTACTACTGCTTTAACTCTATATTACACAACAGATGAAACATGTACAAATTGTTTTTCAATATTTTCCATCTTTATTTTCGTTTCTTTTTATTCAATGCCCCCCCCCCCTCTATTGCACCCCACCCTACTATGGTACCTCTGAATCATTACAGCCCCCCCCCCCAAAGAAGCAATATTACTTACTTTGAAAATCACTGGTTAGAGTGTTCAAATTGCTTTTTAGTTATTTAAAGTGTTTATCTAGTGTGCATCACCTTAATTGCTTTAGTGGGTTGAAATGCCTTAAATTAACAAACAAAACAAATAATTTTCTTTCTGCTGGGTGAAATTGTTATTGCTTTTGTGAACTCCTTTATCATTTGGGGACTGCTTACAAAAGTCAGTTTATGGGAGGGAAAGGTATGGTGTGCAAACATTTGTTTTTCTGCCAAACATACATTTACTGCAAATGTTTTTGGAGTAATTAAATTTCTGTATCAAAAGTTTTTGAAAGATCATAGAAAAATGTAGAGTTGAGAGATGGCAAATATGTTCTTGTTTAAAATAAGAAAATCTGCAAGTATTCTTTATATCCCTAGAATGCGGGGATTGCTACCATTAATTTGGCTCTATACAAAAAGACAGGATATTGTGTTTAAAGGCTTACTGCAAAGATTTGATTGGTAATATCTAATCTTTGTAGTGTTTTCTTGCTTTTGGCTTGGTTCCTAAAAAACTTTAACACATGGCAAGTCGTCAATCTTTCCCAGTTGAGAATTCTTCTCTTTTCATTAAGGAGCTCTACTAAGTGGAAGGAAGGAAGGACTTGTCATATATAATGCATGACTTACCATATAAAATACCATACCATATACCATATATTTGCTATCCATGTCATAAATACAGTGCTAGACCCTACTAGAATAGACCCATTGAATCAGTGGGGCTCATCTATGTATGGATTTACAATTCAGCAATTAATTGAATGAGTCTACTTTTTATAGGCTAGCCATTGAATTTATGCCCACGTGATTGGCAGGAAAAATGTCCTTGCTTCTTAGCTTACCAGATATGGTCATAAAAAGCAAGGTGACACTTTTCTACTGTGAACAAGATGAAATGGGGAACAGACACTGGCTTAAAAACAGTCCCCCACAAATCCATCCAGAGATGTAGGTCATTGCCACAAAACCCAGGAAGTGGTTTCTAGCAGTGGTACAGTATTGTTTAGCAAGCAGATGGCAGATGTACTTTTTCTCTTCTCCCTACAGCCAGCTACAGAGGACTGGAGCTGGAAAACAATACGATTGGGATCCTTGTTAGCACAGCTGTTGAGCTCAACTTTGGTGAGAGGCACCTGAAACCAGCAGGTAAGAATATCTGGAGTTTGTCTTTAATAGAGACTTCATAGCTTTGTGTTTCTGTCTTGACATCATAATTTAATCTGGGATTCTGGGGCTCTGAAACCATTTATAGCTTTGACAAATCTACTTGTGATATAAACCAGAATCCTGTTTGTTAGTCCCAATTACAGTAGACTCATTGACTAAATCTTTGCATGGAGAATGAAAACAGAAGTAAATTTCATTAATTCAACAGCTTTACTCACAAGAGATCTAATAATAGGATTCTGGCCAATCATTCCATTTGATAAAACTCCATTGCAATCACTTAAAATTTCAGTTAAGCACTTAGAAATAAAGTTGAGGATCCAGAGAAAAGGGGCAAAGTTACCCGGGGAATATAAACACAAGAAATGTAAGAGTTTTAGATGTCAACAATTTTCAGTGTCTCATTCACTACAGTAATAGAAATTTGGGGGCTGAAAAAGATCTCCTTCCCCAGTAGTTACGATCCTGGATAAATTTTCTGGATTGCTCTAGAGCAGGGGTCCTCAACCTAAGGCCCGGGGGCCAGATACGGCCATCCAAGGTCATTTACCCGACACTCACTCAGGGTCAACCTAAGTCTGAAATGACTTGAAAGCACACAACAACAACAACAACAACAACAACAATCTTATCTCATCAGCCAAAACCAAGCCCACACTTCCTACTGAAATACTATTAAGTTTATATTTGTTAAAATTGTTCTTCATTTTAATTATTATATTGTTTTTAAGTGTTTTTGCACTAAAAATAAGATATGTACAGTGTGCATAGGAATTCATTCATGTCTTTTTCAAATTATAATCCGGCCCTCCAACAGTTTGAGGGGCTGTGACCTGGCCCTCTGTTTAAAAAGTTTGAGGGCCCCTGCTCTAGAGTCTCTAATCTAACTTTGCTTAGGATCCCAGGTTTTGTTTTTGTTTCAGACAGACAGGCAAGCACATCTTTAACATAAATGTCTCTTTTTCCATAGTGGTTGGAGTGAAACTTGACTTGGAGGCCTGGGCGGAAAAATTTAAAGTCCTTGCAAGTAACCGAACAGAAAGGGACCAGCTGGGAACTCGAAGAGTAGGTGGTAGAGAAAATATTCCCGTGTGAAAGATGTTAGAGACTACTATCCTGCAAATGGCGCATAGTTAAAGCAGAATAGCACTCAGAAATCCACATCATATCCCACATATCCTTGATGTGCTGCAGGATGGTAGATTCACAGAGTTGGACGAGACCATATGGGCCACCCAATCCAGTTCCCTGCCATGCAGGCAAAGCACAATCAAAGTAACCCTGACAGATGGCCATCCAGACTCTGTTTAAAAGCCTCCAAAGAAGGAGCTTCCATCACAGTCCAAGGCACAGAATTCCATCACTGATATGTCAGCCTTCCTTTCATGAGATGTATTGATCCCTAAAGGTGTCCATGTTTCATTGTTGCTAAAAAGACACCAACACATCCTAGTATGTAATCATTTTACAGAAAATGAACTAGAAGAGTAAAAAAACAGCTTAATATATTATACTTAGAACCATATCTCTAAGGAAGATATTTTGTAAACAAGTGCCACCACTGTAAAGGCTGTGCTCTTGGTAGTCACTAACTTACCATCTCAAGTCTGTGAAGCACAGAACAGGGCTTCAAAATAACTCTTCTAGTACATAAAAGAGTTCAAACTTCTTTGTCCAAAACCATGTAGGATTTAATAATTCATCATCAGTGTGAACTAACAGGAAGCCAGTGAATAAGTTTTACCACCAGAAAGGTATGTTCCACTCTGTAATTTCCAGTTAAGAATCTAACAGTGGCCACCATACTCTCAAACAATTGCTATTTCTGAATAGTTTTTAAGAGCTGTCTCACATAAAACTCATTTGAGCAATTTAGTTTTAGAAGTTTCTTGCTTTGATTCCCTATTTTCTTTGGTTTACAGTGTGATCCCTCCACTGGCTGTGAGATGGACTGTGAGGCTAATTACAAGGTAACTAAGGGACTTTCAACTCAACAGTTATTACACCCTAAACTGAACCCTATCATAACAACAACTTGAGTTTAGAGTTTTAAAAAATAAACTAACCATTTGGAAAGTAGATTTGATTAAAGCAGTATAATATACCGATACTAGGTTTTATCTCACTGTCTTGGATAAGACATATGACAACCTCATTTTTTAAAAAAAGGTTTCAAAGATACCTCTAAATGTTGTGAAATATGCATCTAGACCCAATGGTTTCACACACGTGATCACACACTTTCTGGTCTTCATTTCTCTGGTTACTATTCAGATACTCATAGTCTACCACTCCTTTGACCATTTCACACATGGAAGTGGCATGGGAATAGAACAAAACCCCAGTTCCTATCATCCCACAGAGGTGACACCCTTCACCTATTAACTAAGCCTGATGAGCTCTACAGTCCAACAACATAGGAAGGTCACATGTTCGTTATCCCTTTAGCAGAAGTTCTTCCACCACAATTGTTGGGTTTGGGTGAGGGGTTGACAGCCAGTTGGTACCAAAGAGAGTCCCTTCACTGCATTCTTCCCAGGCTTTCGCCCTAGTTGAATTGGAAATGCAAGTTGGTGAAAGTACCAAAGCCACTGGATGATGGATGAAACTGCTTTTTGCATTTTGGAGCCATTGATCCATCCAATGCAGTGCTATCAGAAAGGAGAAAAGCAGTCTAGTGGCATCTTTAAAACTAACAGTTTTATTTCTTCTTGCACTTCCTTGGATTTCAATCCACTTCTTCAGATTCATTGATGAAGTACAATATTCAAGCCAAAGATATTTAAGCACATTTACATAGTTTTGACAGTGGGATCAGAATGTAATAGCAAATTGTGATATTAGCCAAAGGTTTCTATAAAATGATGCAAGTCTGTAAAGCAGATTGAGTGTTAGTCTTCAGATATCAAAGCAATGAATTCTGAATACCCAAAAATCTACACTACAACTCACAACAACTTTCTACAGTTTCAAAATGACATCTTTCCCAGTTTGGTAAACCGAGATCTTTTTCTTCAGGCTGGAAAACTCATGGCTGAGATCCTGCACTCATCGATGCACATGTAACTCGTAGTCAGTTCTCTGTAGCTACATCTCCTGCCATTACCAAAAAAAACCTCATTTCATAAGCAGCATGGTCTCCATAATAGACATTTCCTCTTTTTTCGTTGATGAGCAGAACTGTGACAGGCTAATTTCTTGAAGCTGAACACACAGTGACAGTGACCTCCAGGGGTCCTTGCAATCTCTCTACAGCTGATGCTTTTGCACTACAGTATGTCCAGCTACAAGAAAATAGATATATATGCCCCCTTAATCCTCGCTCTAAGTGCTGGGGGTCTGTGCTGCTTACTTGGTGAGATTTGAAAGAACGGAATTCCATCCTACACAATAACCATAAAATTAAATTGTGATGGCATAGGCCTGACTTACACCATTGTAATTAATTAACAGGATTCCGGCACATGAGGTTTGTGCCCATTGTTCTTGAAGTGATACTTCCTTTGTGCAGGATAGTCTGGCAAATATTAGACTGTAGGCCAAGGTTGGGGAACATGTGACCTTCTCAATGTCAGTGGGTTACAACTCCCATCAATCCTAGCCCACAAACCCAATTTGCCTACCTCAGCTGTAGACTAATGCTGCACAGAATTTAGAAACCATCAAAACCCTATCTGATGTTCAATCTTCCAGGATCTCCTTTGTGTGCTCATTGATGACGGGGGCTTTTTGGTGCTCTCCAATCAGGAGGATTACTGGATGCAGGTAAGTTAGCTTTTTTAAAAAAGGAATCTTAAGGATTTAGTTTGTGCTTATGAAGCAGGGCCTCATATAAATTTCAGTTATATTGAGACACCTGCCTTGCAGTTGAGCATTTAAAAAAGCACATCCACATAATTTTCTGTATTTAAAAATGCAATAAATATTTTGTGGCTTTTTAATGTATTTTCCTTGTAATGTATTTTCCTTTGGTTTTTCAAAGGCTGCCCAGAAAATTTCTGACATCAGATGGATTAAGAAGCTATAAATAAAATAATAAATGTGTTTAGTGTTGTTTATTCCTTGTTTTTATTTCTTGTTGGAGACTACAATAGTCTCTCCACATCCATTGCAAAAAATGGAACCCCTGCAAAAGTGGGAAAACCACAAATAAGAAGAAAAAACCCTAAGATGCCACCTCTTTAGGAATCCCCAGGTTCTCCAACACAACTCTATAGTCAATGTCTGGCAGAAGGAGATTAGAGTCGCAATGGAGGACCTAGAGATTATCAGAGAAATCCTCAAGAGTTAAATTGGCAAATATGACAGGCTGGCAATATTATATGATTAGAGGGCAGACAACATAACTACAGGAAGTAATATGGAAGATTATTACAAAGCAATCCTGGTAGCTGTTTCCATGCTTGTGTCTGTGCTTTTCTAGGTAGGCAAGTTCTTCAGCGAAGTAGATGCACACTTGATGTCTGCTCTCTTCAACCATTCGTTTTTCACCAAAAAAGAATCATACGACTTCCAATCTGTCTGTGCCTCAGAAGCTCCAAGCAACACAGGAGGAGCACCACGTGGAGTTTATGTGGTTAGTTGTGGTTCCCATACACTGAAATTTTACTTGAAGTTTAAAAGCACTATAAATTAGAGTGGAATTTGTTTCAGATTGAGGATCAGATACATCCTATACAGGCACAGTTACAACTGAAGGCTTTCGAGAAAACGTCAGTGAGAACAGGAGGTTTATGTGAGTCTCTTTTCTATTATAAACAAAACAGAAGGATCTTTGAAACGATTCCTTCATAGGGTTGTTGTAGACTTTTTCGGGCTGTATGGCCATGGTCTAGAGGCATTCTCTCCTGACGTTTCACCTGCATCTATGGCAAGTATCCTCAGAGGTAGACTCACTACCTCTCTGAGGATGCTTGCCATAGATGCAGGTGAAACGTCAGGAGAGAATGCCTCTAGACCATGACCATACAGCCCGAAAAAACCTACAACAACCCAGTGATTCCGGCCATGAAAGCCTTCCACAATACATTGATACTTTCATAGTTTAGTTCAGATAGAAATTGTTGCATGTTTTATACAATGAGTGGCTACTACAACTTGTGAACTATTCTGGCATGAACCTGAGAATTTTGTTTGCATTTGGAATGGTTGCTAGCATCAGGAATCCCATTGAGATTTTGCAGACTACAGTCTAGTTTGATCTAAAATTTGAAATATGCTATTATAAGAAAATGGGACAAACATTACAACTGGAGGTGATATGGATACTTTTTCCACATAGGAGGCCATCTACAGAGAGAATGTTAGAGTTGCTGCCAATCATTTAAGTAACTTCTCATAAGGAGCTACCCTCCATTTGCCAATGGCACGTTTGTCATGACACAGAACAGGAACAATCCTGTTTGTTCCAATAAGATATTTAATTTTCTGCTATTAGTTTCACTGTGAGCATGGAGACCATGAGAATGTGATATGAAAGATGAATGGCGGCCTGCAAACCAGGGTATATAAATCACTGAGATGTTAGAAGTATCTCATCTTTCTTTAGTAATAGTAGAATTGATGTCTGAAATCCTGAATCTTGGAACATAAGAAATTACAATTGTATTTATTGTTTCTTATATTTGATGTGAGAAATGAAAGTGTGAACTTTGTTTTTCTAATTATTATCTCTAGATATTCTTGCAACCGTTATGGTTGGGTTGTCTTGGCACTCATAAACCTCTTGTTCTCAGTCAGTGATGAGTCACACGATTCCTATTCATGTATAATTCTAGGCCTTTACAAAGGGCAAATACCATCAATAGAAATAGTTTTCCCCTGCAGTATATAAGCAGAGACCATATTTACACCCAGTCAAGATTCAAAAGTGAGGAATTATCAATACATTACAGAATTTCCCAGGCTCTAAGCTTGGTCCTACTTTAGTACATGAGACCTCAATGCATTGAGGTTGTGCTTATAGGGAAATGTTTTCACAAACAAATTGTAACTATTCTGTTAATAACTTCAGTTTATTACTTTTTTTATATATCCAGCCAACAATGGCAGATTTCCTGAATCTAGCCTGGTGGACCTCAGCAGCTGCGTGGTAGGTCCTTTTTTTACAATTTACTATTTGAGAAAAAATGTACAAGAAAACAGGAATATAATACATGGAGCTACTCTGTGGAGTACAATGGAATCATAAAAGCCATATAAGGAGGCATCTTAACGGCGTGTTCTAGAGCTTCAAAGTCAACATTTCAAATATTTTAGTAGACTTCCAGGAGTTCCTAGGCTATTTCTAATATTTTGGCATTAAAAACAGTCATCTTTGTGGGGGTTTTTTTTAAAAAAAATCTTTTAAATCAAAGAAGTTACTCTTCTATAAGCTAACGGCTCTTCCATTTTCTCCCACAAGGTCTCTATTTCAACAGTTCTTGTATGGACTAACTATCAACAGCTGGTTTCAAACAGGTAAACATGTCATCCTGGAAATGATGTGAGATACAACTATAGATTAACTTTATTGTGGAGTAACAAAGGAAATGATACTACCAGGTATTCTTGGATTTGTTCTGAAGCTATTCAACACTAGTGTAGACTCTCTCCCTAAGATCATGTTTTATCTACATGTATCTGAAAACCACTTAGAGTAAATCTAGGAAAGTATATGTATTCTGAGTACTGAAGAATTTAAGGAAGTGATACCAATTAAAGTGTGTTTATGATCAAATCCCCTTCCCAACAGACTTCCAGGGTCTTACCTCTCATTTCCTCTAAGAGTGATCATTTCCACCAGAGCAGGCACTGAACTGTCACTTCAATCTCAATTAGGCTTCAGTTCTAAGCTCACTTACTTAAGAGCACATCCCATTAAACATAATGGGACTTTCTTCATAGTAACCAGATATAGTATGGGCCACCCAGTTATCTTTGTGCATCCAAGAAAGAAGTACCAGCCTTCTCTTTTCTTCAAAGAGCAACCACATTTGGGGATGCAGCTACACCCAGAAGTCTCCAGCTCCCAGAATAAAAGAAATAGTCACCCCTCTCTTCTCACTTATATACCCAAATTTGTTTTTGTTTTCAATCTTGGCTTTGGAAAACTGCAGTCCTGTATATACCCATCTGAGCGTAAGCCCTAGTGAATGCAACAAGGCTTACATGTGAAACAGCATGTACAGAATTATAGTGTTATTCTATTTTAGATAATCAACAAAGAGCAACAAAACATTTCTTATTTCTCTTTCATCTGATTTAACAGACGATGTCACAGCAGAAGGAATGGAGTCCAAGGAGACCAGCTGCATCATGAAGCAGACCCAATACTATTTTAGTACACCTAACAATACTGATATCAACTTCATTGACTGTGGAAATTGCTCTAGGTTAGTGAGAGATGTCCATTGTATTGAGATTTGTGATATCCACCCATAGGTATTCGTATATAGAAAGTGGTTAAGTTTCCCTGGCTCAGGTCCCTTTTTAAAAATACATCCCTCAACCTTCATGAATGTTAGGAGTGCAGCTGCCCTCTGGACAATACTGCCACAACCCACTCTCACACACATATTTGTGGCTGCCCCAAAGACAGGACTAGATGGCCAGATTGAGTTATTATTTGTTTATTTACAAATAGATTAGTGTGGACCCAATGTATTCCAGTTGGCAAAGCTTGAGCAGAAAAAAATACAATAATTGATTGTACTTTGTTTTTTTTAGAGAAGTTGTCAGCATTACTTGTTAGTTTTATATTATTATTATTATTATTATTATTATGTATATTTTCAAACATTTAAAAGTCCAAAATCCTTCCAAATGATCCCTTCAAAAACTACCTATCACGCTGAAAGCATTATTTTGGTGGCATTTCCAACTATTATATCAAGTTGTTAAAAGTGACGCTATTGGCAATATTATGCAACCCATCCTTTGGCCCAGTTTACTTCCAGAGTCTGGACAGTTGCATGTACTTAGAAAGAGAATAAAGCATAGTGTATGTACATAGGAACTATTCATATTTGATGCAGCCCCTCTGCAATTACTACTTGGACATATATTCTTGTCAAGTACCTCACCCTGGAATCATCAACAGAGTAGTCAGACAGTCCAAGCTCAGTCAATTAATTCTCAATAATAACAAACTTTCAGGGAACAAGCTGAAGAGTAGCCAAACACTATTGTGATTCAATCCAGTTACCAAATATCCATCCAACAAAACTGCCCAAAGTTCTAAACAGCATTCACATGTCTCTAGAGCACAGGATCCAGGATGTGGTTTCAAATGTTGCAACCAGCAATCGGGCAGCACACTGCAAAACCTTAAATGATGCTTTCACAGCTGATCTCAATTTATGGCCATCCTCTCAGCAATTCTGACTGAACACCTCAGCTGAGAATTTTCTCTTCTATATTCCAGAAAGGAAGGGACAGTTAACACTTCCTCAACTCGCTCCACCAAACCTTCCTGTGTTTGGCCAGCGAGTTGAGTAGTTGTTGCTTCTAGGTGTGGCTGAGGGAGTTGCTGTTCCTGGCTGGGCTCGAGGTCCTCAGTCAACCCTTCATACATGCTATCCATGACAGTTCTCTTCCCATATGGCCAAATATGACTCCTCCTTTTGCAAACTAAGTAGCGATGATCTGAAAGCAAGTAAAAGTAGTAAAAGTGGTATAACAGCAGCACTTCACCCTTACCTTTTGTTTTTCCCTCCTTCTCCAGGCTATTCTATGCACAAAGACTGGCCAGCACCAATCTTCTGTTTGTTGTCGCAGAAAAGCCAATATGCAGTCAGTGTGAATCCACCAAGCTTCTTCAAGCAGAGATTAAGGGTATCCTTTGGTGTTCAGAACAACTGCATGATAGAAAGAAAATGTCAACATGTTTGACATGACATTTTCATCCCCAAGGAAAAAATACTATGGAAGATTGTCATTAATTGATTTCTTTCCTGTTGTACAATATAAAATGACTAGTCCCAGCTAGTCCCAGAGATATTTCATATGATTACTCTGATTTTTATTTTCTTCATTCCCAAGAGTAGGTGTTAAAAACTACACAGTTTTATTTCCTTAAACATTTTTGTATTCATTTATTATAATAGATTGTAATTTACTTCTAGCACTGACCTTAAATCAATGAAGTGCACCATCTACACATAAGAGGAAGAAATTTTCAAACTTAGGGAAACCTGAGCACTTTGTGCCCTTCATGGGGAAAAGTCCAAAAATGGGGTAACAGAGCGTAGTCAGCAAAGATGGAGAAAAACAGCAACAGAAAACCAGGTAGGAGAATTGGGGTGGAGTACCCCAGAAGCTGTAGGTAGATAGCATACTAAACAGAAGCACAATCTACTGCCTTGTTGCAAGAACCAGTGGCAAGAATTGCATCCTGTGACATCTTGGGGTTTGTAGTTTAGTAGGGCATTGGAGCTCTTCGGCTGAGAATCCTGAATATCCTTATGTGAAAATCCTGCGATATCATAGAAAGGAACCATGACAGTTAAAGTGGAATCATATGCCCATAATTATGTAGTGTGAAATGGCCCATATAAAGAGGTCCTACACAAAGTAGGCAGACTGCAATGCCCTGCCTATAGTTTCATGTTATCCCACCCACTAGCAGCTCTCAAGCTCTGAAAGGGTCTGCTGCTTACCAACAGGAAGGGGAGAAAGGGTGGTGGAAATTTAGATGATGAAGCAGCAAAGCTGTGGTCACAAATGAAAGTCCACCTTCCTTTTTTCTTCCCCTTGGAACATTCTCCAAATTGCCTCCCCTACCACCCAGTATACAGGAGCAACCCCTCCTGAGAATTCAGATGTTGGAGGATGTTTGGGGGAAGCAAAAAATCTGGAAAATTGTCATGATGTTCAAAACAGGAAACACACCATAAATATTACTTAACATTTAAAATGTCAAAATCATATTGAATTCTTTAGCCTAGTTATTTTAAATCACTTTTCTTCAAATGCTCTCTCATGTTTTATTTTATTGGGCCATATTTTCTTAACAACGCAAAGCTCCGCCGGGAGATCGCAATCAATGTGAGCTAGTAGAAAGGCCACGATATCGAAAAGGTCCCCACGTCTGTTTTGACTACAATGCAACAGTAAGTAGAAGACACTCCTGGATACAAGGAGTGCAACGATGCCCCTGAAATGGGCTTATTGGGGGGGGGGGGGTGACCTCTGGCTATTTAACAACAAGGGTTGAAAGAGCAGGATAGGGTCTCCCTCATCAATCAGAAAGTATTGATATGGAGTTGATCTATCTTCACACTTCAAATGGCAGCTCAACACAAGTCTAAAAACTTATCTACTCATGAGGCAATTCTCCGGCCAACAAGTAGAAGTAGCATTTGTACTGGAAGATAATGTTCTCTGCAACATCTGTTCCAAAAAAACTGGCCTTTGTTGAATCATTCACATTCTGGTAACAAAACCTGGAATACACCAAGCTAGGGAATACCTCAGTGAGGTGGTGCAACTTTTATCAACTTTTCCCAGGTGCAGCTAATCTATCTCTCTTTTTAATCTTCTGTTCCCTGTTTTTTTTTTAAAAAAGTTTCCTTTCCTGCCTCTAAACAAACAATAAACAATAAGTTCATTCCAGAGTCTTAGATGTAATACTACATGAATCAGACAAGACTAATTCATAAAACAGAGTGTTGTCCTTGCAAAAGGAATGGCTACAAGAGGCACCATAACTAATCCCAGACTATGTGCATAGAAAGTCTCTCTCACAAGCGTTCTTTCTCTCTCTCTCTCTCTCTCTCTCTCTCTCTGTTTCCATAGGAAGACACCTCAGACTGTGGCAGAGGATCCTCCTTCAGGCCGTCCTTGAGTGTCTTGTTATCTCTGCAGCTGCTCCTCCTCTACTTGACTGCCAGTTGCCATCCACTGCCCTTGGCATCTTGCCTTTGAAACATCCATTTAGTCTAGCCCATCCATTTTTGTTTATGCGCCATCTCCATCCCCTCCAGACTTGCCAGAGGAGGGCAACTGCCTACTCTCATCAGCTCTGGCCACACCTTGGCACACCCTCATGAGGACCGTCTCGTTCTTCACTCAGAAGTCCAGAAGCTATGCTCATTGTTTGTTTCTCGTTTTCCTCCATCCTCTCCTTGCCCTTGCACAGCAGGTTGTGCAAACACAAGAGCTCTGAGCAAGACTTGGGGAAGCACGACCCATCGTGGCCCGCTCCACCTCGTGAACATCCTTGGGCTTTTATTCATTGCTCCTCTTCTCACCCATTGAGCTGTTGGCCAAATACCAAGAACAGTGGCCTCATGCCGTTTCCCACCCCACCCCCATTGAATCTGTGGAATTCTGGGAGACCTTTGTCAGTTTCATCAGGAGAGTTCTCATGATTTTCTTGTTGTTAAAAAAAAGTATTCATTCAACAATGCTGACAGATTACTATTCTGTTTGAAACAATTTACCTTCCCATCCTAAACATGCAAAGCAGTGCCGGCAACAACAACGATGAAAAATTATAATAGAAAAGAAAAATATTCTTGCCAAATTGATTCTTTAGTCTAGTTAACTTTTCAGCCAAATCCAGTGGCTTCTCAAACTCAAAGTAATCCTAGGATGTCACCGCAGCATTTCCATCCCACCCAATACACTCTGTGCTTTCTGAGGCCTTCATTGCTGAGTCTCTCATCAGTTAGATCCCATCTCAAATCAATTTTTCAATTATTATTTTTAGCCTGAAAATTTTAATCTAAATCTTTCTAAAAACATCTAATTTTCAAGCATTTTAGACAGATAAATTATGGTATTTATTGTCAGCAACAAAAACACAAAGAAAAAAGTTTTGACTTGAATTTTATGGTCAGTATTATTTATTTAAACTCCAAACTAAGAGGAGATGGAAAGCAAGGAAAAATATGTGGGCACATCATTCTAAGGACCCATACATGGTTGGCAGGTACAGTAGCTCTCACTGTCTTGGGCAAAATGAACAGCAAGATAGTCTCAGTCTAGTGGGCAACAAAAACAGCCCAAACTCAGTAGTCCCTGACTTCAATCATTTATTTTGCCTGTCCCAATCCTTAATGGATCCAGATATGTCTGAGTCAGTCAAGAAAACAAGACCTAATATTCTCATTCCCAAATCCCTGGAAAGACTACACGATGAACTTTTTACAGCATCCTACCTTTGAGATTGGCCAATGGTGGAGTTGACTAAACAAAAAGGACCTCCTTCCTAGTTTACAGTGTCTCATTTTTAGTAAAAGATATTCTACACCATACTGGCAACAGCACTCTGTGCCAAACCAAACAAGGAAGGTGATAGCCAAAGCTTTTCTTCCTCGATGTTATACAGAAACTGAACTGTATGCTTATAGTGCCCTCCATCTATCCAGTCTTGGGATTACAGAGGTGAATAGAGCACAGCTGAGCCTCAAAAAAGCAGATACCCTGCAGACAGCTGATTCTCTTCAGTGTCAATGCACTTTAGGAGGGAAGTATGAAGGTGTAATAATGACAGCTGTCATTCAACTGATACAGAACAGGACACATTAAGTGGCTCTGTAGGCACACATTCCATGGTTGAAATTGTTACTGATGGCAGCAGCTGCACAACGTGTTGCAAATTTTAAAATACATCACTCCGTATCCTCAAAATGCTGCGTATTGTTTAGGACTTTCCTAGGGCAAATTGCCAGCCTTTGTGCCTACTGCTTGTGCACATACAGTAATAAACATACCTTTCTCATTTAATATGAACTGAGAGGCTTAGTCACAAGACAGTTCTAAAATCTCTTCAGCTAATTGTCCCCTGTCCTCCAGTGCATTGCCTCTGCGCCTGGGAGTAGCCAGCAAAGTTGGAAGGAGCTTCCCTTTTTCCTGTTTCTTTTGATGTGAGAGCTGCTGTTGGAAATTCACATCGGGGCAATGTGAAGAACTGCAGCAATGCGCGCTAGTAGTTTGACACAGTTTCATCAATGGGAAGCAGTTAATTGCTGCATCTGTAACTATGATGATCTTTTGCTGCAGCACAATGTGATGTGGTACAGCGTACAGTAGCATGAAATGTGCACAATAGTGCACTTCATTTTGACCTCACATGCTCATTTTCTCAACCAAAAGCCTTTTCCGGTGAACTGATCCCTGACACACAACCTTTCATGCGTGCTATGAATTTCAATTGCATTTATTACCAAGAAATACAGAAAGCAAAGATGTCAATTGCATCGATCTGTATTTTTCTGAGCAAAGAAAGCGACCAAATTCATGAACTAATTTTATGAACCATAGTGTGTCTGTGGGAAATTTCTGTGATCCTGGCTGGGTGTTTCAGTACTAAACCAAATGTATGGGGAAAGCGTCCAGCAAGGAATGAGCTGTACCTGCATCATTCTACACTGACATCACAACTTGTGTGTGACACGGACTCTGGCACTTGTATTGGCTCCACAACTGTTTCATTGCAAGACAAAAGGGTATCAACACATTTGGTCCATCTTGCAAAGGTTCGGTGGGTTCAAAATCGTACCAAAGCATGCAGTGTAGACTATCTTCAAAGATGTTACCTGCGGTCCTGGTCTAGTACAGCTTGAATTGTGAAAACAGGTCACTACTCTACTAAATATACTAGTGTGGTGCAATTACGTAGTACATGTCTTGTGCAAAAAAAAATCAAGAGCTGGAAGAAGACCTTTGGAGAACATATTGTGGTGCATTTTCTTCCTTTCCAATGATACTTGTTCTTGAGACCTGGGAAAAACTGGTTTCTTTTAAAAAGCAGCTCCACTGTTAACTCCTCTGTCCACATGGCCCAAGATTTAACTGCCAATTGAATGTCATTTGTTTCAAATCGGGGACTAAAAGGGTCTTGCCACCCAAGTCTTTCACCAGCTGGTACATCTGATGCTAAGAGTAATTGTATTGCTTCATTGGTCTTGTACAGGTTTTTAGAAGAGTAAAGTGGGATGTTCTAAACAACTCTAACTTCGACATAACAGTAGAATACAGTACTGGTATTTCTAGAATATATTCCCAGTACTGATCAGTTACACTGGTTGTAGAGACACTTCCAGTATCTCACTGGTCAATGCCAAACCGTGCCAAATTGTGTGATTGTTTTGTGATGTGGGCAACTGTCTGTGGTGTGCTTGGCTGAAATTATCCCCAGTTCATTCCAATTCAGTCTGACTAAAACCATGGCCTCTTTTATGCCACTTGTTCTGTGACTCCATTTGGCTAGTGTGCTGGACCAGCAATATATCCATATGGTATACCTGCTTAATAGCTGATATTGAGAAGTGGAGAAAACCCAGGCAAAAAGAATTATCTGCTTACCAGGAGATGGCAGAAGTTTTGGAGTACTTGTCTTCTCTACCGAGAGAGTTCATTTTATATAAAGGCTTTTCCCAACTTCTTGTGTGCCTTGCCAGACAGGCAACAGAGATGCTTGTTTCTTGATCAGAAATTAGACTACTTGTTGTTGGTATTTTATATCACACAATCATTCAAGATGAAATAGCCATTGTAATCAAATTATTAGTATTTCACTTTTAATAATAAATTTTGTTACCCTCCTCTTCTCGTGGCTCGAGGTGAGGTACAATACAGTTAAATGGACCAGATAAAACACAATGCCATTAATATATATATATATTAAAATACGTACTACAAAGATTAAAACATGATACTAATAGAATGTACATTTAAAATTAATAGTTTAAAATTGATTGAGTAGGCCTGCCAGAAGAGAAAGATCTTTAATTTTCATTTAGCTGTCAAATCTCTTCTGGCAGGTCATTCTAGTCATGGGGCAGCTGATAAAAACTCCCAGCCTCTGGAAAGAAATAGAAATAATTACTTTCAAAGCTGATCATATCCAAGGAATTATAATTACAAATGTATAACGAGGAACCCTTTTGGTGTCGAGATGTAACACCAATAGGGTGAGGCGGGTTCATGATCAATCATGAAGGATTAAACAAAAAAGTGAGATGTTTGGCAGACATTTCTTTAAATATACATTGTTGGCAGCAATCAATTTCCATTTTATTTTTGCTGCAAAAAAGAGTACACATGCAACTTATTAGGACAAATTTGTCTTTGCTTCACACCCAGACTTCAAATCAGCTGTTTCCATTTGGTTTTTAAAAATTAACTACATCATAGACATCTACCCAGTTAAGTGTACAATTCCACAGGGTTATTTTTAATAAAGCGGAACCACTATTTTAAACGTTGGCATTACTGGTTCCAGCCAAGCATCTGCTACAACCATGTAGAACTGGTTTTTCTCTGATCCTATCACAAGAGATTTCATGATACATCAGAACAAAATGCATAAGATTGTGCTTACAAAGGGATTGAGTACTAAAATAATATACATTGGTATACATCCTTCTGCTTTCCACACCAGAGGTTATAATTGGGAGGGCAAAACTGTGTGACTGAAAATGATTATGAGAACAGTTGATGGATCACTTCTATTGGGGATGGACCAGCAGTTTTTTAACACTGCACAATACAAATTAAACTCTCTTTCAGTCTTTCTGAAAAGACAACTAGTTATGTTTAAACTTTTGCTTTGCATGTAGGTTACAGATATCACTAAATTCTTCGTAAATAGTGACATTTGTTCAGCAGAAGTTGTAGTCCATTAAAGCTCCCGAGATTGGACAGATTAATTATCTGGTAAAATGTTTCTGCATTTCCATCTAGCATAAATATCCTAATGACAGCCCCGTACTTTCCTGGCACTGGGTTCAGTCTCCCTTTCATTGGGGAGTGAAGGCTCCTGGACAGACAGCACTGGAGACAAGATGGAAGATCTCCAGATAGTCCCACATCAGGCAGATCACAATTTGCATTGTGGCAGATTCCTCTCTCTTAGCAGTTGTTCTGATCACACCTGGACTTCAAAGGGAATTCAACCTCTGCAATTCTGAGTCAAGAAATCAGTCACTACCAGAGGTTACAGAGGCCATACTGATTTCAGCTCCTGTCATCTGTGATATTTGTGGAAGTCATGTTTAGATATCCCTGATAAAGGCTGATAAAGGCTAAGGCCACAAGGGTCTGAGGTAGATGGAAGGTTCCCCTTTGCCATTAACGCACCCCTTTAGTTCAACAATAGTCCTTCATGTTTGTTTTTCACAATGATTACAAGGAAGAAACAAAGGCCTTGTTTTTCTGAGTTTCAGAGCCAAAGAGGGCAAGTATTTGGATCGTGATCTATTCCTAATATGAGACAACAATGTCTTGTTTTTAACTGAAGTGGGTGGTTTTTTAAAAAACTGTTTTTTATTTTATTTTTGTTGGAGGGTAAGTGTTTTGTGCATGAGCTGATGGCAATGCTGTATGTGCAGGTCTGAAGATGGAAAGCAGTACCTTGGTTATTGCCCTGCTGAGATCTTTCATGTGAATGTATAAATAAGTGTAAACGGCTGATATAGATAACCACCAGCTGTTTCCAAACTGTTGATTAGAAATTTAAATGAGGGCTGGTAAACCCATTCCCAGCAAAGTTTGAGTTATCTCTAAGGTCACATCAACAGTCAAAATCACCCCTGGTTTATAATTACATTCCTCCAGTCTTTCTTCCAGATAAATCCACTATAGGCAGATGGAGACAGTATTAAGGAGGAGAGATGGGGAAGGTGAAAGCACTACTTTATTTCTTTATCTCCAGAGAGTCCAGACTAGTAGAAATTGTAGCTTCGTAGATAATCATTACTGAGTCTATGGTGGTAAAAGAATGGAAAAAAAATTCCAAGCTCTTAAAATGATGAAAGGAGAGGAAGCAGAGAACCCAAACCATGAAAAATTGAAAGAGTACTAACCTAAACTGTAGGGATATCCGAAGTTAGATAAGACGTGGTATCTAGAAATTTGAACATCATACAGATTTCCAGAATTTTTGAGAGAAGCAAAGGAACTCAAGAAAGTTAAAACTGCAAAGATCTCTAGGGAAGAAAAGGCTTGAACAATATGGAGAAGGAAGTTTGTGGCTGGAAGGAGCCAGTAAAACTTTTATGGGAATCAGTCCTAATTAAGGACAACCCCTTTCTAATAAGCCTCAGAAAAATGCCTGATGGCTTCAACAAGCCCTTCCTGTCTGCCAGCTTGATCTCAACATATGGAAAATAGTTGTAAGACATAGGTATAATTCAAACCTCCTAACAGGCCTAATCCATTTAAAACCCATTTGAACAAAAACAATTTGTGCTTTGGAAGGAGGATGGGAAAGGGAAAGTCCATAAGCCTGATATGGTCCTGGAAGTGTGACTCCGGAGCCCAGGGGGCAGGGAGGCAATTCATTAATAACGACAAGGTTAATTAAAGGTCATATTGCTTGTAGCTTTTTCAGTGTGTGTTTGATTATGTCTATGGGAAAACGTGCTTTGCCCAGATGGCTGGCTCTGTGTTACCAGGAGTGTGTGTAAATCTGTAGTCTAGTCAGGTGCTGCTCATTTGAGAAAAAAAAATAAAAAAGAAATATACATAACTATAAATATATATATATTATATTTTAAGTTAAAAAACAAAAAGCAAAAAGCAAAACATTGAGAAGCTGTTCTTACAGCTGCTAGGATTTTATTCCTATCATTCTTCATTTGAAAATTTTTCTTTCTGATAATTCAAACTTTTTTATTTTTATTTTTATTTCTTTTTTTGTACAGAAGAGTTGGAAAATTTAAAAAAGACTAAAATCTTTGTAAAATATTGTGTGTGTGATTCCTTGTAAAATATTTTCAAATTGTTTATTACAGAGGATCAGTTATTAAATAATGTTCATATTTTCACTTCAAATGCAGTGGTTCTTTTACTGGTTCACAAAATGATGAAAATAGGCAGATGCACCACATTCCTTTTAGTGTTCTGAGGTTTATGGCTCCTAATTTCCCATTTTCTATCCTGATGAGTGAAAAATGAAAGCAAGAAACAACGGAGCCTCAGAGCCCAAGAAATGATTTGGTTTTGATCTTAGGCTGTGGCCCATTCTCATAATGAACTGGCCTGTTTTAGCTTACTCTTTGCCCTATGTTTAATCTGAATTAGAATTTCCATTGATGCTGGCTAATTAACTCACAAAGAAAGCTCATTGCCCCCCTCTATGGCACCTAAAAAAGAAAGGTGGTCTCCAGTCCATCTATTGGGTGGGCAGGTTCTTAGACATGAGAAGGACTTACCTAGGGAATGAAGTAGAAGATATTCCCTTCTAAAGCCAATTCTATTCTTCTCCTCATTAAATGGCTACAGGGCTCTGGGGGTGCTACATAAATGCAGCAGATCAGAAGGAAGGAAGGAAGTCAACAGACTACAAGGGTTATGGGTTCCCTTCAGGGAGAGAGGACGGAATATAAAATTGTTATTATTATTATTATTATTATTATTATTAGTTATTTCTCTTCTCTGTTCCTGATTATCAAGAAATCCTAGTTCTAAAGAGTATCAGGCTTCACTTCCTGCTATGTCTGACCACAGCGATAAAAAATATATATCCATCTTTTGGCCCTAGCCTGGGCTTTCTGATCTACAATTTAAAACACTTAAATAGCTGCCAAAGATTCAGAATAACTTAGAGGTTAATTCCTTTGATATTCCTCTTCAACCACATAAAAGTACTTTCTCACATACTGGAAACGAGTAGGTATGCACTTACACCTTTTGTTGTTTGCAGATGGCTCGCAGCACACATGTATGTGAGTAATTTGTAGCACCCACATCTTCAAAGAAGGAGTAGAAGTAGAGCATCTATCTTCCGTTCTACAAGTAGCAGGTTTAGAAAACATGACTTTACTCACCAAAGTTTGGCATACTTTTATCCTAATGTTACTGTTAAACATGGACAGAAGAGGCTGACTCATCAGTGTTGTGTTCTATCGCAAATAGGTCTTCTGCCACTGGAATATAAGGGAAAAAAGGTAAATGAGAATTCCTTGAGACCATAGAATGGTTCTCTGTCTCCTGGATCAGAAGAATTATATGTTTTTACTTAAGATTTAGTAACCCAGTAAACCACTCTGCCAATGGCAAGATTTTCATGAGTTTAAATAGGTATAAAACAAGACCACCCACTCCAAAAAAGAACAGACTCAAATCCCAGAAATGGAAAGAGTTCAGTTCCCTCTTCTGCTTTGCCTAAAGGATTGGATGAGTCTCAATGAGAGGGTATGCTTCTGCACCCATTATAAATTCTGCAAGTTGACTTATCTGGATGGTTATATTCTCCATTCGCATAATATGAATGCATTATAAAATGAATATGGGGCTGAATTCTTTTAAGAGACAGAGCTAAGACAGTTCACTGGTTCTGTCAGCACAAGACTCCTCGTGAGAGCAGAAAAGAACTACTACATCAGCAAACATTCAACAGAAACTACATACAAAGGTTAGCCTTGGGCTCATATTGGAGAATTAGCAATCCTTGTCAGCCTGGCCAACAATGGCAAATCATGGCAAAGTCATTCAGCAATATATGATGATTCCCCACCATGCAGCTATCTGCGGTAAGCCAAGGTGATAAATGTGAAGTAAGGGAATACTATTTATTTGTTTATCGTGTCAGAAGCAAATTAAGGGTACAGTTGTAATGCATTTAAATACACAAGCAAAGTTTAAAACTTGGCATTATACTAAATGTCCTTGGACCAGTAGCTGGCCACTTGGAGTGCCTCTGGTGTTGCTACAAGAAGGTCCTCCATTGTGCATTCGGCAGGGCTCAGACAGCATTGTAATAGGTGGTCTGTGGTTTGCTCTTCTAATATGAATCCACAATTATAAGTGCAATTATAAGCATCCAAAACTGAGACATCTAGCTTCATGTTAAGTGCCGCTCCTGGCTCTTATATATTTTATGATATGTCACATTAAATTACAATTGTGCTATGATGACTAAACAACTGAGGGCAGGGAAGAGATACTAAAAGAGAACAATTTAGACTGCAGCACACTATTTGAACACAGCAAGAGAATAGCAGGTACATAACAGTGTGTGTGTAATTGTATATATAATTATACACATCTCTCTCTCTCTCTCTCTCTCTCTCTCTCTCTATATATATATATATATATAGCTTTTATCTCTCGATTGTGATGCAAGGTGGCTCACATCAAAAAATGTAATTTAAAATCCACAACATACAAATATTAAAATAGGATTAAACATACAAATCAATTAAAATTACACAAAACATTTAAAAACTATTAAAATAATATAATGCTGTACAGCACCCCCTGGGTCACTCTTCAAACTTTGTTCTTTGAAATATAATGGTGTCCTTGGTGGTTAGGTGCTGAACTGAAGAAGAATATGCTGCATTAAAGGACACAGAAAGCCTATGATGATCCACATACATTCTTGTCACTATCCACCTTTGTCTTCTCGGATTTATGTTGCTACACATGTGCAAAGTGATCTGAACATCCACACAACTCACACAACAGCAACATTACATTCTGTAAATACAAAACATATTAAATTTGCCCTAACTATTTCTTTTTCTTGTGTAAAAAGATAATAACTCTCAACTGAAGGACTCTTGGCACAGACAAGATATAAGTAAGGGCTCCACTAGTTTCTAATCTACAATATTCCAATTAATTCAGTACTTGAGGAAAGGATTTCAAATCAGCAAAGAATTATCCAGTTTGTACTTTAGCTTTTCACATGGCACCATTATGTTTCAGCAAAAGAAAAGTGTCTTGTGGCAGATTTATTGTGGCATAAGCTTTGCTTTTGTAGATGAGTGACTCCACAAAAGTTTATGCCACAATGAGCCTGTTTGTCGTTAAAGATGAGTTGATTTCTTTTGACATCACATGTTCCACTATGTGTTTGCAGGAGCTGTAGAACAAAGCCATGAATCGTTTTTGCTAAAACAGTTATTGGTCAGGCTTTGACTGGAAAAATAAACAGCAGATGTCACATTTTGCGTGCACACACCTTTGTATTCTCCAAGAGGAAAGAATCAGAATTTTCAATTTCTTCTTAACAAACACATTCACAAATTTAGCTACTCCATCTTATACAATCATATTGTCTATCTTGCATATTAACCGAATCCCTGGAAGAAGGCAGAGTATAAATTCAATAAATAAATATATTAAGAGTAATACATGTTTACAATGAAAAATTACTTCATCTGGAGTGGAAGACATATTTGTATCTAGAGGCGTCTTGTTATCTTGTGGTGTGTATCTGGTTAATGACATACACAGAAGTAAGTTGTACTATGCCTGAGTGCTTTTTTAACAATGCACAACTCTTATTCAGCTAATGATGGTATAAATGCAGCTGTACAAGTGGGAGTTCTGCCTATGTGCCAGCACATTAAGATACACCCTGCAATGTGTGGCTGTCCCTTGTCTTAATATACTGAATGCTCCAATTAGACAGTGGGTTGTCAGCTATGTGCATTGACCAGTGACCCACATGTGAGGCACTAACTTGGCATTCAGTATAAGAAAAGGTTGCATAACTATATCTGCAACAGTATATGGGCTCAGTCAGAGAATATTTATGAAATGCGCATATGGCAGAACTACATTACATAATGCAACCACAGACTTCACAGCCTCTGCTTATATCATTACACTAATTTGAAAGGAGAGAATTAGAGATTACATTAACTTTCCTCCTTCTAATTATTCGCTGCAACTTGCCCGTTTTCCCCCAGCCTTCTTAGACCATGCATATAACCATAACTAAAATCTGGGGCTCATTCACACTACAGAATTACAATGTTATGATTTTACTTTAACTGTCCAATCTCCATGTCATTGAATTCTGATGTCTGTAGTCTGGTGAGGCAAAAGGAGCTATACTATTTAGCCTAGGGAAAGTATGGTCCTGATTTCCTCTTGGACTCATTTATTAGTCTTGGGAGCAATCCAATGATATCCACAGAACTCTCCTCCAGCACATTTCAGAGGAGTTGATTACTTCTAATCATCTTCCTTCACTGTCCAGCTTTCACAACCATGTATAGAAATGTGGGATATGATACAGTGGAAAATCCTAATTTTAGTATTCATTGATATATAAACACTTCTGGACCTCATCACAGCTATCTTTCCAAATCATAATCTTCCTCTGATTTTTTGCTGCAGTCTGCACTCTGATTAATGATAATAATAATAAGGGATGGGAAATCTTGATCTATTACAATGTCTTCCTCATATAATTTGGGCGTCAGTCCTACAAGAAAAGCAAAGCAAAAGGTAAAGGTTTCCCCTTGACATGAAGTCTAGTCATGTCTGACTCTGGGGGTGGTGCTCATCTCCATTTCTAAGCTGAAGAGCCAGCGTTGTCCGCAGATGTCTCTAAGGTCATGTGGCCGGCATAACTGCATGGAGCGTCATCACCTTCCCGCTGAAGCGGTACCTATTGATCTACTCACATTTGCATGTTTTCGAACTGGTAGATTGGCAAAATCTGGGGCTAACAGCAGGAGCGGACCTCGCTCCCAGGATTTGAACCGTCAACCTTTCGGTCAGCAAGTTCAGCAGCTCAGTGGTTTAACTCACTGCGCCACCAAAAAGCAAAGTAGATATTATTATTACTATTATTTAAACATATGGAACCCCCAATGGCGCAGTAGGTTAAACCCCTGTGTCGGGAGGACTGAAGACTGACAGGTCACAGGTTTGAATCCGAGGAGAGGCGGATGAGCTCCCTCTATCAACTTCAGCTCCTCATGCGGGGACATGAGAGAAGCCTCCCACAAGGATGACAAAAACATCAAATCATCCTGCCGTTCCCTGGGCAACGTCCCTGCAGACACCCAATTCTCTCACACCAGAAGTGACTTGCAGTTTCTCAAGTCACTCCTAACACAACAAAAAAAATTAAACATACGTAGATTTATTGTTGAAGGCTTTCATGGCCAGTATTACTGGATTGTTGTAGGTTTTTTGAGCTATATGGCCATGTTCTAGAAGCATTCTCTCCTGACGTTTCGCCTGCATCTATAGCAGGCATCCTCAGAGGTTGTGAAGTCCTACAACAGCCCATATGTAGATTGCCTGTGAGGAATTTGTTTCTTTAATTGTTCGCCTGTAAACAGAAGCCCAAGAGCTGCATTTTAATCATATTTTATCTTCTTGGGAATTTTAAATTGATTTATTTAATTATACTTTTTACCTTGGACCAAGACTGAGGGGGATTTCCTACCTTTTATAATGGTTTATTGGATATTTATGTTGAACTGCTGTTGTAAGCCGCCTTGAATCTTCGCAGAAAGGCGATAGAGATATCTCCCAAATAAATAAATAATCTTCTTTTTCAGGCTGGCTATTATTAGGCAAGCTCACTGATTAGAACAGGTAAGGGCAAACTTGGGCCCTCCAGGTGTTTTGGACTTCAACTCCCACCATTCCTAACAGCCTTAGGCCCCCTCCTTAAGCGGCTGAGGGGGAAAAGGCTGTTAGAAATGGTGGGAGTTGAAGTCCAAAACACCTGGAGGGCCCAAGTTTGCCAATGCCTGGGCTAGAATTCAACTCCCACTGGACTCAATGGGAACTACTCCTGAGAGGACGCCTCCAGCACTGCCCTCCCTCAACAACTGCCTTGGCCCCGCCCACAGACCGACCGGGGAGCCAATCAGGCATCGACGGCCACGCCCTTCAGTCTCCTCCTCCTCCTTCCACCCCAACTTCGCTTCCCTTTGGCGCCCCCAACGCACTGCAACGCTTCCTTCCCGATGCATGCTGGGATTGCTAGCTCTGACTTCCCCGGGCCTCCGATTTCCCACCGAGCATGCGCGGCTAAGGGGTCTCGCGCATGCGCGGCTCCGCTGTTTGTTTGCGTCTGAGAGGAAGTGGCGACATCAGTAGCAGCAAGTGAGGCCGCGGGCGGGGGCAGCTTCAACTTCCGGCGGAGGAGGCCGAAGGGAAGGCCTTCCTTGGCAACCCTGGATGGGGCTGTGGCAAAGAAGGCGCTTCCTGGGCCTCCTCCCGGCGCGGTGAAGGCGGAAGAGCCGCCTGGTCTCCTCTAGGGCTCGGGCTGGCTGAGGAGGGCTTCGCGGCCCGTGGAAGGAGCAGGCGGAGGCGGCCATGGGGCCGAGGCTGCGCTGAGGAGAGGCCCGGGCCTGCGTGTCCCCTCCGCCCCTGCTCCCCTCCCGCCCAGCATGAAGCGGTACCTGCCCGTGGCCCGGCAGCACTTCCTGGCCGCCCTGGCCAGCACCAGCGTGGTGGTGAAGTCCATCTGCGCCGTGGTGCTACTGCTGTACCTGCTCTCCTTCGCGGTGGACACCGTCTTCGCCCTGGGGGTCACTCCCGGCTTCCTCTTCCCGCCCAACTTCTGGGTCTGGACGCTGGCTACCCACTGCGTGACGGAGACGCACCTCTGGGACGTGGGCCTGAGCCTGGCCACGGTGGTGGCAGCAGGGCGGCTACTGGAGCCCCTCTGGGGAGCCCTGGAGCTGCTCATCTTCTTCGCCGTGGTCAACATCTCCGTAGGGCTCCTGGGCGCCCTGGCCTACCTGCTCTCCTACGTGGCGCTCTTTGACCTCTCCTACCTGTTTACCATCCGCATCCACGGCATGCTGGGCTTCCTGGGTGGCGTCTTGGTGGCCCTCAAGCAAACCATGGGCGACCGGACTGTCTTGAAGATCCCCCAGGTGCGGATGAAGGTGGTGCCCATGCTCTTGCTCCTGCTCCTGGCCGTTCTGAGGCTGACCACCCTCATCGCAAGCAACGTCTTGGCCTCCTATGGCTTTGGGGTCCTCTCCAGTTGGGTCTACCTGCGCTTTTACCAGAGGCACAGCAGAGGACGTGGTGAC